>NC_143500.1:18693333-18997291 GCF_051622355.1 Phaseolus vulgaris
ATAAAAAAAAACTCATGCATCCCATTCTAAAAGTAATGAGACTCTAGGGGAGGGAAGCCTTAGAATTAATGACTATTACCAACCACCCCCTAGAAGAACTAGACAAAGGGAGCAAGAGAGCCCAAGGGAAGTAAGGGTAGACCTACCCCATTTTCTATGGAAAGGAAGATGTAGAAGCCTACCTAGATTGGGAGATGAAAGTAGAGAAACTCTTTGCTTGCCATAGGGTGAGTGAAGAGAGGAAGGTACCCTTAGCAACCCTTAGTTTCCAAAGCAATGCCATGTATTGGTGGACCTCTCTAGAGAGAGACCGACGTCTTCATAGGGAGCCTCCCATAGAATATTGGAATGACCTTAGGGGAGCCCTAAGACGTCGCCACATACCTTCCTACTACCATAGGGAGTTGATGGACAAGCTCCAAAGACTCCAACAAAAGAACTTAAGTGTGGAAGAGTATAGGCAGAAAATGGAGCTCTACATGATGAGAGCATCCATTAGAGAGGAAGAAACCACCACCATATCTAGGTTTCTAAGTGGGCTCAACCTTGAGATAAGGGATAGAGTAGAACTATTACCCTACCAAGACTTGAATGATTTGGTTCAACTTTGCATTAAAGTTGAACAACAAAATTTGCACAAAACTTCAAGTCAAAGGGTGGGTTCTTACTCCAACTTTTATCCCAAGAAAGACTTTAAAAGGGAGGGTAGTACACCTAGAGACGAATCCAAAGAAACTACCAAACCCTTAGTAAAAGATGCCTCCACCCCATACATTCGTGCTAGGGACACCAAGTGCTTTAAATGTTTTGGAAGAGGGCATGTGCAAGCGCAATGTCCAAACCAAAGGGTTTTGTTTTTAAAGGGAAAAGATGAGTACACAAGTGGTGAAGATGAGCCTAGTACACAAGAAAAGGGGGAAGGAGAGAGGATAAATCCTTTGGAGGGGGACTTATTGATGATTCAAAGAATCCTCGACAATCAACCTAGTGCATCCATTGAGACACAACGAGAGAACATTTTTCATACTAGATGCAAAGTTTTAGAAAATATATGCTCTCTTATTGTGGATGGTGGATCATGCTGCAATTGCTGTAGCACTAGATTGATTGAGAAACTAAATCTACAAGTAGTTCCTCATCCAAAACCTTACAATTTACAATGGATCAATGAGGATGGAGAACTACGTGTAGACAAACAAGTGGAAATCGAGTTTTCTATAGGTAACTACAAAGACAATGTTTTGTGTGATGTAGTACCTATGGAAGCTTGCCACATCTTATTAGGTAGACCATGGCAATTTGATAAGAAAACCTCGCATAATGGTCTAACTAACGAGATTTCTTTCATCCACAAGCACAAAAAGTTTGTACTTAGCCCTTTACCACATTCCCAAGTGGTAAAAGACCAAATACAAATGAAACACAAAAGGGATGAAGAAAAAATAGAAAAAGAAAAAAAATTTGGGAAACAAAAGGCGTGGGAGAATAGTGTTCCTTCCCACAAGGTCATTCAACAAGTCAAGCACAATGAAAATACCTTTACAAACATGCTTCTTGTTGAACAACCTAGCCTTTCCTTTTGTAAAGGAACACTTGCAAGCATGAGCACAACAGAAGAGTCTTTAAAAGAAGCTTGCATAGATCAAGATTATTTCTCAAATGTGTTAAGATATCCCCAAAAGAATGACAAGTTATCTATAAGCACCTACCAATGTTTGTATGAAGTAGTGCCTAGAACAACTTGCCATGTCTTATTGAGACAACCATTGCAAAATGTACAAATTTTCATAAACAATGGTTGTACTAACAAGACTCTCTTTGCACATAAGAGAAAAAGTCTACAAGAAGGAGAACTCATGGGACAAATGAGAGTTGATAAAACTCTAGAGCTTTTAAGAGGAAAACTTTTGTCACCCATGAGAAAAGAAGTTCAAAGACATTATTTTAGGTATAACTCTTGTTTTCAAACTACACCTAAAGCAACGTCCCAAGAACTCTATACTCCTTCACCTTTTGTAAAAGATCCTTGGGAAGACACACATTTCAACTTAGAGCTTCCTAGGACGATAAAAGGTCTTGTTTAATTCTTCATGGACGTGGATAAACTCATCCTAAGAAACGTGACAAGCTTCCATGATTTATTGTCAAATGATAGAGCTTCAAAACTTGAAAACATAGCTCTTTCTTCTATGCTTCACGAAATCATGAAGGACACTCACAAATCTTGGGATAAGAATCCTTTTTCTTATAAGCATGAATACAATGGAGTAGTCCACGAGATTACTCATATTTCTCCAAATGAAGTTGTATGTGCCCCGTGTCCTCTTACCTATTTTAAGTTGTTACCATTTCTTAAAGGGATTATGCCTAAGGGAAAAGTAACTACTTTTGAAAACTTTCGAAAACATAAGAGGATTAGAGGGCACCTACAACCCTCAAAAGGGAGGTATTGTGAGAAGTTGGCCAAAACACGAGAAAAACAAAAATGGCAACTTCACACATTTATTTGTTCTCCAAAGGCTCACCCTAACTCCTTTGCTTTGTTTCAAGATTCACATAGATTGATATTTGATCCGGGAGGACACATCTTGACGACGCAAGAGGCTGCTATCCGAGATCAAGAATGCAAATCTGAGGATAGATCTTCTCGAGAAGGAGGAGATGATGGACACCATCCAACCACAACCACCCCCTTAGCAAAAGCCTTGGATTTGAGGACAAATCCTTTTCAAGAGGGAGGGGATGATGGAGGAGGGCCCAAGCTCATCACACTATGAAAGCCAAGCTTCCAAGACTAAGACCGTCTAGCCATGATGAGGAGCGTCTAGTCTCAAATGGAGCGTCTAGCCTATGATGGGGAGCGTCTAGGCCATGATGAGGAATGGCTACATAAGGAGCATCTAGAAGGAATCCTAGACCGTCTAGCTCACCACACATGGATCAAGCTACGGTTTTGGAAAGCCTTGTAATTGTTACATGGAGGCCCATTAGGGGTGCTTAGTAATTAGAGTAGTGTAGAAAGCATAAATGAGTGAACATTCTAGAATCTAATGTGGTGTGGCCGGTCATGAGCATGTGCCATGTGCCTTGTCATGCTTGCATTTCATTTGGCTCTCATTTCATTTGCACTTAGCTTAGCTTTTACGGTTTTATAGCCTATAAATAGGAAGGCTATCTCTTGTATTTTCCAAGTTTATTGTGAGTAAAGTTATGTTGCCATTTTGTGCCAAGCTTTGCTTCTCCTAGAATTCTAGGCTCTAAACTTCACTTCCTTCACCTCTCCTTGGGTTGGTCGAACCTCCCTAGCTCCATACATATCATGCACCTTCAAGATCAACACCACTCTTAGGAGGATCTTGCTCACACACCTTCATAGCTTCCGCACCACTTTTCCTTACATGATTCAAGAAGACCTTCATGAAATGCCATCAGCTGAGATCCATATACAGCCCGTGGCCTTTCCATACGTGGGGCATTGACATCCTAGGTCCATTCCCATTAGCGATAAGGCAGATGAAGTATTTGATCGTTGCCATCGAGTACTTCACCAAGTGGATAAAGGCCGAGCCAGTAGCACAGATCACCGCGCACAAGGTACAACACTTTGTTTGGAAGAACATTGTGTGTCGGTTTGGGGTGCCAAGGCGTCTCATTTCAGACAATGGCACCCAGTTCATGAGCCAGCAGTTGGGAAAGTTGTGTACAAAAGTAGGAATCAAGTAGGTGTTCGCGTCAGTCGAACACCCCCAGACGAACGGGCAGGTCGAATCAGCAAACAGAGTTTTGTTGAGAGGATTGAAGTGCGGACTAGAGAAGGCTACACCACGCCTCAATCCTCCACTATGGAGACACCTTTCAGCCTAGTGCACGGATCAGACGCCATGATCCCTGTGGAGATACACGAGAGCTCGCCCCGTTTCCTAGGTTTCGTGGCGGAAAAATCCAACGAAGAAAGGAGGGTGAACCTGGACCTGATAGACGAAGCCAGGGAAGAAGTGAAAATTAAGGCCGAGGCCGTGAAGAGAAGAGTGGAGCGTCAGGACAGCTCCAAAGTGAAGTTGCGACAATTCCAGATTGGTGATCTAGTCATGAGGAAGGCTCACTCCTACGAATTAGAAAACAAGCTGTCTCCCAAGTGGACTAGACCATTCAGAATAACCAAAGCCAAAGGCAATGGTTCGCCAAGGTAAGGCGTCGCCAAGACAAGATGTCGCCAAGGTAAGGCGTCGCCAAGATAAGGTGTCGCCAAGATAGAGCGTCGCCAAGGCAAGGCGTCGCCAAGAGAAGGCGTCGTCGGAACAAGGCATCGCCGGAAATAGGCGTCGCCAGAAACGGGCGTTGCCACCAAAAAGTCAAGCAGAAGTCAAGTCCAGGTAAGATAACAGGTATGCCAGTATAAGTTAAAATCCGGGCGCTTAGTCCTTGAGTAGGGGTTAAGGGATTCCTTCGGGACGCCCCCTCCTCAAGTAGGAATAGCTAGCCCCGGTACCAGATGAGTTAAAATCTGGGCGCCTAGTCCTTAAGTAGGGGTTAAGGGATTCCTTCGGGACGCCCCCTCCTC
Organism: Phaseolus vulgaris; assembly: GCF_051622355.1. Classification (NCBI taxonomy): domain Eukaryota; kingdom Viridiplantae; phylum Streptophyta; class Magnoliopsida; order Fabales; family Fabaceae; genus Phaseolus; species Phaseolus vulgaris. The sequence continues at coordinate 18,697,895 of NC_143500.1, forward strand.
AAGTAGGAATAGCTAGCCCCGGTACCAGATGAGTTAAAATCCGGGCACTTAGTCCTTGAGCAGGGGTTAAGGGTTTCCTTCAGGACGCCCCCTCCTCAAGTAGGAATAGCTAGCCCCGGTATCAAATGATAAATACAAGTTAAATCTGGGTGCCTAGTGTTGAAGATGGTTGCTGCCCCTTCAAGATTGTGTTTGATGAAGACTTGTATGCTGTGTTTGATGAAGACATTTATGTACTCTCCATGTATTTTGTGCTTTGCTTTAAGTGTGTCTTAGTTAGTGCTTAGAGGTTGTCTAAGAGTGGCTTTTTGCTGAGTAACTCACCTCATAATCACTGGCCATGTGATAAGAACAAGCATGAGTTTTCTAAAACTGTTTTTCACATGTTTTACACAAAAACACGTTTTACTGCATAAAAATAAATCTGTTCCTTTCTAAATAAACAGATTCATTTTCTTCACTGATGCCTTGGCTAAAGTCTTGTAAAAATCTGATTTTGTGCATCAGGTATTTTGACTAAGTTTTCTTCTTTTCAAAACGACTGAGTTTCAAATAGTTAAATTTTCTCTGTTTTCGTTTTGAAAAATAAATCTGTTCATCTGTAAATGAATAGATTCTTTTTTGCCTCTGGTGCCATGTCAAGCTTAAACGTTTTTCAGTTTTATCTCAGCACCAGAATGGTTGACTAAGTCTCCTCACTTAACAGATTCTCTAACTGCTTTTGAAAATAAATCTGTTCATTTTATTTTCAATCTGTTCATTTTATAACAGCTTTAACTGTTTTTCAAAATTCTGTTATAAGCTGGCTTTCTATAAAATGCAAACTTGTTTTCTGAGCTTAACAACGATTCAAACAGTTTATACATTTGCAAAAAACAAGTTTTGACAGCAGAGAGTTAAGTGTTTTCAAGGATTAGCATTTGTTCTTCAAAGATTTCAAAAATCACAAAGTGCTTGTTCTTGGTTTGGTTCCAAAAGCTTGGTGTGAGGTGCAGCTACTGTTCTAGCAATCTTGCCTACTGGTTTAAGGCTGATCTTTGTTACCTCAATCAGGTGTAGTCGTTTCACTTCTTATTACTTGTAAAAGTTTGGTTGAATCCTCTTCTTGATAGGTGTTCTTGGAGAGTGGATGTGTGTGTATGAGTGCTGAAATAGGTTTTTTCAGCAAGAGTACCTAAGTTCTTGTAGGTTTCAAGAACAGTGGGAAGTGTACTTGATTGTACTGTGTGTTAGTGAATTCCACCTGTTGTTGGTGAAGACTGGATGTAGCTCAGGTTGAGTGAACCAGTATAATTGTTTGTGTTCATTCTCTCCCTCACTCTGCAATCTCGTTTCTGCATAATTGATAAAACAACAAAGAAATAAATCTGTTCAATTGAAAATAAATCTGTTCTTTCTGGGCACAGTGCATACTGTTCTTGATTTCTGAAAAAGCTGTTGTAATCTGATAAGAACATACATAATCTGCTAAAACCATTGGAACAGATTAACTGTGATAGGCTGATCAAGAAACTGTCAATATCATTAATTGAACCTTCGACAATTGCTTAAAATTGAAGCTTGCTGTTTTGTGATTAAGTGTTCTTAATTTCTGGAAAATTGCTTAACATCAAGAAGAACATTCATAGTCTGTTAAAAGCCACTGAAACAGCTTGTTTGCAAAGATCACTCAATTAATTAGCATGCTATCAATTGAACCTTAATCACTTGCTTGAAATTGGAGCGTGCAGTTTCTGTGTTTCACTATTTTTCAAATCTGATATTTGAGTGTGTGCTGCTGGAAATTCTCACTGCATAATCTTGTGATTAATCTTGCTGAATTAAAAGCTTTTCAAACAAAAACAGTGCTGAAATAAATCTGTTCATTTTTACATAAATCGATTTATTTTCTGTAAAACTGGGTTAAACACTGTTTCTGCGAAGAAGCTTTAAAAGGTCAATTCACCCCCCCTCTTGAACTTTGGCACTATTAAACCCAACAATTGGTATCAAGAGCTAGGACTTGTATTTTAATCAAGTTTGTTTGTAATAATGTCTGAGTTCAATGTGCTTTTTGCTGAAGGTTCTGCTGTTAATAGACCACCTATGTTTAATGGAATGAATTATGCATTTTGGAAAGTTAGAATGAGAATTTTTATGGAATCCATTGATGCATTAATTTGGGAAGCTGTGGTCAATGGACCTTATGTGCCAATGCAGGTTGTCAAGGATGAACAAGTTGAAAAGCCAAGATCAGAATGGAATGAGACCGAAAGAAGGAAGGCTCAACATGATCTTGTGGCCAAGAACATCATAACCTCTGCATTGACCATGGATGAGTTCTTCAGGATATCTCAATGTAAGTCAGCTAAGGAGATGTGGGAAGTCTTAGAAGTGACTCATGAAGGTACTGAAGATGTGAAAAGGTCAAGGAAACATGCACTTATCCAAGAATATGAGATGTTCAGAATGCAACCCGAGGAGAGCATTGCTGATGTGCAGAAGAGATTCACCCATATTGTGAATCACCTCACAGGCTTGGGAAAAGAATTTGACAGAGAGGAGCTCAACACAAAGATATTGAAGTGCCTCGACAGAAGCTGGCAACCAAAGGTGACAGCTATCTCTGAAAGCCGTGATCTGTCAAAACTGGAAACTGCTGCACTGTTTGGAAAGCTGATGGAGCATGAGCTAGAGCTTAAAAGACTTAAAGAGCAGGAAACAACAGAGAGAAAACCCAAAGGTCTTGCACTGAAAGCAACTGAATTGGATGAGATCAAGGAAGAAAAAGAAGATGCTGAAGATGATGATACAATCAGCCTTCTTACAAAAAGATTCAGCAAATTCCTGAGGAAGAAAAGCAAAAACAGGAACCAACAGAAAAGAAGGTATCCTAAACCCAATGATTCAAATTCCTCTAAATATACTTGCTTTGGATGTGGCAAAACAGGGCATATCAAAACAGATTGTCCAGACAATCAAACAAGGGACAAATCTGCCAGCAAGAAATTTGAAAGGAACAAAGGAAGAAGAGCCTACATCTCATGGGAGGAAAATGAAGTATCCTCAACTAGCAGCTCTTCAACAGAAGATGAGGAGAATAATTTGTGCTTCATGATGAAGGATGAGGAGTCAAGCTCTGAATCAGTAAGTAATTTTTCTGCTGATTCTGATAACTATGATGATTTGCTTGCTGCCTTCAAGGAAACACATGAGGAAGCCAATAGGCTAGCTGTAATATGCAATAAGCTGCAAAAGGTAAATAATGTGCTTGCACCTAAAGTAAAAACACTTGAGGAAGAATTGCATAAGGCCAAAACAGATTTGGTAAGCCTTGAACTGACTTGCTTGCATGCCTCTATTAAAAACTGTGAAAACTGCAAAAGATTGGAAAAACAAGTGGAATATTTGCTGAAAACCCTTTCCAATTTCACCAAGGGAAGAGAAAACCTTGAGTCTCTCCTTGGATCACAAAATGTTGTTTTCAATAAGAATGGACTTGGTTATACCCCTGGAAATACAACCAATGTCAAAAAGCTTTCAAGTTTTTTTGTTCCAGCAAAATCAGTTTTTCCAACTTTTAACAGTGGAAAAAAAGCATCTCATGTAACCTGTTTTTACTGCATGAAATCTGGTCATACATCTAGGTCTTGCATTGCTAGAAGACATCTTGTGCCTAAGAACTTAGCTAAGTGGCTACCAAAGAGAAGGTGTTAATCTGTGCTGGACCCTATACTGAAAAGGGTACCATTTGTATATTTTTTTATTCTGTTTTGCAGATTGGAAGCAAGAAAAACCAGTGGTACTTGGACAGTGGCTGTTCCAAGCATATGACTGGAGATCTCACAAAGTTCACCAGCTTAAAGCTCAAAGCAGAAGGACATGTAACCTATGGTGATAATAACCGAGGGAGGATTTTGGGCAGAGGAACTGTTGGAACAGAGAATTCAACAACCATTGAGAACGTGCTGTATGTAGAAGGACTCAAGCATAGTCTTCTCAGCATAAGTCAGCTTTGTGACAAAGGATACAAAGTGAATTTTGAGTCAAGTGGCTGCACAATCTCAAGTAATTCATCTAGTAAGGCACTGTTTACTGGTAAGAGAGTGAATAACATTTACTTGTTAAATATCATGGAAACTAACTCTTCAAATGAGTGCTTGCTGTCCAGAAGTGATGAGTCTTGGTTGTGGCACAGGAGGTTAGCTCACATACACACAAATCACTTGAATAAATTGAAATCTAAAGATTTAGTTTCTGGTTTACCTAACATTAAATTTCAGGATAACAGGCTTTGTGATGCTTGTGTGAAAGGTAAACAAATCAAATCCTCTTTCAAGTTAAAGGATATTGTCTCTACAAAAAATCCATTGGATGTGTTGCATATGGACTTATTTGGTCCATCTAGAGTTGCTAGCTTGGCTGGAAATTTGTATGCTTTGGTTGTTGTGGATGATTACTCTAGATTCACATGGACTCTATTTCTTGCACATAAACATGATGCTTATTCTGCTTTTAAGAGATTAGCAAAAATTCTGCAAAATGAAAATGGTTGCTGCATTAAATCAATTCGAAGTGATCATGGGGGAGAGTTTCAAAATGCTAAGTTTGAGAGGTTCTGTGAGAAGCATGGGATAGCTCATACCTTTTCAGCCCCTAGGACACCCCAACAAAATGGTGTAGTTGAAAGAAAAAATAGATCACTAGAGGAGCTTGCTAGAACTATGTTAAATGAATCTAAGCTACCTAAGTATTTTTGGGCTGATGCTGTTTATACTGCAGGTTATGTCTTAAATAGGACCTTAATAAGACCAATTCTTAAGAAAACCCCATATGAATTGTACAAGGGCAGAAAACCTAGTGTGAGTCACCTTAGAGTATTTGGATGTAAATGTTTTGTATTGAATAATGGCAAAGAAAATCTTGGTAAGTTTGATGCTAAATCTGATGAAGGTGTGCACATTGGTTATGCTTTGAATGGTCATGCATATAGAGTCTTCAATAAAAGGTTGCTCATAGTAGAAGAATCAATGCATGTTGTTTTTGATGAAACTAATCATAGCCTATCTAAAACTGTTGATGAACCTGACAGTAATGAATTTAAATCTGTTTTAAATCAAAATGAATCGATTCATTTTGATACTGCTGATACACATACTGTACAAGAATCTACTGCAGCTGCAGGTTTGCCAAAAGAGTGGAAAACCCCAAGAGACTTAACCCTTGATAATGTCATTGGGAACATTGAGAAAAGAGTGTCAACTAGAAAATCCTTGAACAATTTCTGTGAAGCAATGGCCTTTGTATCTCAAGTTGAACCCAAGAATTTGAAGGAAGCTCTCAAGGACAGTAACTGGATTTTAGCTATGCAAGAGGAACTGAATCAGTTTGCTCTTAATGAGGTCTGGACTCTTGTTCCTAGAATACCTGAGATGAATGTAATTGGAACAAAATGGGTATTTAGAAACAAAATGGATGAGCATGGAGTGATCACCAGAAACAAGGCTAGGCTTGTAGCTAAAGGGTACAATCAAGAAGAAGGAATAGACTATGATGAGACATATGCACCAGTGGCTCGGTTAGAAGCTGTTAGACTGCTGCTTGCCTTTTCCTGCATCAAAGGGTTCAAGCTATTTCAAATGGACGTGAAGAGTGCCTTTCTAAATGGCTATATAAATGAAGAGGTATTTGTCTCACAACCACCAGGTTTTGAAGACCATCAACATCCAGAATATGTGTTCAAACTCCAAAAGGCTCTCTATGGACTCAAGCAAGCTTCTAGGCAATGGTATGAGAGGCTAAGTGAATTTCTCACCTCACAAGGCTATGACAGAGGCACATCAGATAAGACCTTGTTCATAAAGAAGAAAGGAGATGACTCAATTCTAGTCCAAGTATATGTGGATGACATCATTTTTGGATCAAACAATGGAGAATTGTGTGAAGCCTTCGTGAAAGTCATGAAGAGTGAGTTTGAAATGTCAATGATGGGTGAGTTGAACTATTTTCTAGGCTTGCAGGTCAAACAACTCAAGGATGGTATTTTCCTAAGTCAAGCCAAGTATTGCAAGGATCTGCTGAAGAAATTTGAAATGGACAAGTGTAAACCAATCAGCACACCCTTCTCAACAAGCTGTCATTTGGATCATGATGAAGCTGGAATTTCTGTTGATGAAACCAAATACAGAGGACTCATAGGATCACTGCTGTATCTTACTGCTAGCAGGCCAGATATAATGTTTGCAGTGTGCATGTGTGCAAGGTTTCAGTCTGCTCCTAAAGAATCACATTACAATGCTGTCAAAAGGATTTTGAAGTATTTGCAAGGAACTAAAGAAGTTGGCTTGTGGTATCCAGGTAACATTTCATTAAGCTTAACTGGGTATTCTGATTCAGATTTTGCAGGTTGCAAAATTGATAGGAAGAGCACAAGTGGAACCTGTCATTTGCTTGGATCAAGTTTGATCTCATGGCAATGCAAAAAGCAGGCTTGTGTAGCTCTTTCCACTGCTGAAGCAGAATACATTGCAGCAGGGAGTTGCTGTGCTCAAACTATATGGCTAAGACAACAATTGAATGATTTTGGTATCTCACTTAACCATATACCTCTGCTGTGTGATAATACAAGTGCAATCAACTTAACCAAAAATCCTGTCATGCATTCAAGAACCAAACACATTGAAATAAGGCATCATTTTCTAAGGGAACACATATCTAATGGAACATGTGATATTAAGTTCATTGGTACTGATTTACAACTTGCTGATTTGTTCACAAAACCATTAGCCAAAGATAGGTTTAATTTTCTGCTTAATGAATTGGGTATTTTGAATGTCAATTGTACCTAGCAGTGAAAAATTAAATCTGTTTATTCGCAATTAAATGTGTTTATTTTCTGCACTGATACGCATTGATGACTAGGAAAGAGAAATTCTGATCTTTGACTGCTTTACTGACTTAGTGGGCATTAACCTCTGTACCTTTGACGGTTTTGGTCATGGTTATGTAACCGATTTGATGGTTTGGGTGCTCAATAAGAATTTGAGTGTATGCATCGTGACCCTAAAGATTTGGTGCTTATTTTCAAAGATACTCTGCACAAAATTCAGAAGCATAATATCTTCATGCATATCCACTCATAACTGCCATATCAATCCATTTATTCTGCTATAAATCTGTGTGAATACTTGCTACCCACATTGGCCATTCTCTTTCTATTCTCACCATTTGAAATCAAGAAAAGAATTCAGGTTACCATGGCTTCGTCTTCAAGACAAAAACAGAAAGGCAAGGGAAAGCAAACCACTTCTCAAGGTGTGTTAGAAGGATGGTTCGCTGGAAATGAAGAAGGCATCAATGCCTACATTCATGAAACAAGCAGGAAGCAGATCAACATACCCAAGGTGCTGGATTTCAACTGGCTGAAATCTGAAAAACTGGTAGAAACAAGGGCTGTGTTGAAGCACCAGAAACTGAAAAAGATGCTGGAATTAACGGGGACAAAGATGAAGATCACAAGTGAGGTGTGGAATTCTGTGGCTGGAATAAAATATGTTGGACTGAAAGTAGGGAAAGGAAACACCAGTGGAATTTCAGAATTCAACAAGCTGCAATATTACAAAAGTTGCATGAGGAATCCTACAGAGAGCATAAACAGATTCCATGCAGGGCATTTGAACCTCACTCCACGTCTAGTTGCATACATCATAGCTTGGCAACTGATTCCTAGAGGGACAAACCATGCTGTCTTACATGAAGAGGATCTCATTCTCCTATATTGCATCACGAATCAGATTAAGGTAAACTGGGTGTTCATTGTCAACGAACACATGCTCAAGTCAAAAAGGTTGGCTGATTACAGGTTTCCCTATGCTATTCTTGTTTCCAAATTAATTGATTACTTTGGTATTGATGTTACAAATGAGAGAAATGACCCTATCAAAGCTGTAAGTGAGATTGATACTTCAACTCTCACCAAAATGGGTTTTCACAAAATTGAAAACAAGTGGGTGGTCCTCAAGGAGAAGGACACTCAAGCAGAACATGAAGATGAGGATGAAGCTATTCCTATGGATGATGACTCTCCTGCTGCCCAATCTGAACATGAGGAAGTTGCTGCAAATGCCATAGTTGCCTATCAAAGTCCAGAATACCGTGGAGAACCAATGTCTATGTTTGAGAGGCAAGTGTTGTACCGTCTTGATGTCATGTCTGCAGAACAAAGGGCACACTTTGAGGCTACTCATGCAAGGTTCCAACACCTTGATAATCAGATTGAAGGAGTTCAGGCACAACTTGCAGAGCTTTACTACAAGGATTAGTAGTTTTCTGTTTTTAATGCTTTCATTATCAGTTTTCAAGTTTCTGTAATGTTGAATGTACCGCCCTGGTGGTCGGGTGTGATGACGTGGCATCCTGCTACAGTATAGGCACCAGGTTGACAGTTGGGAAGGAAGTCGGGAGGCACGTGTAGTCGCCGATAGTTAAGTTGGCGTGTTCCGGTCTCCAGCGTACCAGAATAGGCGATCGCCAGTTTGGGGATGAAGTCGCCAGATGCGGACTCAGGCGACCAGACAGTCGGAGATCGCCAGAACAAGCACATCGCCGAAGTTAAAGGAGAAGCAGATTATGAAGGCGGCCGGCGAGACCACAGGGAAGGTGTATGAAGGCCCTACCTCGCCAGTTTCAGTAGAGATCGCACTCCTGAGTTAGCTATGCACTGGGCAGTACCATGCATAGGTAACTTAGCCAAAATGAGAGTAGAAGCAGCGCTAAGTCAGTGAGCCTCCAGATGATGGCACGTGTACGGTTGGATGCAGGCCACGTGTCCAAGCCTGTAACTGCCAGGAGAGAGAAAACCACCAGGTATATAAGAGTTCCTAACAGATTTTCTAAGGTACGCACGTTCAGTTCATACACTTTACGCTTGCGAGTGACAGAGCTGTTTGTGAGAGAGATTTGCACGGTTCCAGTTCTTAGTATTTGGTGATACCGTCACTGACTTGAGCGTCGGAGTGCGATCGGCCGCAGCGGCGCCGTATCGTTTCTTTGCAGGTTCTTGAGATAGATCCAGAGGAGGAACGGAAGCGAGGAGCGGCGCGCACGTCGATCCTTTGACGAGGCATTCTCCAGCGCTCCGGTCAACAGGCAGGATCATTGAACAATTTGTTTTTTTTGTTTCCGAACTATTATGATTATGGTTTCTGCTTTATAACTCTTTATTCCCTATGCTTATATGTTGTTTGATGAATCCAAAGGGGGAGAAAAATAGCTCACCATGCTAGGTGATGCTAGCTGTAACAGGGAGTTAATTCTGCACCTTTAAATCAATTCATATGCTATGCAATACTGCTGTTTTTTTCTGGTTTAAAATCTGGTGCAGTACAAGTGCTTAAAGCAACAAAGCTATGAGGTTTAGCTATGGGGATTTGTCTCCATCAAACAGGGGGAGATTGTTGAAGATGGTTGCTGCCCCTTCAAGATTGTGTTTGATGAAGACTTGTATGCTGTGTTTGATGAAGACATTTATGTACTCTCCATGTATTTTGTGCTTTGCTTTAAGTGTGTCTTAGTTAGTGCTTAGAGGTTGTCTAAGAGTGGCTTTTTGCTGAGTAACTCACCTCATAATCACTGGCCATGTGATAAGAACAAGCATGAGTTTTCTAAAACTGTTTTTCACATGTTTTACACAAAAACACGTTTTACTGCATAAAAATAAATCTGTTCCTTTCTAAATAAACAGATTCATTTTCTTCACTGATGCCTTGGCTAAAGTCTTGTAAAAATCTGATTTTGTGCATCAGGTATTTTGACTAAGTTTTCTTCTTTTCAAAACGACTGAGTTTCAAATAGTTAAATTTTCTCTGTTTTCGTTTTGAAAAATAAATCTGTTCATCTGTAAATGAATAGATTCTTTTTTGCCTCTGGTGCCATGTCAAGCTTAAACGTTTTTCAGTTTTATCTCAGCACCAGAATGGTTGACTAAGTCTCCTCACTTAACAGATTCTCTAACTGCTTTTGAAAATAAATCTGTTCATTTTATTTTCAATCTGTTCATTTTATAACAGCTTTAACTGTTTTTCAAAATTCTGTTATAAGCTGGCTTTCTATAAAATGCAAACTTGTTTTCTGAGCTTAACAACGATTCAAACAGTTTATACATTTGCAAAAAACAAGTTTTGACAGCAGAGAGTTAAGTGTTTTCAAGGATTAGCATTTGTTCTTCAAAGATTTCAAAAATCACAAAGTGCTTGTTCTTGGTTTGGTTCCAAAAGCTTGGTGTGAGGTGCAGCTACTGTTCTAGCAATCTTGCCTACTGGTTTAAGGCTGATCTTTGTTACCTCAATCAGGTGTAGTCGTTTCACTTCTTATTACTTGTAAAAGTTTGGTTGAATCCTCTTCTTGATAGGTGTTCTTGGAGAGTGGATGTGTGTGTATGAGTGCTGAAATAGGTTTTTTCAGCAAGAGTACCTATGTTCTTGTAGGTTTCAAGAACAGTGGGAAGTGTACTTGATTGTACTGTGTGTTAGTGAATTCCACCTGTTGTTGGTGAAGACTGGATGTAGCTCAGGTTGAGTGAACCAGTATAATTGTTTGTGTTCATTCTCTCCCTCACTCTGCAATCTCGTTTCTGCATAATTGATAAAACAGCAAAGAAATAAATCTGTTCAATTGAAAATAAATCTGTTCTTTCTGGGCACAGTGCATACTGTTCTTGATTTCTGAAAAAGCTGTTGTAATCTGATAAGAACATACATAATCTGCTAAAACCATTGGAACAGATTAACTGTGATAGGCTGATCAAGAAACTGTCAATATCATTAATTGAACCTTCGACAATTGCTTAAAATTGAAGCTTGCTGTTTTGTGATTAAGTGTTCTTAATTTCTGGAAAATTGCTTAACATCAAGAAGAACATTCATAGTCTGTTAAAAGCCACTGAAACAGCTTGTTTGCAAAGATCACTCAATTAATTAGCATGCTATCAATTGAACCTTAATCACTTGCTTGAAATTGGAGCTTGCAGTTTCTGTGTTTCACTGTTTTTCAAATCTGATATTTGAGTGTGTGCTGCTGGAAATTCTCACTGCATAATCTTGTGATTAATCTTGCTGAATTAAAAGCTTTTCAAACAAAAACAGTGCTGAAATAAATCTGTTCATTTTTACATAAATCGATTTATTTTCTGTAAAACTGGGTTAAACACTGTTTCTGCGAAGAAGCTTTAAAAGGTCAATTCACCCCCCCTCTTGAACTTTGGCACTATTAAACCCAACACCTAGTCCTTGATCAGGGGGAAGGGATTCCTTCAGGACGCCCCCTCCTCAAGTAGGAACAGCTAGCTCCAGCGTCAGATGTTTAGAACAATCTAAAGTCCTCAGTGCATCCGGGGATAGGAGAGTACCCCTGGGCAATGTGGAGGCGCCAGATAAAGCCCTCCTCACCCTTGAGTGAGTTCAGGCGAGAACAAATTAGAAGACCTCTTTGCTTAAGCAAATGGAGGCAAGATTGAAAGTCCTCAGTGCATAACCAGGCCAGGTTTTAGGCGTTAACATCGAAATGTGCAAGACACTTAGTAGTTCAGGCGAACGACATTTCAGATATTAAGATTGACCCGAGCCATTGCCCAGTAAGTGATCTTGCATTAAGTGTTATCGCTACAAACTAATAGTTTGTTCAGTTAAGTTGATTTTCACAAGATTAACCATCAATGGGTGCTAAGTTGATTTCTTTAAGGCAAGAGTTAGTCAGTTATAACAGATGATTACACAACAGATAAAGACGGAACCATGTGCACATTTAGATGTATTGAAGCAGTTTGGACAAAGGAAAGGTGGGTAGTCAAGAAGTCAACATAGTCGCCGTTTTGTGGAAGTGGCGTTCGGCAGTGGACATAATCGGTTATCGCCAGGTTGGTGTCATCGTCGTGTTAGATAACGGAAGATCAGGTGATCCGGCATCTCTGCAAGAAGCACAACGCCGGATTCCCCAGTAAACTCAGTTGAAGCTGTTGGGGGTTCAGGCGAGGAAATTCAAGCACGTGAGGATCCCTCACAGATACGAAGGTCGAGCGAAGTTCTAAGTGAAAAGGCCAGGAGAAGGGTATGCACCACAACTCAGAAGGGAAGAATGAAGAGAAAAGGTCGCGTGCTACCTAAAGGGTTGAAGCGAAGTGATGAAGAGACGTGCCAAAGGCAAGTATCAACTATGCCTTTGATGTAGGAAGGAAAGCAGATAAAAATGCAAGAGAAGTGGGAGGCATGTGAAGAAAAAGTTTAAAATAAGCAAGGATCAAGAGTAATAATTACAGACAAAGTTCGGAAAAGTTGTAAATTAAGCAAAAATCAATCATATGCATGTCAGACATTGAGTCGAAACGCAAGATGAGGCTATTCTTCAGGGGCCTCCAAAGGCACGAGCTTGCCATCGACCACTTCGTTCAGAGGGATGCACCCAGTGACGTCGATGCCTGGGTTCACACAGGCCGCTTGGACGAGAGCCTCAGCAAAACTAGTAGCGGACTCCCTAAGCAGTTTTTCCTCCTCAGCCTTGAAATTGGCAGCTTGGGTAGTCATTTCCTGGTCCTTGGAGGCCAAGGCAGCCGACAACTCTTGAACTTTGGCTTGGAGGGTGGCATTTGCAGTGGTTAATCGGGCGCATTCGTCAGTTTTGGACTCGAGCACAGCCTCAGCTTTCCCCAGTTTTTGCTCCCGATCCACGCACTAGTCCTCGAGTTTCTTCTGGTAGGCTTTCGAAGTTTCTGCAACCGCTTCAAGATCAACAATTTTTGTAAGAAGAGGGACCACTTCAGTAAGAAGCTCTGCTTGGGCTTGGGCCACCTCGTGTAGCCGTTTGTTGGCCTCCTCCCTGGCCTTTTGTGCCATCCTCAGGGACTCTTTGTAGGCACCCTCTTGACGCCCCTAGTGGGCGGCCAACCTCTCTTTCTCCTCTTTGAGCTTCTCCTGCCCCTCTTTCAGAGAAGCAACTTCCTTCTCCAGAGCTTGGAAGGCAGAAGCTTGGGTTGTCCTGGCCCTGGACTGTCTGTGCCAAGTGTAGGCACAAGACATGAAGAGGCCCATGTAATAGTACATGCTCTCCCTCTGAGGCTCTTCAGCTTGGCTACTAGCAGATCCCAGGCTCAGAAATCCCCTTAATGACTTCTGCCAATGTTATGGTGGCTCTGATAGAACGCCCACGCCTTTAAATGTCTTAAAGGCGCTGAACGTTTCATAACCTTAAATGCACTTTAAGACGCTTTAAATGCTAGAGGCGTTTAAATAGAACCTTGGATGTTGGAAACGGGGTTCGGACTTTTGGCAAATTTTCAGAGGATACACTCTAGTTGCTTGCTCGAGTCTTGAGGCTACGCACAAGGGACTAGAGTAAGGTTGTTTGCCAGAGGGAGAAAATATACACAATACACAGTTCTTTTTACCACCTTCAAAGCACCATCCACGGTGTTCCGATACGGAGGTGCAGAGTTTTGGTGTTTCTTACTAGCTGACTTGAGCGTCGGAGTGCAAACGGCCGCTAGGGCGCCCATTTGTCCTTCTTTGCAGGTGTTCACAGATTGCTAGAGGGAAGGTGTCCCTAGCTGACGGGCAAGGTTGCGCACAAAGACGTACCCAGGTCAACCGGTCGGAACATTTGGTGCCCACCATGGGGCCGATTTAAAACATCAGTCCCATCACAAGCAATGAAGATCTATCAGAGCCACCATAACGTTGGCAGAAGTTGGAGGAAACAGTGAAGAATGAGGGCTACCACTAGACAAGGTACCGCACGTGCGGCGAGTGAGGAAATGTCCATGCAGCAGGTATTGGAAATGATGCGGGGGCTGCAGGATGAGATGGCAGAGTCGAGGATAGAACAGGAACGCATCCAGGCGGACCTCGCAGACTCGCGCGCGAGAAATGAAGAGCTCCATCGGGTGAATGAAGAGTTGCGTCGGGATTTGAACTATAACCAAGGGCAACGCGAACAAGATGAGACCGAGCGTTTCACCACACCAAGGGAGTTTTCCACACCCTTCTCACAGCAGATTCTGGATGCGGTGATCCCCAACAAGTTCGCGGGGCCCAAGGTGATCTTTACCGGGATGGAGGACCCCGAGGCGCATCTCACTGCATTCCACACGCAGATGGTATTGGTAGGCGGCTCCGATGCCGCGAGGTGCAAGCTCTTTATGAGCACGTTGACAGGGATGGCAATGGATTGGTTCATCAGCCTCCCAAATGGCCATATCACCTCCTTTCGGCAGTTGTCGCAGCTGTTTAGGGAGCAATACTTGGCGAACAAGGCCCCGCCACCAGTTTCCTACGACCTGTTTGATGTAAAACAGTATCAAGGGGAGACCCTAAAAGAATACATCAACCGCTTCGGGGCCCAAGTAGTAAAAGTTGGTACTTTGGAGGAGTCTATGATTGTGTATGCCTTCAGGAAAGGCGTGTGCCCCGGCCCTTTTTGCGAATCTATTATTCGCAATCGCCCAAGGACCTTTGCTGAAATACGGCGTCGAGCGGTGGAACATATCGCCTCCGAAGGAGAGGTGTGCGAGAAGCGAACCAGCGTCTTGCCCTCACGCCCAAGGGCGCAGACGCGGGTTCAGCCCGTCAAGGTCAACGAGACCACGACGGGGAGGAAGAAGCCAGAGGGGAGACGCCCCTATGAGGCCAGAAAACCCCAGCCCCGGGGTCCAGGAGGAGGCGATCGCCCGGCCAGAGAGAGGGCAAGGCCGGCAAGATATAACTTTGTGGTAGAGTTGAAGGACCTGATCGTCTTGCCTAATATAGCCGAGAGCTTGAGGCGACCGGCGAAGACTGATAAGGTGTTAGGGCCTTGGAAAGACTCTCGGTGCGAGTTCCACGAGGCTTTCGGTCATCACATCGATAACTGCCTGTCGCTGGGTTACTAGCTAGATGAGCTGGTGAGAAGCGGGTTTCTAAAGGATTATGTCGCAGAACCCGCCACGACCGCCGCTCTGCGGCGCCAGCGGAAGAACAAGCGCACGAGATGCATGTTCTCGGCGAGGTTCACACCATTGCTAGAGGTTTTTCCGGCGGAGGACCCACCGCCTCCCAGCGAAAGAAATACGCGAGGGGGGTCAACTCAATTGAGGAAAGAATCTCAGGTGATCCGTGGGAGTCGGACCTCGTGTTCACGAGGGCGGATCTGCGATATGTCGTGTTGCACGACAATGACCCCGTGGTCATTTCAGTTGTCACGGCGGGCCGAAAGGTGCACAGGGTTCTAGTCGACCAGGGAAGTTCTGCAGACGTCATGTTCTGGTCGACATTTAACAAATTGCGGTTGTCTCCCGACCTTTTGAGGCCCTACACAGGGTGCCTATATGGGTTTGCGGATAACCAGGTGGAAGTCTGAGGCTACTTGGAGCTGAAGACAACGTTCACAGATGGAGAGGCCTCGCGTACCGAAAGCATCCGGTACTTGGTCGTAAACGCCAACTCCACGCGCCATATGAAGATGAAGCTGCCAGATCTCAGCGGCAAGGTGATTGTCATCAAGTCGGATCAGGAGGAAGCGCGGAAATGTTATGAGAATAGCCTGAAAACGAAGAGAGGCGTGTTCATGGTGTTTGAGCGTCCGCCAACTGCAGACACAACAATGATTGAGGCGACGCCCGCTAGGTCAATGCCTGACGAGGCCACACCCGTGAGGGCGACGCCCGAGGCAGATACACTCATGGAGGAGGGCCCTGACGACACGGCACCCGTGGAAGAGGCGAAGCCCGTTAAGGATAATAGCAGGGATCAGCAGGCGACTAACGTGGTGGAGAGGGAGATTGGCGGAAAAATGTTTAAGCGAGGGCGTTTGCTAAGCCAAGAGGAGCAGGAGGAGGTGGCAGAGGTGATTTCATGCCACTTAGATGCTTTTGCATGGTCTGCCTCAGATATGCCCGGCATCGACCCTGATTTCCTATGTCATCACCTTAGCATGGACGCCACGGTCCGCCCCGTGCGCCAAAGAAGGAGAAAGTTTAATGAAGAGAGGCAACTAGTGGTAAGGGAAGAAACGCAGAAGCTGCTGAGTGCTGGTCACATCAGGGAGATTCAATACCCTGAATGGCTGGCCAACGTCGTCCTGGTGAAGAAGGCGAATGGGAAGTGGAGGATGTGCGTGGACTTCACAGACTTAAATAAAGCGTGCCTGAAGGACTCGTACCCACTGCCCAGCATCGACGCGTTGGTGGACAGCGCCTCCGGTTGCAATGTACTTAGCTTTTTGGATGCATTCTAGGGATACAATCAGATCAAAATGCACCCGCGAGATGAGAGTAAAACTGCGTTCATGACGGAGACCAGCAGTTACTGTTACAAGGTGATGCCTTTTGGGCTGAAAAACGCAGGCGCCACCTACCAAAGGCTGATGGACAAGGTCCTAACGCCCATGTTAGGGAGGAATGTGTACGCCTACGTGGATGATATGGTAGTAGCGTCGAAGGATAGGGCATAGCACGTGGCGGACCTAGAGGAGTTGTTCGTCACTATATCCAAGTACCGCCTCAAGCTAAACCCCGAGAAGTGTGTCTTCAGGGTAGAGGCCAGTAAGTTCCTAGGTTTCATGCTCACGGAGAGGGGAATAGAGGCGAACCCTGATAAATGTGCTGCAATCATCGCCATGCGAAGCCCGACGTCCGTGAAGGAAGTGCAGTAGCTGACGGGGCGTATGGCGGCACTATCAAAGTTTGTCTCTGCTGGAGGAGAGAAGGGGCACCCGTATTTCTAGTGCCTTAAAAGAAATAGTCGCTTCGCATGGACTGACGAATGCGAAGTGGCCTTCATGAAGTTGAAAGAATATTTGGCGACGCCACCGGTCCTTTGCAAACCAGTAGCGGGCGTGCCCCTCTGGCTGTACTTCGCGGTGACAGAGCGAGTTATCAGCTCTGTGCTGGTCCAGGAGCAGGACCAGATTCAAAAGCCCATCTATTTTGTGAGCAAGGCCTTACAAGGCGCGGAGACGAGATACCATGCGCTGGAGAAGGCAGCGTTGGCCGTGGTATTTTCGGCCAGGAGGCTCCGCCATTACTTCCACAGCTTTACAGTGGTGGTGATGACGAACCTCCCTATACAAAAGGTATTGCAGAAACCTGACGTAGCGGGAAGGATGGTGCGCTGGGCGGTGGAGTTGTCAGAGTTTGATATCCAGTATGAGCCCAGAGGATCCATCAAAGGGTAGGTATATGCAGATTTTGTGGCAGAACTCTCGCCCGAGGGCGAACAAGAGGTGGAGGCAGGTTCGCAGTGGTTGCTCTCGGTCGATGGCTCTTCCAACCAGCAAGGAAGTGGCGCAGGGATAGTCTTGGAGGGATCCAATGGCGTGCTGATCGAGCAAGCTTTGCGTTTCGCCTTTAAGGCAAATAATAATCAGGCTGAGTACGAAGCTCTGGTTGCAGGGATGCTCTTGGCTAAGGAGATGGGTGCGCAGAACCTCTTGGTGAAAAGCGATTCCCAGCTGATTAGGGGACAAGAATCAGGCGAGTTCCAAGGAAAAGACCCGCAGATGGCGGCGTATCTGAAATACGTCCAACTGCTGAAGGGAGCATTTAGCGCTCTCAAGCTAGTACATGTCCCAAGGGAGCAGAATGCCAGAGCTGACCTGCTTGCCAAGCTGGCCAGCTCAGGAAAGGGGGGTAGACAGAGGACAGTAATCCAAGAGACACTCAAAGCTCCGCGTAAATTCATGGAAGATAACAGGGTGGACGTCCTCCATATTTGTACAGCGAGAGGGAGGCCAAGGAGTCATCGTTCTTTGACTCAAGATACGGTGAAGACACCCCACATTAGCGCATACGCGGACACGCCCGAAGGAGGAAGGCATGCGCAGATATGTGCTTTAGCCGTGGGAGACACCTGGATGACGCCATACAGAAGGTATCTGGTGGATGGGGCTCTCACAGCGGAGCCTGAAGAGGGTAAGAAGGTTAAGAGGAATGCCGCAAGATACACTTTGGTGGACGGAGTATTGTTCAGACACGGGTTCACCCACCCTATCTTAACGTGCGTAAGCGGCGACGAGTGTACCAAAATAATGGCGGAGCTCCACGAAGGCATTTGTGGGAGTCACGTAGAGGGAAGGTCCTTAGCCTCTAAGGTGGTACGCGCAGGTTTCTATTGGCCGCAGTAAAGGAGGATTGCGTGCGGCACGCCCAGCGTTGCAAGCAATGTCAAAAACACACTGACTAGCACAAGGCGCCGCCAAAAGAGCTGCAATCCATATACAGCCCGTGGCCTTTCCATACGTGGGGGATCGACATCCTAGGTCCATTCCCATTGGCGATAAGACAGATGAAGTATTTGATTGTTGCAATTGAATACTTCACCAAGTGGATAGAGGCGGAGCCCGTGGCCCAGATTACTGCGCACAAGGTGCAACACTTTGTTTGGAAGAACATTGTGTGCCGCTTTGGCGTGCCTAGGCGGCTAGTATCCGACAATGGAACCCAGTTCGCAAGCCAGCAATTGAGAAACCTGTGTGCAGAGGTAGGCATCAAGCAAGTGTTCGCATCAGTCGAACACCCCCAGACTAATGGGCAGGTAGAGTCAGCGAATAGAGTTTTGCTGAAAGGGCTAAAGAAAAGGCTAAAAAAGGCCAAAGGAGCGTGGGCGGAGGAAGTGCCAAGGATCGTATGGGCATACCACACCACGCCCCAATATTCAGTATAAGATCCAACACAGATTAAAACCTTCTCTTTGGTAGCCATTTTGCTAAGTTCTTAGGCACAAGATGCTTTCTACCAATGCAAGACCTAGAGGTATGACCAGATTTCATGCAGTAAAAATAGGTTACATGAGATGCCTTTTTGCCACTGTTAAAAGCTGAAAAAACTGATTTTGCTGGAACAAAAAAACTTGAAAGCTTTTTGACATTGGTTACATTTTCAGGGGTATAACCAAGACCATTCTTATTGAAAACAGCATTCTGTGATCCAAGGAGAGACTCAAGGTTTTCTCTTCCCTTGGTGAAATTGGAAAGGGTTTTCAGCAAATACTCCACTTGTTTTTCCAATTTTTTGCAGTTTTCACAGGTTTTAATAGAGGCATGCAAGCATGTTAGTTCAAGGCTTACCAAATCTGTTTTGTCTGAATGCAATTCTTCCTCAAGTGTTTTTACTTTAGGTGCAAGCACATTATTTACCTTTTGCAGCTTATTGCATATTACAGCTAACCTATTTGCTTCATCATGAGTTTCCTTGAAAGCAGCAAGCAATTGATCATAGTTATCTGAATCCACAGAGAAATCACTTACTGAATCAGAGATTGACTCCTCATCCTTCATCATGAAGCACAAATTGTTTTCCTCATCTTCTGTTGAAGAGCTGCTGGTTGAGGATACTTCATTTTCCTCCCATGAGATGTAAGCTCTTCTTCCCTTGTTCCTTTCAAATTTCTTGCTGGCAGATTTGTCCTTTGTTTGATTGTCTGGACAATCTGTTTTGATATGCCCTGTTTTGCCACAGTCAAAGCAAGTATATTTAGAGGAATTTGAATCATTGGGTTTAGGATACCTTCTTTTCTGCTGGTTCCTATTTCTGCTTTTCTTCCTCAGGAATTTGATGAATCTTTTTGTAAGAAGGCTGATTGTGTCATGATCTTCTTTTTCCTCCTTGATCTCATCCAGTTTAGTTGCTTTCAGTGCAAGACCTTTGGGTTTTCTCTCTGTTGTTTCCTGCTCTTTGAATCTTTTGAGCTCTAGCTCATGCTCCATTAGCTTTCCAAACAGTGCAGCAGTTCCCAGCTTTGACAGATCACGGCTTTTAGATGTGGCAGTCACCTTTGGTTGCCAGCTTCTGTCGAGGCACTTCAATATTTTTATGTTGAGTTCCTCTCTGTCAAATTCTTTTCCCAAACCAGTGAGGTGATTCACAATATGGGTGAACCTTTTCTGCACATCAGCAATGCTCTCCTCGGTTTGCATTCTGAACAGTTCATATTCTTGGATGAGAGCATGTTTTCTTGACCTCTTCACATCTTCAGTACCCTCATGAGTGACTTCTAAGACTTCCCACATCTCCTTAGCTGACTTACATTGGGATATCCTGAAGAACTCATCCATTGTCAATGCAGAGGTTATGATGTTCTTGGCCACAAGATCATGTTGAGCCTTCCTCCTTTCGGTCTCATTCCATTCTGATCTTGGCTTTACCACTTCTCCATCCTTGACAACCTGCATTGGCACATATGGTCCATTGACCACAGCTTCCCAAATTAATGCATCAATAGATTCCATGAAAATTCTCATTCTAACTTTCCAAAATGCATAATTCATTCCATCGAACATAGGTGGTCTATTAACAGCAGATCCTTCATCAAAAAGCACATTAAACTCAGACATTATTACAAACAAACTTGATTAAAATACAAGTCCTAGCTCTTGATACCAATTGTTGGGTTTAATAGTGCCAAAGTTCAAGAGGGGGGTGAATTGACCTTTTAAAACTCTCTCGCAGAAACAGTGTTTAACACAGTTTACAGAAAATAAATCGATTTATGTGAAAATGAACAGATTTATTTCAGCACTGTTTTTGTTTGAAAAGCGTTTATACAGCAAGGTTAATCACAAGATTATGCAGATAGATTTTCCAGATGCACACACACTGATATTAGAACGAAAACCAGTGAAACACAAATCAGCAAACTTCAATTTCAAGCAAGTGATTAAGGTTCAATTGATAGCATGCCAATTAATTGAGTAACCTTTACAATCAACCTGAAAGAAACTTAATACCTTTTCAATTGATAGATGCCCACGCCCACGCGTCGATATGGTACCCTGACAACCATATTGCTTTGATTACGCACTCTAAGGGAGTCAGTATGTGGAGATGAACGGGCCAACGACGGGGTCCCCTTCTTTTACTTCTATCAGGTGGTTTTCAAAACCATCGGCGTGCGCCTGCCCTTCTCCAGGTTTGAGAAGGAACTGCTGACGGAGATCAATGCCGCTCCGGCCCAGTTATATCCTAACAGCTGGGCTTTTGTCAAGGTCTTTGACATCCTTTTCGGGTTTCTGGGTTGTGCACCCTCGGTTAACCTCTTTCTTCACTTCTTTGAGGTGAAGAGGCAAAGGAGCAACCTCTGGGTAACCCTTAGTAACGTTCCTGGCAGGGTTCTCCTGACCCCCTTCCAAAACTCATTCACTGGGTGGAAAGGCCGGTTCTTCAAGATCTGGTGCTCTGACCTCGTTCCCTCCGCCCTGGATGGTTTTCCACTGTACTAGGTGAGGGAGACGAGGGCCCTCAAATCCAAACCCTTCAAGAAGCTAGCCCCAAATGACCAGGTGGTTTGCCGGATTCTTGCTGAGGCGGGAGGTTTTGACTCCGCCACCTTGATCAATTTGGAGTTCAACGCTGGAACTCTCGAAAAGTATATAGGTATGAGTCACTGCCCTAGAAACTTCCGCCTTTATCGTTCTCTATCTGGGTGTGTTTTGCTTCATGGTGTGTCCGACACATTCATCTTCCTTGGTGCTGGTTCGAAAATAAACCAAGAGCGGAGGACACGACTTACCCGAGCTCTGCGGGCTGAGAGCGAGGCTTCGCCTTCCTCCCGTGCTGACTCCGATGGCCACTGAAAAGTGGTTCGTTTGTGTTTTTGTATGAGTTGTAATGTTTGCCCTACTCGCGTTTCTCCCGTCTGTATCGAAAACTGCTTGTAAAATCAACTTTACTATACCATACTTGGTTTCTGTAACGCCACTTTATTTTGCATACGTCTCATATATTGTGCGCTTTTCCTCCGTCATGTTTCTTAGCGGCGCCTGCACTCAGGCGACACCCTTCTTCTTGGCGACGCCCTTTTTACTAGCGACGCCTCACGCTACTTCAAACGGAGAAAGATAAAGACTGAGAACCAAGGCACGGTTTTTTCTCAAACTTGTTTTTTCTTTTATTTGGGTGACCTCATTAAAAAACCCCGGAAAGGGAAAAAGAGTGTCCGCTTTAACAAGGCTGTTACATAGCTGTTTTACATAACTCAACTAAAATAAAACTTAGGTTGGCTGCATTCCAACTGCGCGGGATGGGACCACCTTCCAAGGTCTCTAGGCTGTACGAACCGTTGCCCTTAGCCTCGGTAACTCTGAAGGGTCCGGTCCACTTGGGAGACAGCTTATTCTCCAGCTCGTATGGGTGGGCTTTCCTCATAACTAGGTCGCCAATCTGAAACTGTCGCGGCTTTACCTTAGAGCTATATTGCCGCTCTACTCTTCTCTTCACCGCTTCAGCTTTTATTCTGGCTTCTTCCCTGGCTTCGTCTAGTAGATCCAGGTTTACCCGCCTTTCTTCGTTGGATTCCTCCACCACAAAGTTTTGAAAACGTGGTGAGCTTTCAAGTATTTCTACCGGGATCATCGTGTCCGACCCATACACCAAACTGAAAGGCGTCTCCATGGTAAAAGATTGGGGCGTGGTGTGGTATGCCCATACGATCCTTGGAACTTCCTCCGCCCACGCCCCTTTGGCCTTCTCTAACCATCTCTTTAACCCCCTCAGCAAAACTCTGTTTGCTGACTCCACTTGCCCGTTGGTCTGGGGGTGTTCGACTAATGCGAACACTTGCTTGATACCTATCTCAGCGCACAGATTTCTCAACTGCTGACTGGCAAACTGGGTCCCGTTATCGGATATCAAGCGCCTAGGTACGCCAAAGCGACACACAATGTTCTTCCACACAAAGTGTTGTACCTTGTGCGCAGTGATCTGTGCCACGGGCTCTGCCTCTATCCACTTGGTGAAGTACTTGATGGCAACGGTCAAATACTTCATCTGCCTTATCGCCAGTGGGAACAGGCCCAGGATGTCGATTCCCCATGTATGAAAAGGCCACGGGCTATATATGGATCGCAGTTCTTCTCGCGGCGCCTTGTGCCAGTCAGCATGCTTTTGGCATTGCCTGCAGCGCTGGGCGTGTCGTGCGCAGTCCTCTTTTACTGTTGGCCAGAAGAACCCTGCGCGTATCACCTTGGAGGCTAAGGACCTTCCCCCTACGTGGCTCCCGCAAATGCCTTCGTGGAGCTCCGCCATTATCCTGGTACACTCGTCGCCACTTGCACACGTTAGGATAGGGTGAGTGAAACCATGCCTGAACAACACTCCATCCACCAGAGTATATCTTGCGGCATTTCTCTTGACCTTCTTACCCTCTTCCAGCCCCACGGTGAGCGCCAAATGTTCCATCCGGTTGACCTGGGGCGTCTTCGTGCGCAACCTCAACCGTCAGCTAGGGATTCCTTCCCACTGATTACCTGTGGATTCCTGCAAAGAAGGACAAAAGGGCGCCCTAGCGGCCGTTTGCACTCCGACGCTCAAGTCAGCCAGCAAGAAGCACCAAAAACTATGCACCTCCGTATCGGAGCACCGCGTATGGCACTCTGAAGGTGGTAAAAAAGAAATTGTGTCTAGTGTGTATTTCTCCTTCTAGCAAAGATCTTTCCCTAGTCCTATGTGCGTAACCTCAAGGCTCGAGCAAGCAACTAGAGTGTTTCTGGAAAATTTGCCAAAAGTTCAAACCCCGTTCCCAACATTCTCGGCGCTATTTAAACTACCCAAGCATTTAAAGCGCCTTAAAGCGCTTTTAATCATAAAATGTAACGCACTTAATTAACGCGTCTAATTAGAAAACGTAGCGCATTTAAGACGTTGAAACGCTTGGGAGCCTTTATAGTACCTTAAACGCTCGAAACAGAAACTGTATTAAATGACTTTAATTACCTGGTACCTGACTAAATGGTGTTTCTATTCTGACCTGGCTGTCGTACACGTGGAGGGCCTCACAGCGCCATGACCCCATCTGGGGACGTTTCTACGTGTGAGTCCTCCTGCTTGAGAGTGCTACTGCGCAAGGGGTGACTTTTTGGGTGCCAACTCATGCCCCCAATCATCTAGTCACTTACTTTGAGAGCGTATATGCCTTCCTCTCGTACCCTGCACCTGGCTACCCTGGGTGTGACCCTCCCCTTGAGTCGTATCTGTCCCAAAGGCGTCTCTGGGGCGGCAGGGGTACTTCACGAGTCAGGCTGCCCTACACTGGTGCTATCACTATGGCCTTGAAGCCACCTTTTCCTTCTCTTTATCACTACCCCGGATTATCGGGACCTAAGGCTTTCCCACAGCGTCGCTCCCTCCATGGTCTTTCCTACCCATGGGTATCGGGGAACCGCGCTGTGACTGCCTTGACTTAATGATATTTGATCTTAGCGACGCCCTAGTTGGGTGACGCCTCCACCTAGGCGACGCTTCCTCTTGGCGACGCTGGTACTTGGCATCTCTTCACCTAGGCGACGCCTTGTGTTGACTTTGACTCCTGGCGTTGACTTTGACCTTGACTTTGTCAACACCCGGATACGGGACGGTACAGTGTTTTTTGTAAAACATGTGAAAAAACAGTTTAAGAAAACTTATGCTTGTTCTTATCACATGGCCAGTGGTTATGAGGTGAGTTACTCAGCAAAAAGCCCACTCTTAGACAACTTCTAAGCACTACCTAAGACACACTTAAAGCATAGCAAAATACACATGAAATGTACATAGAAGTCTTCATCAAACACAATCTTGAAGGGGCAGCAACCATATTCAACACTAGAGACTTTGGAAGGGGGTCCCATTCCGTGCAGCTGGAATGCAGCCAACTTGAAGTTTTATTTTAGTTGACTTATGTAAGCAGCCATGTAACAATCTTGTTGAAGGGGACACTCTTTTTCCCTTTCGGGGTTTTTTAACGAGGTCACCCAAATAAAAAGAAAAAGAAGTTTGAGAAAAACCTTGCCTCATTTTCAGTCTTTATCTTTTTCCCGTTCGAAGTGGCGACAGGCATCGCCAAACACACGCGTCGCCAAGAAAGAGGACGCCGCCAGGCGTGCGCATCGCCAAGAAAGAAGGCGTCGCCAAGATAAGGCGTCGCCAAGGTAGAAGGTGTCGCCAAGAAACATAACGAAGCAAATACGCACAATATATGACGAGCGTGTGCAAAAATAAAGCGGCGTTACAGAAACCAAGCATGGTACCGTGGAGTCAAATTTACAAGTAGTGTTCGAGATAAATGAGAGTAAGACAAATGGGGCAAACATTACATGCCCTGTGCTCATACAAAGAGTACAAACAAACCACTCTTCAGTGGCCTCCGGAGTCGGGATGGGAGGAGGATGAAGCTCCGCTCACAGCCCTCAAAGCCAGGGTAAGTTGTGACCTCCGTTGCTGGTTTATCTTCGAACCTGCACCAAGGGAAACAAACATGGTAAAGACACCACGAGGCAAGACATGCAAAGATTTAGAGAGGATCGAAAGCGGAAGTTTCTAAGGCAGTCACTCGTACATATATACTTCTCTAGGGTTTCGGCATTGAACTCCAAACTAATCAAAGTGGCAGAGTCAAAACCCCCCGCCTCAGCCAGGATCCGGCAAACCACCTGGTCGTTCGGGGTCAGCTTCTTGAAGGGTTTGGATTTTAGGGCTCTCGTCTCCCTCACCTAGTACAGCGGAAAACCATCTAGGGTGGAGGGCACGAGATCAGAGCAACAGACTTTGAAAAACCTACCCTTCCACCCAGTGAATGAGTTTTGGAAGGGGGTCAAGAGAACCCTGCCGGGAACGATACTGAAGATCACCCAGAGGTTGTTCCTTTGCCTTTTCACCTCAAAGAAGTGAAGAAAGATATCAACTGAGGGTGCACACCCCAGAAAGCCAAAGAGTATGTCAAAGGCCTTGACGAAAGCCCACCTATTAGGATACAACTGGGCCGGAGCAGCATTAATCTCCGTCAGTAGTTCCTTCTCAAACCTGGAGAAGGGCAGGCGCACGCCGATGCTCTTGAAAACCACCTGATAGAAGTAAAAGAAGGGGACCCCGTTCGTCCCCGCACACCGGCTCCCCCAGGGTGCAAGGGAGTACGACAATGTCGTCGTCATGCCTCCTAGCGAAGGCACGATGATCGTAGGAACACAAATCCCCTTTGTGTTCCCTTATGGCCCTGGTAGAAAGCAAGCATGAGCACTTGTCAAGGAGCTCGCGCGAGGCCCATGCATACAGGTCCTTGGGGTTAACCCTAGGGGGAGGAACGTGGGAAGACATGGCGCTACGAGAGGTGAGCAAAGAGCAGGGAGTTCAAAGAAGAATGGCGCGTTAGGAATACGGGAGGTAAAGCGCCAACTAGGAGGAATGCAAAAGGAACTCTGTGTGTAGCGATGCAAGAAGGGTGCGAAACACAGGGATGATGAACGCAGGTATAAGATTCTGAAGATCTAAATATTACGGTTGGAGCGCCAAGCGACACAAATGGGAGCACCATGCGATGGAGCCACGTGTCAGATGATGGAAGGACGATCCTGGAGCCACTGGTTATCATTCAGAAAACGTCGCGTCGACAGAATGCCCAAGGGTACGACGCGCCGCCAACAATGGGAGCGTCTTGCCAGAAGCTCAGAAAATGTCAGGATGAAGTCAAGTGAGGGAGTGTCCCATCACCCACACGAGAAATGCCACGTGGATGGCGCGGGCGAGACCCTGAGCTCTCCTCTGCCCCCAGGCGTCGCCAGTATAAGAAGCTGATGGCATCGCTAGCATGAGACGCCGACGGCGTCGCCAGTATAAGTTATCAGCGGCGTCGTCTCCCTGATACCCACAGGTAGGAAAGACTGTGGAGGGAGACGAAATCGAAGAAGTCAAACTAGTCACCAACGGCGTCACCTCCCCGATACCCACGGGTAGGAAAGACTGTGGAGGGAGACGATATCGCCGAAAAACGAGTGAACCACCGGTGAGGTCGCTCCCCGATACCCATGGGAAGGAAAGACCATGGAGGGAATGATCCCCTGGGGGGCTTCGAGCCTCCCCGGTGCTTGGCATTTCCAGACACCCTGAGGACGATACGGCGCTGCTGTAGCAGACCTCTCCTTAGGCGTGGGCGCCAGGCACCAAGAATCAAGGGATAGATCGCCTCGGTGCTTAAGACAGCCCAGGGACGATACGGGACTGACAGATAGGCCTCTCCGCGGGCGTGGGCACCGAAGCACGACCTTGTCCCAAGTGTTTAAGACCCAGAGTAGGTCTTAGCTTTCCCGTTGCAGCAGTGGCGGAGCTGCCATCGCCTTCACGGGGCAGAGGCCTCATAGATACGAAGGCGGAACAGGTTCTGAGGTACACGATAGGAGTAAGGCACCGGATGTACAGGGTCACCCAACACAGCGAAAGAAACGGGTAAAGTGCAGGCAAAGCAATCGAAGTACGTAAAGGTGAAGAATGAAGGTAAAATCATACAGACAGAACTCGATACCTCAAAGGTACAAAATTGTCATGCAAAACCCATAGTTCTGACAAAGGTGCAAATAGTTCAAAGGAGTTACAAGTTTATCAAAGATTGGAAAAAACAAGTATAAAGCGCGAAAGGTAAAGGTGGCGGGTGAGAGTCGGCGATTCAGTCATCCAAGTCGAGAGGCACGACCTTCTCGTCGACGACATGGTGTGTGGAATCGCAGTTTGAAATGTTGATGCCAGGGTTCTCACAAGACGCCTGAGTCAGAGCCTCTTGGAACCCCAGTCAGTTCTTGGACCTCCCCCTCTAGCTCTGCAATCCTAGAGTCCTTGGACGTCAACTGTTTCTCCAAGAACTCCTTCTCCACACGGAGCTTATTGGCCTCGGCTTGGAGAAGGCCCAAGGCTTCGACCTTCACCGCCAAGGCGTCCTCTCTCTCACCTAACTTCTGCCTCCAAGCAGCGTCCAGTTCTTTGAGTTTTTTCCGCTGTACTTCGGAGGCAAGAGCCGCCTCTTGGAGGCCAATGCTTTGGATTTGGTAGGAAGTGAGCTGGGCCAGTTCAAATTCGCGCGCGTACGCCTTGGCCCCCTCCCTACCCTCGTGGGCCAGTTTTAGCGAAGATTGGGAAGCTTCCTCCTTGAGCCCCCAGTTTTGTTTCTCCTCCTTCAGCGCTCCTACTTCTTGTCTCAGTTTACGGAGAGCCTCCCTCCCCTTGATAGCGCTTCGGGCCTGGGTGCGCCACTTAAGTGCCACCGCCAGGAACGCCCCCATATAATAAGGCATGCCTCCCCCCTTGCGAGGATCCGTTGGCGACATTCCTTCAGTAAAACCCTGCGTCAACTCCCAGTGGATGGGACGGGGAATCCGTGGCCTGCGGGAAGTCGAAGCTGGAACTGATGCAGGAGGGGCAGAGCCCGAGGCCCCAGCCGCGTCACGAAGCGGTAGTGACGGGGGCGGGGGAACCGAATCAGTCCCCTCCTCTCGTTCCTCTTGGACTGTTTGGGGTGGAGGCGATGTGGCGCTTGGAGGGTCGTCCCTGAGAGAACTCCCGCCACTGGGAGACGCGACAGTCAAGGCAGGAACGCCCGCAGCCCTCCTCTTATTGGAAACCAAGGCGGCGCCCGAGTCTTCACTGTCAGAATCTATCACCAGCACCCTCTTTCCTTTGTTGGGGCGTGCTGGAGCAGGAGTCGACGCCACGGCCAATGGAACCACGGCAATGGGAGGAGGAGAGGCAGACGGAGGAGGAGTCGGCAGGGAAGCGACGGTTGGCACGTCGGGGGCGACGGCGTCTCCACCCCCTTTGGCAGATTTTGCCTTCTTCAAGAATTTGGCAAGTGCAAGTCGCCTCGAAGAAGTCATTACTGAGCCTGCAGCAGTGAGAGTAATAAAGCAAAGACCAATTCAGATAAAACAGAATGGGAGTGCTTATAGCCAAACACGTGCAGATATTCATAGGGGTACAAGCGATGCAAGTAAGTTCACATAACCACGACAGCCCATACAGTACAAACAATCAAGAGCAGGTACAGAAGTAAGTGGAGAGTCCATGGGCGTTGAATTCGTTGGCAATGAGCTTGGCGGTATCAAAAACCACCCCGAGCTCCACCAAAGCTTTACACACGTCCCGATCAGCCGGGGCGAGTTGATCCAAAGCCAAGGCCTTGATCGTTATTGGCTTGTCCGTCCAGTACAGGGGAAAGCCTTCCAGTGCAGTAGGATCGTACTTGGTCGCACGCACTTTGAAGAACTTCCCTTTCCAGCCTTTGAATGAATTCTGGAAGAGCGTGAGGATGATGCACCCGGCGACGCTAGAAAAACTCACCCACAGGCTTTTACCTTGTTTCTTCACCTCAAAAAAATGAAGGAAGACATCAACGGAGGAGGGAATGCCCAAATACCCGCAAAGAATTTGAAAACCCCTCACGAAGGCCCAGCTGTTGGGGTGAAGCTGGGCAGGGGCGGTGTTGATTTCGGTGAGCAGCTCCCTCTCGAAGGAAGTGAAAGGGAGACGCAGGCCCACCCTTTTGAATACCATTTGGTAGAGGAAGAAGAAAGGACTTCCCCCGGTGGCCCTCGAGTCCACACAAACGGGTACCCCGGGTTTCACACGACATACCAAGGCGTGGGAGTCATGAGTTTTGTGGAATGCATTGAAGTTGTAGAGCGCGGGGTCCCCCTTGTGGGCCTCCACGTCGTTAACAAAGTTTAAGGTGGAGCATTCATCGAGGAGATCGTCGGAGGCCCAGTCATACTCCTCTTTATAGTGAGACCTAGGGAGCGGAGGAGGCGCGGTGGTCTTGGTTTTCGCCATTGACGCAAGAGCTGAAGAGTAAAGAGAACAGAAAGGGTTCAGCGAAAAGGGGTGTGGAGAAGAAAAGGGGGGAAAAAGGAGAAACCCTAGTCAAACCTTACCCATGCGAAAGAAAGAGGAGCGAGAGAAACAAAGAAGCACAAGAACGACATCAAAAGACAAGCAGATGGACAATCCCAGGCAGTTCATCCGTACATCATAGTCATGCAGTAAAGGAAGTCAACAAGGGAGGGAAAAACCGTACCTTTAGGGGTCGAAGTGTGTGATGAGCGGAAGCACGCAAAAGCAAAGATTGCGAGAGAGAAAATTCGAAGAAGATGAACAGTGAGAGAAGGCAGAGAAAGTGGATGTAACAGTGGTTTCGAGCGCGGAGTTTGGGTAACTTAAAAGTTACGAGTAGCGCGAGGGGGAACAGATGGTAACCGTGAGATGATGCCACGTGTCGCAGGATTAGGCGCTCACTGGGAGCGTAAGAGACTCTTAGGGCTAACCGCGTGATGAGCCACGTGGCAAGCGATTAAGCGTGGCCCTAAAAGGTGTTGCTTTCCCCGTTTCAAAGGATGTCCAATCAGCCATTAAGGGCACCCCAATGGTTCAGAGAATGTCACGTCAATAGTTCGAGAAGTGTCACGTCAGCAAAGAATGACACGTCACCAGGGTGACACGTCGATGGCGTGGGCGAGACCTTAATCTTTGCGCTGAAGACAAGTCTTCAGCTTAAGACTGGGGGGCTTATGTACCGTCCCGTATCCGGGCGTTGACAAAGTCAAGGTCAAAGTCAACGTCGGGGTCAAAGTCAACATAAGGCGTCGCCTAGGTGAGGAGACGCCAAGTGCAAGCATCACCGAGGCGGGGCGTCGCCGAGAGGAAGCGTCGCCAAGGTAAGGCATCGCCTAGGTGAAGGCCTCGCCAAGTCAAGGCGTCGCCCAGCTAGGGCGTCGCCAAGGTCAAATGTCACAAAAGCAAGGCAATCACAGTGTTGCTCCCCGATACCCATGGGTAGGAAGGACCATGGAGGGAGTGACACCATGGGAAGGCCTCAAACCCCGATAACCCGGGGTAGCAATAAAGAGAAGAGAAGGGTGGCTTCAAGGCCATAGTAATAGCGCCAGTGTAGAGCAATCTGACTCGTGAAGTGCCCATGCCGCCCCAGAGACGCCCTTGGGATAGTTACGACTCACGAGAAGGGTCACGCCCGGGGGTAGCCAGGTGCAGGGTACAAGAGGAAGGTAGATACGCTCTCAAAGTGAGTGACTAGAGGTTTGGGGGCATGAGTTGGCACCCAAAAAGTCACCCCTTGCGCAAGTGCACTCCCAGGTAGGAGGACTCACGAGGACATACCCCCAGATGGGGTCACGGCGCTGTGAGGCCCTCCACGTGGACAGCAGCCAAGTCAGAATAAAAACGTCATTTTGTCAGGTACAAGGTAATTAAAGTTATTTAACACAGTTTACGTTTCGAGCATTTTAAGGTACTTTAAATGCTTCAGGCGGTTTCAACGTCTTAAAGGCACTGAACGTTTCATAATTAAATGCGCTTTAAGGTGCTTTGAATGCGGGAGTAGTTTAAATAGCGCCTTGAATGTTGGAAACGGGGTTCGAACTTTTGGCATACTTTCCTAGAACACACTCTGGTTGCTTACTCGAGTCTTGAGACTACGCACAAGGGACTAGAGAGAGAGAGAGGTTGTTTGCCAGGAGGAGAAAATAGACACTAGAGATAGTTTCTTTTGACCACCTTCAGAGTGCCATTCACGGTGCTCCGATACGGAGGTGTAGAGTTTTGGTGTTTCCCGCTAGCTGACTTGAGCGTCGGAGTGCAAACGGCCGCTAGGGCGCCCTTTTGTCCTTCTTTGCAGGAATCCACAGGTAACCAGTGGGAAGGAGTCCCTAGCTGACGGGTGAGGTTGCACACAAAAACGTCCCAGGTCAACCGGCCGGAACATTAAATATTGGAAATAGAAAGGAGAAATGAATACACGAAAAAAGAACTTATAGAAAAAGGAGAAACAACACTAGTATTCATATGACAAATACTATTCCATACTATGATTTTATTTTTGTTGGTGATAATTTGCATTGTAAAAATTTATTTAGTTTGATTAAAATTTATATTTAATCAAAATAAAACTAAGTTGAATAATCGGTAAATTTATCATGTATTACTACTATGTTAGCTATGTTTTGATAAAATTTGTTGTTCCTACCGGTTGACCAAATTGTGCTTCGTGCGTAGCTAAGACTCGCGTATCAATGACTCCTTCGTCTTTGTTCCAAATCTCCACCCTTCGTCGCCGTGAGTACCTGAAACAGAGAGAACAAAGGGCGTCCTCGCGGCCGTTTGCACTCCGACGCTCTAGTCAGTATGGCAGTAAAACACCGTGCACCTCCGTATCGGAACACCGCAACTGTAGTGTTCTGAAGGTGCGTAACTGTTTCCTAACTAACTTCTCTCTTGTGCTCAAATCACTCGTGTGTACAGAGTGTAAGCGCAAATGATTCAAAAACGTACCTCACTAAGCTTTCGGAAAAGCTTATATACCTTGGGTTTCAATCTTTTGTCACGAGTCACTCATGACTTAAGCACAACTCTGGGTGGAGGCCTTACGACGTTGTAACCCAACTTAGGGAAAACCCAGCGCGCAAGTCTCCCTTCCTTGAAGTGCATCTGGTGCAGGGGGTGACTACCTGGGTGCCGACTAATGCGCCCCATCCTCTAGTCATGCGCCCTGGGGATATCTCTGCCTTCTTCTCGTACCACGCATGCAGAATACCCCCTGGGACGTGGCCCTCTCCCGGGTCGTATCTGTCCCAGTGGTTCTCCAAAGGTGGTGTGCACTGCCGCGTCTCTACACCTCATGCATGGGTACTCCACAAGTCCGGTCTCTCCCTGCGGGTACTGGGAGTATGGCTTTGAAGCCACCTTTCTCTTCTCTTTATTACTCTTCTGAGGTACCGAGGCTCGAGGCCTCCACGCCCTTACCGTGGCCTCTTACCATGTCGCCCCCTACATGGTCTCCCCTACCCGTGGGTATCGGAGGGTGGCCCTTCCTATCTATGGGCGCGTCCTAGGGTGCCGCCTCCTCCACGGTCGCTCCTACCCGTGGGTATCAGGAGGTGTTACCCATTGGATGCAAGAACCCCTTGACTCGGACCCAGTCAACGCCCGAGGCCGGTCAACGCTCGAGGCCCGACCATCTTCCTTCCCATCTCCCTGTGCCCTCAATGGGTTCTACCAAGTGTTGACTTTGGTCAACGCCCGTGGACGGGTCGGTACATTTATGTTTACATGTATTCGTATTTATGAAAATGAACTTAAATTTATATTGATAATATAAGTGTGTGAATAATAATTGTACTGGCCAGACCTCAGACATCAACATCAAAGATCGGTATCGGACATTAACATCGGACATCAGTGGTATGGTCGCAATAATAGGCCACGTAAGCGCGACCTCGGGAATAATATGAGTTAAAAGCTAGATATAAGAAAGACCTAATTCACGGGAGAGTCCTTGCATGCGGTGTGTATAGTACATTCAGGTGCAGCACAAGGAAGTATTCCTTGAAGGGGGCCTAAGCCCACGAGCACTAGGGTTTCCAAGGAAAGCTGCATGCATGGCACGTGAAAAATTAGGGCACCTGCAGAATAGATGGCTCCGCAGTGGTGGTGCATGAATTGGTACCCTGACAACCATATTGTTAAGATTACGCACTCCAGGAGAGGAAGGTTTTGTGTGTCTGATTACGCTAAGATTGTGTAATGCGGCACAAGAATCTCCTCCTAGTAACCCTAATCCCTCTAGGGGCACGGGGAACAGTGAGTTGACCTACAAGACAACCTATAAAAGGGAGACGACATCCCTGGTAAAGGTACACCGTTTCTAAGCTTGAAACTATTTTACTTACTCATTGTTTTTTAGCCCAGTACTGACTTGATCGCCGGAGTGCAATCAATAGGTAGGCCCCCCTCTGTGTCAACGGAGTCGCTTTCTAGCATCCAGAAGTGAGCGCGGGAACTAGGAGGAGCCACCGCCAGCCTTTGAAGTCAACGGCGGCTGAGTCAACCAACGAGAACATTTGGCGCCCACCGTGAGGCCCGATAAAACTAGGTCTCACCCACAATTGTGTTGAGAGCCATCTAGCAACATGAGAAACACAAGACAAGGTGCATCTGTACTAGAAGGAGGAGACAGCGTCACCATGCAACAACTCATGGAGACCATTCACGCCCTTCAGCAAGCAGTGGCAACGTCCAAAGCTGACCAGGACAGGATTCTGGCCGAAGTTCAGGCTGAACAGGTAGCTAACCAGGACCGATTCCAAGTCGATTTGGCCGCGTCACAGGCAAGCAATGAAGAGTTGCGTGTGCCAACGAGGAACTGCACAGAGACTTGCAACACATAGGGGAGCGCACGAACGATGAGCCAAACCCAGGCGATCATGGATACGGAAATACCAGCTAGTTTCAAGGTTCCGAAAATCACCTTCACAGGTGTTGAAGACCCGGAGGCCCACATCACGACCTTCCACACCCAGATGATGATCTCGGGAGGAACTGGCGTTATGCACTGCAAGCTGTTCATGAGAGCATTCTCAGGAACAGCGTTAGACTGGTTCATTAGTCTCCTCAATGCACATATCACCTCGCTTGACCAGTTCTCAACCTTGTTTAGAGAGCAGTTCATTGTCAACCAGACTCCCCCTCCTGTCTCTTTCAATCTCTTTGATGTGAAGCAGTATTAGGGAGAGCCCTTGAAAGATTTCCTGAACCGGTTTGGGGCACTGGTGGTGAAGCTGCACACTACAGACGAAGCCATGGTGGTACACGCCTTCAGGTGTGAGATCTTGTCAAGGCCTTTCAGTGACTCCCTGATAAGGTGTCGCCCAAAGACGTTTAGTGAGATCCATCGCCGAGCCGTAGCCCACATCGGCGCAAAAGAGGAGGTGTCTGAAAAACGTGGAAGTGTTGGCCCAACTAGACCTCGGGGAACTGGTCGCCCTCAACCCGTGAGGGTGAATGAAGCCACGACAGGAAAGAAACCCCCAGCTAAACAGACAACGTATGAGCCCGGGAAGCATCAGACTAGGGCACGAACTAGAGAAGGCACACCCACCAAACACTGATTCAGAATAGACCTTAAGGAGTTGATCGTTATCCCCAATGTAGCGGATAGGCTGAAGTCACCCCTAAAGACCGATAGGAGATTGGGGCCAGGCAAGGACACTTGGTGCAAGTTTCACCAAGCCTTTGGCCACAACTTGCGCAACTGCTTAGCACTGGGGCACCAACTAGATGAACTGGTGAGGAATGACTTTCTGAAAGAATATCTACAAGAACAATAGGGAGCTCCGACATCAGCAGCCTCAGTAAGAGACCAGGGGCATGAGGTACCCATCCACGGGGAACTCAATAAGGGGGTTTCTCAGGAGGAGGATGCACCGCCTCCCAGCGAAAGAAATATGCCAGGAAAGTAATGGAAGTGGAATCAAAGGAGTCAGACCAATCCCCCGAGCCTGACCTCTTCTTCACCAAGGGCAACCTGCAGGATATGGTCCCACATGACAATGACCAGTGGTGATATCAGTGGTGACAGTGGGGAAAAGAGTACATTGTGTCCTTGTCGACCAAGGAAGCTCGGTAGACGTGATGTTCTGGTCCACCTTCAACAAGTTGTAGTTGTCGCCCGACCAGTTAAGACCTTATGACGGCTGCCTATACGATTTTGCTCGGGACCACGTAAAAGTGCGTGGACATGTAGAGCTAAGGACAACCTTCACTGACGACACGGCGTCCCCCACCGTTAACATAAGGTATCTTGTTGTCAATGCTCCTTCAGCTTATAACATACTTTTGGGTAGGCCTGCTTTGAACAGAATTGGAGCAGTAGCCTCTACAAGGCATATGAAGATGAAGTTGCTTTCCCTTGAAGAGACTGTGATCACCATCAAGTTCGATTAGAAGGAGGCAAAGAAGTTGTATCGTCCTGTATCCGGGCGTTGACAAAGTCAAGGTCAAAGTCAACATAAGGCGTCACCTAGGTGAAGAGACGCCAAGTGCCAGCGTCGCCAAGAGGAAGCGTCGCCAAGGCAAGGCGTTGCCTAGGTGAAGGCGTCGCCCAACCAAGGCGTCGCCAAGATCAAATATCACTAAGGCAAGGCAATCACAGTGTGGTTCCCCGATACCCATGGGTAGGAAAGACCATGGAGGGAGCAACGTCGTGGGAAGGCCTCAGGTCCCGATAAATACGGGGTAGTGATAAAGAGAAGAGAAAGGTGGCTTCAAGGCCATAGTGATAGCACCAGTGTAGGGCAGCCTGACTCGTGAAGTACCCCTGTCGCCCCAGAGAAGCCTTTGGGACAGATACGACTCAAGAGGAGGGTCACGCCCAGGGTAGCCAGGCGCAGGGTACGAGAGGAAGGCCGATACACTCTCAAAGTGAGTGACTAGATGATTGGGGGCATGAGTTGGCACCCTAAAAGTCACCCCTTGCGCAGTAGCACTCCCAAGCAGGAGGACTCGCACGAAGAAACGCCCCCAGTTGGGGTCATGGCGCTGTGAGGCCCTCCACGTGTACAACAGTCAGGTCAGAATAGAAACACCATTTAACCAGGTACCAGGTAATTAAATTCATTTAATACAGTTTCCGTTTCGAGCGTTTAAGGTATTATAAAGGCTCCCAAGCGTTTCAACATCTTAAATGCGCTGCGTTTTCTAATTAAATGCGCTAATTAAATGCGCTACGTTTTATGATTAAAGGCGCTTTAAATGCTAGGGTAGTTTGAATAGCGCTTTGAATGTTGGGAACGGGGTTCGAACTTTTGGCAAATTTTCCAGAAACTATCTAGTTGCTTGCTCGAGCCTTGAGGTTACGGACAAGGGACTGGGGAAAGATCTTTGCTAGGACGAGAAAATATACACTAGACTCAGTTTCCTTTTTACCACCTTCAGAGTGCCATACGCGGTGCTCCGATACGGAGGTGCATAGTTTTTGGTGTTTCTTGCTTTCTGACTTGAGCGTCGGAGTGCAAACGGCCGCTAGGGCGCCCTTTTTTCCTTCTTTGCAGGAATCCACAGGTAACCAGTGGGAAGGAGTCCCTAGCTGACGGTTGAGGTCGCGCACAAAGACGTCTCAGGTCAACCGGACAGAACATTTGGCGCCCACCGTAGGGCCGATATAAAACATTGGTCT
This sequence comes from Phaseolus vulgaris, assembly GCF_051622355.1. Taxonomy (NCBI): domain Eukaryota; kingdom Viridiplantae; phylum Streptophyta; class Magnoliopsida; order Fabales; family Fabaceae; genus Phaseolus; species Phaseolus vulgaris. Next base: position 18,734,644 of record NC_143500.1, read on the forward strand.
CATCGTAAGTTTGAAAGGATCTATCAGGTCACGATAACGATCGAGAAAACAGTGAAGAATGGCCTCCACTAGACAAGCTACCGCACGCGCTGCGCCAGAAGAACTGTCCATGCAGCAGGTCCTGGAGATAATGCGGGGGCTGCAAGATGATATGGCGGAGTCGAAGTTGGAACAGGAACGCATGCAAGCGGATCTCGAAGCCTCGCATGTGAGGAACGAAGAGCTCCATCGTATAAATGAGGAGTTGCGCCGGGGCTTGCGGAATAATCGGGGGCAACGCGAACATGACGAGATGGAGAACCTCTCCCCGCCAAGGGAGTTTTCCACTCCCTTCTCGCAAGAGATTCTGGATGCAGTGATCCCCAACACGTTCGCAGGGCCCAAGGTGATCTTCACCGGGATGGAGAATCTTGAGGCGCATCTCTCTGCATTTCACACACAGATGGTCCTGGTAGGCGGCTCCGACGCTGCCAAGTGCAAGCTCTTTATGAGCACCCTGACGGGGATGGCTATGGATTGGTTCATCAGCCTCCCGGACGGCCATATCACCTCCTTCCGACAACTGTCGCGGTTGTTCAGGGAACAATACCTAGCAAACAAGGCCCCGCAGCCGGTTTCCTACGATCTGTTTGATGTGAAACAGTATCAAGGGGAGACCCTAAAGGAATACATCAACCGCTTCGGAGCCCAGGTAGTAAAGGTTGGTACGACAGAGGAGCCCATGATTGTGTACGCGTTCTTGAAAGGTGTATGCCCCGGCACTTTTGGCGAATCATTCGCAACCGCCCTAGGACTTTTGCTGAAATACGCCGTCGGGCGGTGGAACATATCGCTTCTGAGGGAGAGGTATGTGAGAAGCGCACCAGCGTCGTGCCCTCATGCCCGAGAGGACCGACGCGAACTCAGCCCGCCAAGGTCAATGAGACCACGACGGGAAGGAAGAAACCAGAGGGGAGACGCCCCTACGAGGCCAACAGATTTGAACAAAGCCTGCCCGAAGGACTCATACCTGTTCCCCAGCATTGATGCCCTAGTGGACAGTGTGTCAAGTTGCAGACTCCTCAATTTTTTAGATGCTTTCTCCGGATAAAATCAAATCCAGATGCATCCCAGGGATGAATGCAAAACAACATTCATGATAGAGCTTTCCAGTTATTGTTACGAGGTGATGCCTTTTGGGCTCAAGAACGCTGGCGCAACTTATCAAAGGTTGATGGACAGGGTGCTCGCCCTTATGATAGGGCGGAACGTCCAGGCCTACGTTGATGACATGGTGGTCACCTCTTAGGAGAAACACCAACACGTTGCCGACCTTGAGGAGCTATTCACCACAATAACCAAGAACAGGTTGAAGCTGAACCCGAAAAGTGTGTGTTTAGGGTAGAGACAGGGAAGTTCTTAGGGTTCTGGCTTACCGAGCGGGGAATAGAAGCAATCCCTGAGAAGTGTGCGGCAATCATAGCCATGAGGAGCCCGATCTCAGTGAAGGAGGTGCAACAACTAATAGGATGGATGGCAGCTTTGTCCCATTTTCTATCAATAGGAGGGGAGAAAGGACATCCATATTTCCAGTGCTTAAAGAGGAACAAGAGGTTCGTATGAACCAACGAGTGCGAGGAGTAGTTCCTCAAACTAAAAGAATACCTTGCCAGTCTCCCAATATTGTGTAAGCCACGACCAGGTACTCCACTCCGCCTATACTTCGCCATTACAGAACGGGCCATCAACTCGGTCATCGTCCAGGAGCATGACCACGTGCAGAGGTCCAACAGGTAAGCACCTCAGAAGGTGATCCTGCCTGTTGACCGGAGCGCTGGAGAATGCCTCGTCAAAGGATCGACGTGCGCGCCGCTTCTCACCTCCGTTCCTCCTCTGGATCTATCTCAAGAACCTGCAAAGAAACGATACGGCGCCGCTGCGGCCGATCGCACTCCGACGCTCAAGTCAGTGACGGTATCACCAAATACTAAGAACTGGAGCCGTGCAAATCTCTCTCACAAACAGCTCTGTCACTCGCAAGCGTAAAGTGTATGAACTGAACGTGCGTACCTTAGAAAATCTGTTAGGAACTCTTATATACCTGATGGTTTTCTCTCTCCTGGCAGTTACAGACTTGGACACGTGGCTTGTATCCAACTGTACACGTGCCATCATCTGGGGCTCCCTGACTTGGCGCTGCTTCTTCTCTCGTTTTGGCTAAGTTACCTATGCATGGTACTGCCCAGTGCATAGCTAACTCAGGAGTGCGATCTCTACTGAAACTGGCGAGGTAGGGCCTTCATACACCTTCCCTGTGGTCTCGCCGGCCGCCTTCATAATCTGCTTCTCCTTCATCTTCGGCGATGTGCTTGTTCTGGCGATCTCCGACTGCCTGGTCGCCTGAGTCCGCATCTGGCGACTTCATCCCCAACCTGGCGATCGCCTATTCTGGTAAGCTGGAGGTCGGAACACGCCAACTTAACTATCGGCGACTACACGTGCCTCCCGACTTCCTTCCCAACTGTCAACCTGGCGCCTTGTCAACACGCCTATACTGTAGCAGGATGCCACGTCATCGCATCCGACCACCAGGGCGGTACAGAAGGTGAAGGAAGAAGCCACCGATCGTTGACTTGGGAAACAGTGAGAGTGTACAGAATAAGCGCATACAACTTGTCAAGGGAAGAATTGTTGCACGTTTTCCTGGTCGAAGAGGGTAAAAATTGGATGACGCCCTATAGACGCTACTTGGCTGATGGGACACTCCCACTGGAGCCAACAAAGGCCAGGGTTTATATGATTCCAATAGTACATTATGAATGATTCTTGACATTCTTAAGAATCATCTTGAGTTGGATATGAGATAGGCACTTTATCATAGAATTGGATCAAGGTTCTATGAACAAGAACTCACCAAGACTAGTACCAAAACCCAAACTCATATGGAAGTTCCATGTATTGTCAAATTGAACCGATTAAAATGGAACAAAAGGCAAGATTACCGAATAGAAATGCTGGAAACTTAAAAGCACCGAACCAAAATCAAACAAAAGAAGAAGAACCAGCTGAGAATTGAAAAAGCCGAACCAAAAAAGGCAACACAAGCTAAGACATGAACATAAAAAGAGAAGGAAGGAAGGAGAAGAGAAAGCTCATGAAGATGGAGGAATGGTTGGATGATCACGCCACTTAGAGGATGGCGACTCCAAGATGAGTGTGCAAGCCGCCACTTGAGGTAATCATTGAACTCTCAAGATAAGACTAGTGAGGAAGGCACAAAGCTCTCCAATGCTCTCTCAAAAATTGAGTATAGTTTCTCTAATCAAAATTCAAATCTGAAAAATACAAAGGCAGCACCTTAATTTATAGCCTAGAGGTGCTAAAATGCAAAGCTAAATGAATTCAAAATTCCCCCCAAATACAAATGAAAGTGGCGCCAACTATAGTCATGAGGAAGGTGTGACCTTCTCTCTCACTTTGGCACCTCCCTAATTACTCCTACACCTATCTATAACGCACCCCCCGTAAGACTCCTAACTAAAGACCTAAAGATGCTTTAACAAAAGAGGTTTCTAATGTTTCCCTCTAAGCACCTTCAAACAAAGAAATTACAAAAAAAGAAAATAAACGTCCATTAGCTCCTAAAGCTTTGAACATGCTTCTTGTAAGCCTTTGAGGTGGGCTTTGACCTCCATGGGCGTCCTCCATTTGAGCCTCAACCTCTTCTTGCTCTTTACGATTGGCCTCCATGTCCACTTGAGCTTGATCTCCATCAAGGGTAGTCAAGAAAAATGCAAGTAAATATACCCTGGTTGACGGAAAATTGTTTAGACACGGGTACGCTCACCCTATCCTGCCCTGTGTAAGTGGTGAACAATGCACACGCATCATGACAGAACTCCATGAAGGTATATTGGGGAGTCACATCGGCGGCCGAGCTCTTTCGTCGAAGGCCGTCCGAGCAGGATACTACTGGCCAACTATGAGAGAAGACTGCACGAGGTACGCACGATGCAAGCAGTGCAAACAGCAAGCCGATTGCCATCATGCGCCCCTAGAAGAATTACGGTCAATATACAACCCATGGTCTTTTCACACTTTGGGGATTGGCATCCTGGACCATTCCCTCTAGCAATTTGTTAGATGAAATACCCCGTAGTTTCCATCGAGTACTTCACCAGGTGGATAGAAGCTGAACCCGTTGCACAAATCACATCACACAAGATTCAGCACTTTTTGTGGAAGAATATCGTTTGCCGCTTTGGGATTCCAAAACGCTTGGTGTCTGACAATGGCACCCAATTCGCAAGCCAACAATTAGGAAAATTATGCATGGAGCTCGGTATCAAACAGGTGTTCGCATCAGTCGAGCATCCCCAAACGAATGGGCAGGTCGAATCAGGCAACCGATTCTTGCTTGGGGGCTTAAATAGAAGACTGGAAAAAGCTAAAGCCAACCTCAGTGATCTCAGCCACCCCTTTGAGCCTCTTATCTTGGGTAGAGAGGCCAGGGGCAGAGAGGCCAGGGGCCTGGGGCAGAGGGGCCAGGAGCAGAGGGACCTGGAGCAACCTTCATTTGAGCTGCCACAACAGCCAAGTCTCTCCTCTTCTCTGCATTAAGCACCATGCCTGCATAAGAAGATAAAAACGCATAAGAGTCCAAACAAGCAACACACAAGCAAGAAAACACTAGCAAAAGTAGGGGGGAAAGGGGGGTACCAATGTAACCCTTAAAGGATTTAGGGTTGTATTCGAGCTTGAGTAACTCGACAGAGCTAAACACCACTCGAAGGTTGGGGAAGAAGTTGCACACCTCTTGTTCCCACAGGGTAAGTCCTCGAGGCATCTGGATTTCTTGAGCCCAAGTTCCTTCACCCAGTAAAGGGGAAACCCATCAAAGAGGGTGGAGTCTAACTTGCTGTAGAACTTCCCCTTGAAGCCCTTGTAAATTGCTGGAAGAGGGTCAGCAATACTCTCCCAACGACCCCATTGAAGCTCACCCACAACTTCTTCCCTGGGCTCTTGGCTTCGAAGAAATACAAGAATGCATCCATAGACAACGTATGGACAAAGTGGTCGCATAGGATGGAAAAGGCCCTAACGAATGCCCAGCTATTGGGGTGTAGCTGGGCAGGAGCGACATTGACCTTGGTGAGGAGAGCATGCTCGAAACCGGTGAAGGGTAGGCGAAGGGTAAGTCTTTTGAAGACAGTTCAATAGATGAAGCAAAATGGTCCCTCCGGGTCCGACGACTCATCAAAGTAGACAGGTTCACCTATCCTACAAGACACGACCTTCACGAATCTATCATGCTCCTTCCCAAAGATACGAGATTTAGGGCAGTCCTCGCTTTTCATAAAATGCGATCGTAAAACGAAGAACAGAAAAGCAGAAAAACGAAGAACAGCGATAGTAAAATGCGGAAAACATAAACAATCCCAGAACAGTTAAAGCATGTCAAGAGCATCAGAATGATAGAACAAAGGCGATGATGGAATAAAAAACATACCTTGGAGTGATTATGCTTCGGGGAGTTGAAGTGGTTGGGGAAGAAGACAGAGCGTTTGAGAGGCAGAAATGTTCGAAAAATGCTTAAGAGAAGTAATGAAATAATGAAAGAAGCGTAAGGGTTGAGGGGTTTAACGTATAAGGGGAAGCGCAAGCGGCAACAGGTCTCGACCGTTGATCTTGCCACGTGTACGCTGATTAAAAAGTATGGTGAAACGTCACTTCTGTACACGTCTTGTCATTCATTCGCCACATAGGTCGCCATAGGCGATCACTTAGCCTCTTCGCTGAAACAAGTTCCAACTCGAGCCTGGGGGCTTGTGTACTAGCCAGACCTCAAACATCAGTATCAGAGATCGGCATCGGACATTGACATCGAACATCGCTGGTCTGGTCGCAATAATAGGCCACATAAGTGCGACCTCAGGAATAGTATGAGTTAAAAGCTAGATATAAGAAAGACCTAATTCACGGGAGAGTCCATGCATGCGGTGTGTATAGCACATTCAGGTGCAACACAAGTAAGTATTCCTTGAAGGGGGTCTAAGCCCACTAGCGCTAGGGTTTCCAAGGAAAGTTGCATGCATGACACGTGAAAAATTAGGGAACCTGTAGAACAGATGGCTCTGTAGTGTTGGTGCATGAGTTGGTACCCTGGCGATCATACTGTTAAGATTACGCACTCCAGGAAAGGAAGGTTTTGTGTGCCTGATTACGCTAAGATTGTGTAATGCGACACAAGAATCTCGTCCTAGTAACCCTAATCCCTCTAAGGGCGTGGGGAATAGTGAGTTCACCTAAAAGACATCCTATAAAAGGGAGACGACATCCCTGGTAAAGGCACACCGTTTCTAAGCTTGAAACTTGATCCGATCGGTCATCGGTAGTTGATGACGTCAGCAGAAGATGAACACGTGGGCCACTCGTAGGGTGACGCGTGGACCGGGTGACAGAGAGATCAGGGAGCAGATCATCCAAAGAGGTGATCGGTGGTCAGTAGCCAAGTGGCCACCGACAGATCAGTCGGCAGAGAAGTCAGGGGACAGATCACCCAGAACGGTGATCGGTGGTCAGTAACCAAGCGGTCACCGACAGATCAGTTCCCAGATGAACACCTGGGGGCAGAACGCGAGAAGCAGTAGGGCACCGATCAGTCATCGAGTGCATGGTCATCGGGGTCTCATGTTACACGCAGTTAAGCTGGGACTGAGGTTCCCATCGAGAGCGTTACGCACGGACCTCGCATGAACATATCTAAGAGAATTGTGCATGAGGGTGGCATGAGGGAGCTAGCGAGTCGGTCAGTGATTGGCGACTCCCTCAACCCGTCACGTGCATGACATCGTGAAGGGGGAATCGTCAACGCCAGAGAGCAATGCTTGGTGAGTGTGCCTAGACCAGCCACACCTGGCGTTCTCCTGAGAGTATGCGATTTACCCAGATAAAAGGAATGCACTAAGTTACTCCGCAAGGGAATAACCTAGGCACACAGAGAGAAGTGCTAGAGCCCCTTGAGTAGTGACACGTGTGTGGTTAGTTGCATGCCTCCACGTGTCATCATCTGAGAGGGGCGCGGTCCAGATAAAGGTGCACTCCGTACCGCTAAAGGTACAGACAAGCGCAGACACGCGCAGACACTCCCGTTTTACTGATTATGGAGGTACGTTGCCACAGAAAAGCACAACAGGGTTCTGACACATGCTAGAGAGGCATAACAGAATTCTGTTAGGCGCAGATACAGAGGGAGGCATAAAAGAGAATCAGGGGGAGATTGAGAGGGGAGTTTTTTACACACTGTTTTTACACACATTATTTCTCTAGTGATTCTGGGATCTAACTTGAGCGTCGGAGCGCCACCGGCCGCAGAGGCGCCACTGTGTCTTTTTCAGGTTCTCAGAGAGGCTATTTGTGGAGCGGACTTGGAGGGCACGTGGTGTCAAGCTGGTGAGGAAGATCGTGACGAGGCAACGCTCTTGCGCTAAGTCAACAGGCAGGATCAAAACTATTGTACTTACTCATTGTTTCTTAGTCTAGTACTGACTTGATTGTCGAAGTGTAATCAACAAGTAGGACCCCCTCTGTATCAACAGAGCTGTTCTCTAGCATCTATAAGTGAGCACAGGAACCACTGTAGGTAGGAGGAGCCACTGTGTGCCTTTGAAGTAAACGGCGACTGAGTCAACCGATGAGAACAATGATATTGTTTATTCAATTTTAATATTAAATATAATTATATATAAATGATAAAAATTAAAAATACAGATATACAGACACTGATGTGCCTATATTCCCGCTAATTTATAATAATGATATTTATGTAAAATTGTAACTATAATAACTAAATTTTTTGTTTATTTTGTTTACAATCATATTTATTGATATTTATGTAAATAAATGTTACTATAGAAATTAAAAGTTATGTATAGTATATTTTAAATAAATATCACTATGATAGGTAAAAGTTGGTGTAGTGGCATCATTTAATGCTTACATATGTTTAATGATTTTACAGCCTAATACTTATATTTAATGAAATATATTATATTGAATATTATAATTTATATAACATTTAATTTTATGGATGAATGTTATTTTTAATTTTTATATTTTGTATACGTTAAATTTTTAAAGTCTCATAATGGTATTTTTATTTGTTTTTGAAAAATAACATTTCTTTTAGTTATTTAAGATTAAAACCCTAAATATGTTGAGATAATTAGTTGACGTCAGTAAAACATTAAATATGTAAAAGAAAAAACTAAACCATTGAATAAAATATATTAACATTACTTCATATAAAAATATTTATAATTTCTTAGCCACTTAGAGCTTTATAAGATCATGAAGGGGTAAGAAATAAAAGGAAAAAGAAAAAAAGGACAATGTTACGTTTTGATGAACAATAAACAGTACTGAACAGAAAGAAAGACAGCTGGCTATTCCTGCTCTTCTCTTCTTTCTTACAGTCATCTCTCATCTTTCTTCACTTCCCATCTTCTTCCATTCAAATTCAATTCTCCTTCTCACAAACCACAAAACCAACCAGCAAGCAAGAACCATCTTCTTTTTCAATCCACCCTCTTCATTATTTCATCTTCTTCTTTTTCTTCTTCAGACAAACATTTGCTTTTGGGTGGTAAGTCCTAATTCCGGTAAAGTTGTTTGCTTTTCTCCCATTCTTTGCAGCTTCTCCGTTTCTTTTGTGGAGAAAGTAAGAGGGGAACTGCATCCATAGGCTTCAACGTGGTAATTTGGATGTGGGATCTCATCTGACTTGGAATTCGTGCCTGTTATCTTACCCACATTTCTCCTTTACGAACTTTTGTCATTTTAAAAACTTTTTCTTGTTTTACATTTGGGACCCTTCTGTTGAATTGAGGTGTACCCAGTCATCCAAGTTTGATTTTTTTTATGACATTGGATAAATAAAGTTTTTTCCCTGCAATCATGGTACAACTACAAGGGTTTAAACTAAGCTTTTTTCTTTACTTTTCTTTTTCTTTTCTTTTTCCGGGGGAGGGTTGTGAGTGAAAATTTATGGTTACCGAACCTTTTTCTGGTTTTAGGATATGCATTACTTTTCAGGGCATTTGGATCTGGAAGAGCCTTTTGAGCCTGAAGATTCTTTTCTCTCTTTCACCCTCTCTCTTGAGTTCATATAATTCCTTGGGACTTGCTTCTTTCTAAATTTTTGAATTTTTTTACCACTGCTGACACTGGGTTTCTTGCTTATTTTTTTGTTATTGAAATGCAAATACCAGTCTAAGTGAGCACTGACAGCTTAGCTTGTGAGTCTGGCATTGACATTGATGAGTAAAAATATTTGTGAGATTTGAGATCTTTTAGTTGCGAAGATGGTGTGGCCATATGCCTGTGAGCTTCTTAGTGAGGTGAACTTGTAAGGTCATGAGGTGGAGTTGGTGGAGTTGCAGTGAGCTACATGTAGGAACAAGATGATTGAGCAATTCATCAATTTCGTTATTCGGCCTCCCAGGTATTAATTTTTCCTTCTCTGGTTGGTGGCATGACACTATTCATGTAAGCAGGTACCGTTATGATGTCTACAGGAAAGAGAATGTTAATTGTGTCATATTCATTAGGGCTCTTTCTCTTCACTAGAGGGTTCCTATTTTGTTCCCCACCCTTGTAATTACGTGTGTCCTGTACTTTTTTGTTTTTGTTCTCATGTTTATCTCCTGCCTTTAATTTCCATACCTGTTTTTACTAATATAGAATCGTATTAAATTTTCAAGGACATGTCATCTTAGTTGTTGAGAATTAAGGGGGAAAGTACTTGATATGCACCAAAATCATCTTTACCTTTTTAATATGCTGGTTCTTTCCTTGATAAGTTGTGTTTAAACAAGTAGTTTTTTTTATTTGATTTTGAAATTTCATTTACGGCATGTTTGTTTATAGGTTAAAGTTCTAAGCGTTCAAATATCTGTTCAGTCCAATCCAGATAGAGACATACTTTTCCGTTGAGATGCTTGGAAAGTTTTGAAACCTGTAAACCAAGCACACACTCATTCATCTTCAAAAAAACTATGTTAGACAGGCTTCACTATAAATCTTATCAGCTTTTTCTTTACTCCAGTAAATAACTATGAAAGTGCCCGTGCATCCATAATTGCTCAACTTGTTATTATCTTTTCCAGCAAATTTAGTTACAACTGTATCTACTTTGTCATATTTACAGGGCGGAGTATAATCCTGATCAGTACCTGTGGGAAAAGGAATTCACCCTTGCAAGTCGAACATACCAAAGGCAGGATTTGGAGGCAAGTATGGACATTATTTATTTGATGGTTTTTTGTAATTATTATCGTCTATATTTGGTTAAATCATGATTCCAATTGTTTTGCATACTGTTAAATTATCTGTTTTCCAATTGTGCAGCTCAAGAATGCTAGAGGCTATACCTTGAAGTGTAGCCATTATCTCCCATCTCCTTTCCCTGAAGATACTTCTCTTCCTTGTGTTATATATTGTCATGGAAACAGGTATCTGTTATTTAAATTGCTCTTGTCTTGGTGCTTTGTATATGCATGATCATAAATATAAATTTTTAGCTATTCTATTATTCTCCCTTGTGATATGTGTGCATATGTACAATTATGCAGTGGATGTAGGGCAGATGCCAATGAAGCTGCTGTAATTCTTCTTCCTTCAAATATTACTGTTTTTACCCTTGACTTCTCGGGTTCAGGCTTATCTGATGGAGACTATGTCAGTCTTGGTTGGCATGAAGTAAGTTATCTCTATATGCTTATTCCTTTATTAATTTCTGGATTAACTTAAGTTTTGGTCTATCCCATATTTTATGAAACTACTAATATGTGTCCATTCCTTTGGGTGGTAGAAAGATGATCTCAAGATGGTGGTGTCATATTTGAGGAGCAACAAACAAATATCTCATATAGGTCTTTGGGGACGATCAATGGGTGCAGTCACTAGGTATTACATTTTTACAAGTATTTCTGCTCCTTTTATACTTTATAGTTGCTATGTGTACCTGTACAAAAAAAGGTCCTAGGTGGATGATTTTAATGTTGGTTGTAGTATTATTTGATGACCTAAGTTATACTTCTCCCGTGCATATCCGTGTGTGTGAACAAAACTGTTGAGGCCTTCCTATGGGAAGTCATTTTTTTTTTAATTATTCAAGGAGAATGGTAACAAATGTCTTTAGGACAATGGTGAGGAAATCAAAAGTGGAAATTTTATGTGTACCTTCATTGTGATTTCCAATAGAAGTTTTTATCTATTAATTCTTAGCCAGTGTTTGTAACACATTTGTTAGCAAGACCCGCCACTCTTTGAGAAATTGGTACAGAAAAGAGGAAAATAGTTGAGCCCACCCCCCCTTTTTGGAATGCATATTTTTCATAATTTTGATGGTCAAGTTAGTGGGTTTTGTGGTATATCACATTCCCAACCTTACTCTGTATTAATGTCATTATGAGCTACCGTTATGCACATATTTCTTGTGTCATTGACATTGACTATTCACTTTTGCTTTGGTGTGATGTAGTCTTCTTTATGGAGCTGAAGATCCTTCTATTGCTGGAATGGTGTTGGATAGTGCCTTTTCAAATTTATATAATCTTATGATGGAGCTTGTTGATGTCTATAAAATTCGGCTTCCTAAATTCACTGTAATCTCTCTCTCTCTGGATGCCAACTCCCTTTGTAGTAAATGCTCAATCAAAAGAGAAAAAAAGGGACTCTATCTGGTCCCGTCCTAATATGATTCCAAGATAGAACTAACTGTAGAATTAGGAATTTAGGGTTTCGAAGTGAAATCAATTAAAAACAATAATAATGAAAACCTGGATAGAGGGAGTCGCCACAAAAAGGTTTGATAAGCCTAAGGATGATTGCCACAAGAATTGGTGAATTCTTGATAACGTTGCAAGATGCAGGGAAGAACCCTATCAGAGATATATTCTCTCTTAAATTGCCAAAACATTCATCCTCATTCTGAATTCCCTATATTTCAAGAAAGGATCATTTGTCCCAGTGGTTAAGTTGATATTTTTTAACTGGGCTTGGATGTCCTCATCACGTCCAAACAGTCATGCATGCAGTGATATGAATCTTTTGGGCATGATATCTGTTAGAGGTCTTTAAAACTATTTGTAAATTATGTAGTAAAATGGGGCGGTGTGTTGTTTGTCAAAGTTGTTCAGATTGAAAAAGTTTTTAAAGATGCTGCATTATTATAACTGCATTTAAAATCTAAATATGCTTTTCATTTGTACTAAAAAAATTGTCATACAGCTTTTCTTTTACATCCTTTTCCACTCATTTACTGGTTCTATATACCTCAATTTGTGTTTAGCTGGCTGAAGAATTTGATAGAATTTTGAACTGGCTCTTCTAATTTACAAATTGATTTGATTGACCTACTTAAGCAACATGCAAGGTGACTTTTGGTGCAGGCGTCTTAGATTAAAAATTTTCTTTGTATTAACCTGAATATTGTTGGAGATCCTACATTGACTAGAGATATGGTCAAATTATAATATAGATGGATGCAAACATCACCTTACCAAGCTGGTTTTGTAGGGTTTAGTTTGGGGTTAAATTTTAGTTTCTTAATATGATATTAGAGACATTTAGAGTCTATCTTAGTCAAGATATCTTTCCACCACTAACAACACACTGTCCCATTTTACTACATACACCACAAATAATTTTTAAAACCCTAAACCCTAAAGATTCATATCACTACATGCATGACTGGAATGATTGCTATACATGCAACTTTTTTTAACCATTATTGTTGTAAGGGGATATTGGTTAGTTTGCATGGTTTACTTTCTTCATGAAAACATTCAAGCAATATGGTAATACTATAGTTGTGAACTATGTTTATTTAGTCTGATATTCTGCTGGATTTGCCTCAATTAGGTTAAAATGGCTGTGCAGTACATGCGACGGGTTATTGAGAAGAAGGCAAAGTTTGATATCATGAACCTGAATTGTTTGTTGGTATGTATTAATTGTGCAGTTCTGTTGTTTTCCTTTTCAGAAGAATGGCAAGGCATATTTCAAGCTGTTCCACATTTTTTAATTATTAAAATTATTAATGTAATTATGTAAACTTCATTAACCATGAGAATGGTGCATTGACACTCCTCTTGTTTGAGGTGTTCGATGTTTTACCAACTCCCACATTGACACCTCCCTGATATCCTTATGACATGTGCCAGACAGTCTAGTCTTCACTATCTGTCCAATGAAAAATCTATTTTTTATCAACTCAGTTAAACATTTGAGTAAACACTTTGGTATGCATGGACACTTGCAAGGTCACTAGTACTATGATAAAAGTTTTCAATATTTTATCTAACTTTTAGAAAAAAAGATAGCTTAAAATTTAATATAAAAATATTTAATGACTCTTCTTGCAAGGCTTATATGTGTTTGTGTGTGTGTGGTCTCCCATTATCCTACATTTCGAACACTAGTCATGTTAGAATGTTCATATCATGACATGCTTATTTTTACCATGGAATCTGGGTGTTGTAGCTTTTATTTTCTGGCTAAACAATTTTTTAAGTTGAGCTATTTCCTTTCCATGTCTGAATTAATGTGTTTTAAACCCACAGGTTGCACCAAAGACATTCATTCCTGTTTTATTTGGCCATGCAAGTGATGACAAATTCATTCAGCCCCACCATTCTGATCTCATCTCTGAATCCTATGCGGTATTGCTTTATTCCAAATCTTTGAGGACAAACTTTTCTGAAAGCAATTTGCACCTTTTCTTAATTTGCAGCCAAAACATCTAACCTTGTTTCTGATTCTGTAGGGTGATAAAAATGTCATAAAATTTGATGGTGATCACAACTCCTCTCGGCCACAATTTTTTTATGATTCAGTTTCCATTTTCTTCTACAACGTCCTTTGCCCTCCTAATGTTCCTAGAGCTCATAAGCTTGAGAAATATTATGATTTGGGGGATTTGAAACTTGGTTCTGGTGTGGAGGAGGTAATTAGCATTTTGAATTTCATGCTCAGTTAAATTCGGATCATTCCCTACTACCACGGTTGCCTACTGGTCATTTTGTGTTTTCTTCACTTCAATTGTAGAATGTTATCAAAATACCAACCTACTTACTAAAATTGGCTATTGAAATATAGCCGAATTTGTACAATGTGCCTAGAGTGCAGCTTGTGAACTAATGAAATGATACATTAAAAGGATGCAAATTACAACCCTAACAGATTAGGTAGTACATTTTCTCAACCTCAGTGCCACCTTACTCAAATTGCTAGTCTATAGCTTGCCCGAAACCTCTAAAACGTGTTTAAGATATGTGGTGGTGGGTCATAGTTAGCATTGATTGATTCGGACCAACCTGATGCACCCAAGAATCCAAACCAAACCAGTTAAATTGTTTAGGATTTTTGTGTTAGATTGGATCCTACCAGAAAAAAAACTAATCAAATTTGATGTTAATTAGTTAAAGTGTCAGATTCACATTTTGTATACATGATGACCCAAAACGACACTTTTTCTGTTATTAATATTTATATTTTAGTTTTTATACTAACTAAATAGTGTGACTACATGAGTGAAACTGAGCTCAACAATGACCATTCTGTGTCATTCCTCATTTGTGAATCGGAGACTTTGCTTCCCAAGCCCCAAATGGCAGACAGTCACTTATCTCACTTGATGACCCAACCCATAGCAGCCTTAGACAATCGCTCCTTATGGTCACTTCAACAATACCTAGCAGTGACATGAACTTCGTCACAATTTGAAAGGTTCAAACATGTTTTTTTCTTTTTTTCATTTTTTGGGCTTTTCTGCTTTCTTTTGTGAGTTCTTCAATGGGATCAGTGGGAGACACCATCAACAACTGGAAATGTGTTAAACTTAAACATATATTTAAAAAATTAAAAAAAGTAGAACAATGATGTTTTAAATGGTATTCTCTCTATTTCTGACTCTTATAATTGTTTTAGAGTAAATTAAGTAAGCTTTATTCAAAAATTGTTTTGGGTAGTACCCATCTATACCTAAGATTACTTGGTTTTTACTTTCATTTATCATCATTGTATCACAAATCTACTTTCATTATATATATATTACTACCTAAGGGAGACTTTTCAAGCTCTCAAGATATACTTTCACTTTTTCTTTATTTTCTCAATTAGGGTGGGTCGATCACAGTGATCCTGTGTCTCTAGTGGTCAAAATGACTATTGTCCATCATTTCCTTGCAATGGTAGCTGTACCGACCCGTATTCGGGCGTTGACCAAAGTCAACATGTGGTAGGACCCACCAGGGGCTCCAAGAGGAAAAGTCAATATGTTGACCGCCTTGGGTGTTGCCAGGTTTGGGCGTCGCCAGGTATGGGTGTCGCCAGCTTTGGGCGTCGCCAGGTTTAGGCGTCGCCCACTTTGAAGGCGTAACCCGATTGTCTTAAGAGCGTGCTTTGGCTCAGATGATGCCACCCCCGATACCCACAGGTAGAGATGACCGTGGAGGGGGCGACATAGAAGGAGGCGGCACGGTAGAGGCCTGTAGGCCTTGGGCCTCTGTTTGTCAGAAAGGAAACATAGCTGAGAAAGGTGGATTGGAAGCCACACCTTTAGTATCTGTAAAAAGGGGCCCCAATCCACGGTCTACCCACACATGAAGTATAGGAATGCGGCAAAACGCACCACCGCTGATGACCTCTGGAGCAGATACGACCTGTAGGAGGCCACGCCCCAGAGGAGCATCTACATGCAGGGTACGTGGGTGGTTCAGGGGACTCCCAGGCGGGTGCATCAGTTGGCTCCCATGCAGTCACCCCTGGGCGTGCCAGCACTCCAACAGGGCTACCACACGCACTGGGATACTCCTAAGTCTGGAATACAGTGTCGTGAGGTACACTCGCTAATGAACTTAAGTCAGGGAAGCCACGTGGCAGAAACACCAACAAAGGTATATAAGGCACAAAGAGAAACAACATAAGGTACATTTTCCAGATACTCTGTCATTTGGCAAACGGTACGCAGTTGTGAACTTGAGAGAGAATAGGAGAGAATTCAGTTACGCACTTCCAAGAACACGGCGTTTGTCCTGTTCCGATACGGAGGTGCACGATGTTTTCTGCCTCGTTTACTTACTTGAGCGTAGGAGTGCAAACGGCCGCGAGCACGCCATTTGTCTCTGTGTTGCAGGAAATCTTCACAGGAGGAGTAATCTCGAAGGTCCGCGTTCCACCGTTGGAAGATACGCACGAAGGTGCTCAAGTTTCTGGCAGGAACAGTAGCCATTCATCTTTGGCCTCATCAATTGGATATTAAAAATGTTTTTCTTCACATGATCTAAAGGAAGAGGTCTACACAGAGCAACCTCCTGGGTTTGTTCCTTAGGGGGAGTCTGGTCTGGTTTGTAAATTGTGTTGCCCTCTGTATGCTCTAAAGCAATCTCTATGTGTTTGGTTTGGAAAGTTTATTCACATTATTCAAACCTTTGGGCTAGAACGCAAGTGAGGTAGATCTTCAGTTTTCTGCGTCATACCTCTCTAGGAAAATGTGTATATTTAATAGTGTATGTTGATGATATAGTCATTATAGGAGATGCTAGAATCCCTCAGCTAAAGGAACACTTATGCAATGATTTTCAGACCAAGGATCTTAGAAGTCTCAAATTCTTTCTTGCAAATAGAAGTAGCCCAATCAAAGGGCGGTGTTCTTATTTCTCAAAGGAAATATGATCTAGATATCCTAAAAGAGACTGGTATGGTTGAGTGTAAACTAGTGGATAGTCCTACGGATCCAAATCAGAAATTAACGGCAGAATAGGCTGAATCTTTCTCTGATCTAGAAAGATATGGAAGACTGGTTGGAAAACTTATTTATCTTACTACTACTAGACCAGATTTTTCTTCTGCAGTTAGTATTGTGAGTCAGTTTATGCACACTCCTTGATATCTCAAAAAGGTTTTAGGACAAGGTCTACTTTATAAAGATAAAGGGAATATACGTAAATTCAATCTGAGGTCCTTTCAATGATTTTGTCAACACACTTGCAAGTTGATCATTGGATCCAACAAACTAAGTACCAATTCTCTTGGATAACAACTTTTCTCAAATGAAATGATATTTGATCTGTTTTGTTCTCCCATGGAACACATGATTAGAAGCAATGTGAAGAGCTGCTTGATTAACTAATCCATTAGTTGCTACAGTGGTGCTTCTTCACCACATATGCCTGTCTTGGTTAAAAGGAAACAAATTGATTGGTGTTTTTATTTTTATTTTCAATGGAATGTGGTCTACCAAAAAAAAATATTGGTCGCCAATTAACTTGAACCAAACCAAACCCAATCAATGAATATGGATTTATTTGGGTTCACATCTTCAAATTTGATTCAAAGTGACGAGCCAACTATCCTAACTAGTGTTGGTGGGCACAGATTTGTTTGGTTTGACCTTGTTGGATATTTCGATTAGATCTAATCAATGGTCGTCTAGTTGGATTTGTTCAGTCTTGAATTTTTTGTCATTAGGTTGGTGCACATCCTGAGTAGATAAAGAAGTTTTTTTTTTTTACCGCAGTAGATACAAAAGTTTGAGACACTGTTACTGATATTGACCGTCTTATTTTTGTCACGGGACAAAAATAATTTTAGAATTATTTGTCATGGGACAATGTGGTATCAAGATGAAGATTATTTTAGAACTATTAATGAAGGACTCAGTGTTTAGGATCTTTTAATTTTGGAAACTGGCTAAAATTCTCTTTCTCTGACATTTATCTATCCTTTCACCTTTTGGAAATATTAACATAAGTAATTATTATGGGTTATGTATTGATATGGTCATATCATATGATTGAGCTTGTATTATTTGAGCATTTTTTTTTTCAGAACAGGAACTAATTTGCTCTTGTTTTCATTCTAGAGCCTATTGTATGAGATTCTCTCTAGTCTGAGGTCTGCATCAACCGATGCTGCAAGTTCATCTTCTCTGCTTCCAGCAATTTCCACCACAAAATCAGTTACAGAACTTCTTTCGGAAGTCGCACCAGTGACTGATGTAGTAGGGCCTATTCATGTCTTTTTCTTTAAAGAACTTTTTGATGTTTAATTCATTCATCACTTTTAAATTTATAATGCAGGAATCCTTTTTTAGAGAAGATACTGATGGCAATGGTGAAACTGGCCATGATGAACCCACGGATGTGCAGGTGATCTTATCAAACACTGTCTCAGCAGTTAACAAAATCTTTCAGGGATATTTTTTTATCTCTAGGTTTCTCTATTGGAACAAGTATCTCATTTTTAGGTCTAGACATTATGTGGTTATTTTGGTATGTTATATTTTAAAAAATGTCTACAATATAGGTACTACTATAATTTTTTAAAAGTTGTAAAAAATACAATTTTGAATAAAATTTTAGGTCAACCATATACTCAGTTGTATTGACAATGTTCAAATAGTATTCAATGAGTTACTATTCATTGGCTTAATTAACCCTTAGAGTCGTTAGTTTTCGTTGAATTGAAAAATATTATCTAGAACCCCTTCTTCGGGGCAATTTTTCTTTATTTATTATAAATTTATTTAATTGTTTTTTATTAATTGAAAGGAATTTGATTTCCTTATACTTCAAAGATGAAGTATGCAATGCAGTGACGTCATAATACCTGAGTTATTATGACCCAGAAACCAATACTAATTATATTCATATTTGATGTCCTAAACCTAATAGCACTCTTTGGAGATTTTTAGTGCCAACAAATCCATTCACGGACAAAATGATTAAAAAAATGCAAAATTAAAGTGTTGTGAATCAAAAAGTTTCCATAAGTGCAAGTTGATTGAGAAAAGACAGGGTTTTCAGAACAATTATAATTGATCTTAAGTCTTGGTTTAATGGGCCCTTGAAGTGATATTGAGACTATTACCACATTTTATAATTTTAGCATTCTTTTTTTGAAGTGTGGCATGGTTGAATTTGATAGGATAACCTAACTGGCGAGGGTGAAGATTGCTGTTCATATACGAGCTCAAATAGAGAAAGTTGGGGCAGATGTTCTTCTTTAGGCGGCAGTGATGAAGAATCTTGTGCAGATTTAAGGGCTGATGATACCCTCTCTCAGGTATAACATACATAGGAAATGATATTGGAAGTGATTGAGAGTACTATGGATTACTTCAATCAGAACTACTTGTTTCGCAGTCTGTGTGCTTCATATGCATGTATATTCCATGTATATGTAATGTAATAATCTATTCCTTGCCACTGACATGCTTCATTTGTAAATAAATAATGTCAGAATACTGTGAAGGTGTTTGCGACACCTATGCGTGGCACCAAAGAAAAATCGTTGTACCCAAAAGATGACAAAAAGCACAAGAAGAATAAGAAAAAGAAAGATGAAAGCGGTGTGAAGAAGCCGAAGAGCGAGAGGTTTGAGAAGCTGGAAGCTCTAAGCAGACGCCTGCGGCATTGCCTTATGAAGGGATCAAACCATCGAAGGCATAAGTCCTCTTAGACTCACCTCTCACCCCTTCTTCTTTTGTATTATATTATTATATTATTACCCATCCATCCTCTAACTCTAATGTTCTTTCAACATTAAATATTAGAATACTATTTGTATCCCGATTCAACTTTTTTTTAGGTTACTTTAGGAATTGGCAGACATTGGTTTCTCTTCGGCTTTCATTTCCCTACTGTGATTATTTGATATTTATGAAGGTGGCTCTCCCAATTGCCTAGGTGAGCTCCTTATTACACCGATCCCACACACAGATAAGACTATTCTAAAAATATATAATTATGAATGCCTCAAAAGTGTAGCTTCTTCTTCCTGCACCCCTACATTTTTCTTCCTGCACCCCACAATTTTCTAAATCCCGAAATTGGTCTTAATATTTTATTTGAAAAAGGACACCGTGGTTACCGGAAATAGGAATCTGGGAGTGTACTACGGATTCAGCAATCTAGAACTGAATATTTTTTTTTCCGGATGAGAGGGTGTTCTGGAAGCAATTTTTGCATAAATTATTGATTTTTGGATTGTTGAATCCGGAAGTCTAATTCTATTACGGATTCATGGATCTGGAACGTTTTTTTTTTTAAATTATGGATTTTTGAATACGGAATGCATATTTCTGTTACGGATTGGTGGATCCAGAATGTTTTTTTGAATGATGCATATTTTGAATTACGGATTGGTGGATCTGAAATATTACCGGAAGTGCTAATCCAAAATGTTTTCGGATTTCATAATCCATAATGCAAAAAATAAATACAGTTCAAATGCATTTTAGGGTTTTTAAAGAACAATAGGGACAATTTGATCTTTGCATAATATTGTGGATGTGGGGTGCAGGAAGAAAAATGTAGGGGTGCAGGAAGAAACTGCCCAAAAGTGTTCACAAGAAATATTGCGCCGGACAAGGACTGTTTCTCCCTGCATCCCAACAAAATGACTTTCTGCACTCCATATTTTTGGAAAAAACCATTTTACTCCACTTAAAAATACTTCCGGATTACTCTTTTATGAAATATTTCTAGAACATACTTTTTGGAACATATTTTATGAATTCCAGATTTATTATTTTGAAAATTAAAAAAATGTGTTTCAAAAAGGATATTCTAGAAATGATTTTTTACCTTTCAGATTTTTTATTCAGGAAATACATTTTCCTATTCTAGAATCATCCAAAATTATCAAGAATAATTCAGGTATTGCATAAAATGTAGGGGTGTAGAAAGAAAAATGTAGGGGTGTAGTAAGAAATACCCAATGACAAGACACCTCCAACTCTGTTTATATACTTGTTTAGAAACATTATTAATTTTTGTATCTTTTCGAGAGTTATAAAAAATAGTATCTTCGTAAAACGCATTTATGTGGTGGAAACTTGCAGCATTTAGAGCTTGTTATGCTGTCCGATGAATGACACTACTGTTTACATATTCTATGCTATTATAAAAACTATCATTTATCAAATATAACTATGGTATCTAAAGACTCATCTAAAAAAATCATCACCAAAAAAAATTATTTGATCCTGCCTGTTGACCGGAGCGCTGGAGAATGCCTCGTCAAAGGATCGACGTGCGCGCCGCTTCTCACCTCCGTTCCTCCTCTGGATCAATCTCAAGAACCTGCAAAGAAACGATACGGCGCCGCTGCGGCCGATCGCACTCCGACGCTCAAGTCAGTGACGGTATCACCAAATACTAAGAACTGGAACCGTGCAAATCTCTCTCACAAACAGCTCTGTCACTCGCAAGCGTAAAGTGTATGAACTGAACGTGCGTACCTTAGAAAATCTGTTAGGAACTCTTATATACCTGATGGTTTTCTCTCTCCTGGCAGTTACAGACTTGGACACGTGGCTCGTATCCAACTGTACACGTGCCATCATCTGGGGCTTCCTGACTTGGCGCTGCTTCTTCTCTCATTTTGGCTAAGTTACCTATGCATGGTACTGCCCAGTGCATAGCTAACTCAGGAGTGCGATCTCTACTGAAACTGGCGAGGTAGGGCCTTCATACACCTTCCCTGTGGTCTCGCCGGCCGCTTTCATAATCTGCTTCTCCTTCATCTTCGGCGATGTGCTTGTTCTGGCGATCTCCGACTGCCTGGTCGCCCAAGTCTGCATCTGGCGACTTCATCCCCAACCTGGCGATCGCCTGTTCTGGTAAGCTGGAGATCGGAACACGCCAACCTAACTATCGGCGACTACACGTGCCTCCCGACTTCCTTCCCAACTGTCAACCTGGCGCCTTGTCACCACGCCTATACCGTAGCAGGATGCCACGTCATCGCACCCGACCACCAGGGCGGTACACAAGCCCCCCAATCTTAAGCGAAGACTTGTCTAGCGAAAAGACTGAAAAAGCCTTCGTTAACACCGGTCTACGTGGCATGGGCGTAGAATTCCAAGCGATAGTACTTTCTGCTGCTCTGACGCTCCACCAAACCCTTCGCGCATCGTTCGACACGTGGCTCTCACCAACGGCTATCTTCATCTGCCGTTAGCGCTTCCCAAAACCGTTTCGAAAACCCTTAAACCCCTTACGCTCCTACTGTTCCATCACTTTCTTCACACTTGCATACGCTCTTATTTCCTTCTGCGAAAGCTCTCGACGTTCCTCGACGCTCTAGATCACCACCTCCCTTTAACATTCTCCCGATCATCGAAAGGTAACTACTTTCCTTCATCTGCTGGGTTTTCTTGCATTTTCACCGTTTTGCATCATCCTGTAACTGTCTGGTGCATACGCTGTGGGCTGTTTTTCCATTTCTCCTTCTGCGTGACTTAGGGCTTTGTCGATCGTCGCAACGAACTCACATTCGTTCGTCTTTCACCTTCCTTTCATGATCGAGTCAGCCTTTGTAACCCTCCTGATTATTTTTTCTTCCTCCTTCGTTTGCAGTTGCTATCATGACTCGCACGAAGATCACCCCGAATCCCCCTCCATCAGCGCGAAACCCTCCTTCACAAGCACACGACTCTACGCAAGTTCGTGGTGCTCCCTCTTCGCAGGCTGTGAGGCCTGCGTCTTCTCAAACCGCTTTGGCCCAGGCGACTCCACCAAACGCTGGAGGAGCCCCCATCCCACTGCCAGACTTCAAGACGTTATACCCATGGGCTAACTCAACCCTCTTAAAGGAAACGTCGTCGGTGAACACCGCAGGAGCGGTTCTGTGATTGACCAATGGGGACGAGGCCCACCAATCGTTCCACAAGGAGCACGATGAGAGAATGATGGTGCTGCCTTGCCCCGCCACTCTGCCAGTGTGCGCCGATGATAAAGTGAGCGCCGACGGGCCCTTCTGCTTCGTCTACACCACTTTCTTCAAGAAGGTCAAACTCAGGTTCCCTCTCACTCGATTTGAGAGGGAACTCTTAACCGAGCTCAATATCGCTGCCGCCCAGCTTCACCCCAACAGCTGGGCGTTTGTCCGAGCTTTCGAGATAACGTGCGCCCACCTGGGGTTGCCCGCGTCAGTGGACGTGTTTTTATTCTTGTTCGAGGCCAAGCACCCAGGAGATCGCCTGTGGGTCAGCCTGAACGCCATTGCTGGGAGGTCCATTTTCACCATCTTCCAGCAGTCGTACAAGGATTGGAAGGGGAAGTTCAATCAGGTTCGCGCAAATGACAAAGACACTTCCCTTCTCGACGGTTTCCCCTTGTACTGGGTGGACAAGGGGAAAAAGGAGTCCAAGAGCTGCTTCAGGAGGCCCAGAAGTCCTGATAGCATGGGAGCCTTGGACAGAGACCTTTGTCTCTTCTGGAAGAGGGTGGCAGATGCCCATATAACATTCTTGACCCCCACCCTGATTTCCTTCGAGTTCTTTGAGGACCAGTTGGAATTCTAAATAGGTTAGGACGCTACATCTTTGTCTTGACATTGCTTCTGATATTGTTTCTGGGCGTCTTGTGCGACACACACAAGACTTTGGTTCTACCTTTTCTGCATATGCCTGCTTTTGCTGTCTCATTGTCTTGTACACTTACCCCTTTCTCCTTTGAGCTAACTTATGCACTTTCATTTCATGCAGACACCATGTTGGGTAAGAACATGCTCGCCGATTTAAAGGCGCTCGCCCGCAACCACGGGTTGGCGACCGGCTCCCAGACGGTTCCCAACTCGGCGGTCGAGAAGGCCATCATCCAGGGGCGATCACCGCCTAAGGCGCCCACCCAACGAAAGAAACTGGTCCTTAAGAGGCCAAAGCGGAAAGCCCCCCAAGTTGTCCAAGAGGACGAGGAAGAGGACGACGAGGTCACAGAGGATGGCCTTGTCACGAAAAGGAAGAGGGTGGCACCATCTTCTCCACCTGCCCCGCCCCCTCTTCCAGCTTCAACACCACCGTCAACACCCGCTCCTCCTCCCTCATCACCAGCACCACCAGCCCCTTCACCACCAGTCCAAGCAGTTCCATTGGCCACTGCGCCGCCTGCAACTGAGGCCCCGGAGCCAAATTTCTTGGAGGACCCCCCGAGCGCCTCCACACCACATATATCAGCAGGAGGGGCCCTCCTTCCAACACTTCAGCTGCAGGAATCGCTCCAATCGGGGATGAGGTCGCTCACACCTCTCCAATCCTAATCACCGAGTCCCCGATTGCGTCGCCACGCCAGGAAACAACCACTGAAAATGTTGCTAAGGAAGGTGGCGACGAGAACCCTCAGCAAGCCCCCCTGGCGCCTCCCCAAGCCGCGAACCTTTCCCTCGAGGTTACAAGGATGTGGGAACCTCTGACCGCCAAACTCAAAACCATAGCAGAGGATATCCCATCGATCATAACGAGGGCTGTGGAGAGCTCCACCAGGCGGCTTCAAGACGATGTCTACCACCTCAAGACCGAAAACAGCACAATGAAGGTTGAGGTAGAGAAGGTGGCATTCAGCCTGACGCTCGCGGAAATGGAACATTCCCGAGTAGAGGATGCCCTCAGCACCGAGCTTAGGCTTGCGCGCAAGGAAGCTGCTGACCTTCGCCGCAAAGTCCATGAACTTGCCCAAGAAAAAGTTGAACTTGAAAGCAGAATCGTGCCTCTGCGCACCAAGGCGAGCGACCTGGAGGCTCACATTCAAGCTAATGCCGATAAGGTACAAAAACTGGAGCAAAGGTCAATCGACCGCGAGAAGCTGCTTGGGCAAGTAGAAAAAGCAAGGGATGACGCCATGGCTGATCTCACCGAGGCGAACAAGGAAAAAGAGAAGATGGCTGCCGAGTTGACCCAAGCTCGAACAGAATCCAAGAAGGTTACTGACGACCTTCTCCATGCTCAAGAGACCAACAAACAACTCCAAAAACAGATTGGAGAGCAGGAGCAGCAGAACAAGGAGCTCAAGAAACAAGCCGAAGAGCTGGGACAGCAGAACGAGGAGCTCAAGAAACAAGTTGAAGAGCTTCAAGGACAATTTGAAGAACTTAAGCTAAATTCTGCCCAGATTCTGACTGCTGGATTCGAAGCCGCTCGGGAGCAATTCGCATGCCTATTCCCTGATCTCGACCTCAGCATGGTGTCATTAAACAATGAAGTAGTAGATGGAAAGGTCGTTCCCGCCGAAGGCTCAACCAATTCCACCCCATCTGCTTCTTTATAAATTCACCTGTATTTACCTTGTAAAAACTCTTGCACACGTGTTTTGAACAGTTACTCATTTCAATAGCGAAACTTGGATATTCTTCCGACTTCTTTTGAGCGCTTTTACCTTCTTTGTATGTTTAACTCTGCTGCGTTTAACTTAGCGATTTTGCAAACATGACCTTTGGCGTAACTGCTTCGAGCCGATTCAAACTTAAGCAATGATCGCTTTAAGCAACTTGTACCCTTGAGGCACTAACCTGATCATAAGAAAAGTGTCCAAGCAACGAACTGTGACCCAATTACCGGTCCAAACAACGTCCCACTTGACCTGCTTTATCAAACAAGTCTTTCAACCTTCTCACCGTCGCTTGAACTTTTCCCGATCGCCAAAACCTCTTGGTAACACCAGCTTTTTCCAGCCTCATGCTTTGGCAGTCATTTCCTTATCTGAGGCAGAAATGCCCTTTGGGATCTCCCTTTACCTCCCTGAACTTCAGAGCTAGAGACTGGCTGGCTAGGCGTTCTCTTCGAACCTACCTTAGCCACCTTTCAAGCTTCTTCCACCCTCTTCGCCATACCTGAACTCGTTCAAGACGAGAAGGATTTTATCTTGCCTATACTCGCACACAAGCGAGAAGGTCTTTTAACTCGCCTGAACTCGCTCATCGGCGAGAAGGACTTTTACTCGCCTGAACTCGCTCATCGGCGAGAAGGACTTTAAACGGCCTTAACTCGCTCGACGGCGAGAAGGACTTTGTCTGGTGCCTCAACTTGCCCAGGGTGTACATCTCCTCCCCCCTGGATGCACTGAGGACCTTTTCTTTCTCACGCCTGCACTCGCTCGACGGCGAGGAGGTCTTTGATGGGCCTTAGTTCGCACAACGGCGATAAGGACTTTATCCGGTGCCTCAACTTGCCCAGGGCGTACATCTCCTCCCCCCTGGATGCACTGAGGACCTTTCTCGCCTGCACTCGCTCGACGGCGAGGAGGTCTTTCATCTGGTGCCTCCGATCGCCGATAAACGATGAGGACTTAAAAACTTAACTGGTGCCTCTAATCGCCGAAAAACGATGAGGACTTTAAAAACTTAACTGATACCTCTAATCGCCGAAAAACGATGAGGACTTTAAAAACTTAGCTGGTGCCTCTAATCGCCGAAAAACGATGAGGACTTTAAAACTTTAGAAAACACGCGACATATCTTTTCGTGCCTTAAATCATGTACGAATGACAAGGTCTTTCTTCGAAACTTTTGGGAATAACACATATGCAATCTGAAAACACCTTATACTTCGAAAACTCTTCTTTTATTGGGTGGCCTCATTAAAAACCCTCCTTAGGGAAAAAAGAGTGCCCCCTTGAAACTGTTTTAACAGAAACATTGCAATATAACATTTGTGTTTGTCTTTACTTACAAAGCTCTTAGCTATAGTACAACTTCAGGTGTGTGGCGTTCCAGGTACGAGGGATCGCCCCTCCTTCCAGTGTCTCTAAGCGGTAGGCTCCGTTCCCGAGCGCCTCGGTTATTCTGAACGGTCCAGTCCACTTGGGTGACAGCTTATTCTCCATCTCGTACTGGTGGGCCTTCCTCATCACCAGATCGCCTTCTCTAAACTGCCTTGGCATCACCTTTGAGTTGTACCTTCGCTCGACCCTTCTCTTCACCACCTCAGCCTTCAGCCTTGCCTCCTCCCTGACTTCATCCAGCAGATCTAGGTTCAGCCTTCTCTCTTCATTCGAGTCTTCCTCTACGAAGTTCTGGAATCTCGGCGAGCTTTCCTGGATCTCCACTGGAATCATGGCGTCACACCCATAGACCAAGCTAAACGGGGTCTCATGGGTCCCGGACTGCTCGGTGGTGTGGTACGCCCAGACTATACGGGGCACCTCCTCAGCCCAACTTCCCTTGGCTTTCTCGAGCCTTCTCTTCAAACCTCTCAGCAACACCCGATTAGCTGATTCCACCTGGCCATTAGTCTGAGGGTGCTCGACGGATGCAAACACTTGCTGAATTCCAACCCCTTCACAAAGCTTTTTCAACAGGTGGCTTGCAAACTGAGTCCCATTGTCCGATACCAGGCGCTTAGGCACTCCAAACCGGCACACAATGTTCTTCCATACAAAGCCTTCGATCTTGTGCGCGGTGATCTGGGCCACTGGTTCTGCTTCAATCCATTTGGTGAAATACTCAATCGCCACCACCAAGTACTTCATCTGCCTGATCGCCAGTGGAAAAGGTCCCAGGATGTCGATTCCCCAAGTATGAAACGGCCAAGGGCTATAGATCGACTTCAACTCCTCGGGAGGTGCCTTGTGCCAATCGGCGTGCTGCTGGCATTGTTTGCAGCACTGGGCATACTTCTTGCAATCTTCTCTCATGGATGGCCAATAGTAGCCTGCACGGAGAGTCCTTGCGGCCAGAGCTCGACCCCCGACGTGACTTCCACATATTCCTTCGTGGAGCTCTGCCATAATTCTCGTGCACTTCTCGCCGTGTATACATTCCAGGAGTGGGTGAGTGAATCCAAACCTGTACAGATCGCCATCAATCAATGTATACTTGCTGGAATTTTTCTTTACCTTCCTAGCTTCTGTTGGGTCTAGCGGGAGGAGACCATCCGCCAGGCACCGCTTGTACTGTGTTATCCAAGTGTCTGGCTCATGGGTGGCACAGACCTGCATCACGTCCACTTTCTCTCCTCGACATGCTCTAATTCTCGGCGATCTCAGAGTTTCTTGCGTCAAAGACTTATGGCTTCTCGCTGCTCTCTCCGTCGACCTGCTTATCTGAAGGACCAGGTGATCTGCTACAAATGCCCTCGGCGTCTTCAAAGTTTCTTGAATCACTGTCCTCTGCCTACCCCCCTTGCCTGAGCTGGCGAGCTTAGCAAGCAAGTCAGCTCGGGCATTCTGTTCTCGGGGCACATGCACCACTTCAAAAGAGGCAAAGGAACTCTTCAATTCCTGCACATACGCCAAGTAAGCTGCCATTTGTGGATCTTTAGCCTGGAACTCGCCTGTTACTTGCCCTGTGACTAGCAGCGAGTCACTCTTAGCCATCAACACTCTGGCTCCCATTTCCTTAGCCAGCAGAATCCCGGCGATCAGCGCCTCATACTCTGCTTGATTGTTGCTGGCTTTGAAGGCGAATCTCAACGATTGTTCGATCAGCACGCCGTTGGGTCCTTCCAATATGACTCCAGCACCGCTACCCTGCTGGTTTGACGATCCGTCCACCGAGAGTACCCAACGGAAATCGTCTCCTTCAACCCGCGTCGCCTCTGAAGAGAGCTCGACTACAAAATCTGCAAAGATTTGCCCTTTGATCGGGCCTCGAGGCTCATATTTAATGTCAAACTCTGACAACTCCACTGCCCACTTCACCATTCTTCCTGCAACGTCAGGCTTCTTCAAGACCTTCTGGATGGGCAGGTCAGTCATCACCAGTATTGTGAAGCTGTGGAAGTAGTGGCGCAACCTCCTCGCCGAAAACACCACAGCCAGCGCAGCCTTCTCCAGGGCCTGATACCTCGTTTCTGGGCCCTGCAACACCTTGCTCACAAAATAGATAGGCTTCTGAGCCTGATCTTGGTCCTGGGCGAGCACCGCACTCACCGCCCTCTCAGTCACAGCAAAATACAATCTGAGAGGGATTCCCGCCAGTGGTTTGCACAGAACCGGCGGGCTCGCCAAATATTCCTTCAGCTTGACGAAAGCTTCCTCGCACTCTTTCGTCCAAGCGAACTTGTTATTGCGCCGCAGACACTGGAAATAGGGATGTCCCTTTTCTCCGCTTGCTGACACGAAGCGGGATAGGGCTGCCATCCGACTTGTCAGCTGCTGGACCTCTTTCACTGTAGCCGGGCTTCTCATCGCCAAGATGGCGGCACACTTGTCCGGATTGGCTTCTATTCCTCTTTCAGTCAAGAGAAAACCCAAAAATTTTCCAGCCTCCACGCCGAAAATGCATTTCTCCGGGTTGAGCTTCAACTTGAACTTGGCGATCGTCGTGAACAATTCTTCCAAGTCTGCAACGTGCTTGCTTTTCTCCTGCGAGGTCACGACCATGTCATCGACGTAAGCTTGCACGTTCCTTCCCAGCATTGGTGCAAGTACTCGGTCCATCAGCCTCTGGTACGTGGCCCCCGCATTCTTCAGCCCAAACGGCATCACCTTATAGTAGTAGCACGACCTTTCCGTCATGAAGGCTGTTTTTTCTTCATCCATGGGATGCATCTTGATCTGATTATAGCCCGAGAAGGCATCCAGGAAACTCAGCAGCTTGCACCCTGCAGCACTATCAACCAGGGCATCAATGCTTGGTAAAGGATACGAATCCTTTGGGCAAGCCTTATTCACATCGGTGAAATCGACGCACATGCGCCATTTCCCGTTGCTCTTCTTCACCAGCACGACATTTGCCAACCACTCAGGGTACTGGACTTCCCTGATGTGGCCTGCAGCGAGGAGTTTCTGGGTCTCATCCTTGATCGCCTGCCTCCTCTCTTCATTAAATTTCCTCCTTCTTTGCCGCACCGGTCTCACCATGCTGTCCATCGCCAGATGATGGCACAAGAAGTCGGGATCGATCCCGGGCATGTCCGAAGCGGACCAGGCTAAGGCGTCCAGATGCCGTTCAATCACCTTGGCGATCTGGTCCTGGAGATCGACCTCCAGAGATCTTCCGAGCTTGAAAACTTTCCCCCCGATCTCCTTCTCGAGCCACTGCTCGACGGGCTTGGGCCTTGATTCTCTGGCGATCACCGCCTTGGCGATTCCGAGCTCCCTTGCTTCCTCCGGGCGATTCTGCGCCTCTTCTTCCTCCAGGCCAGCATTCCTCTCCCCCAGCTCAGCATCTACCATCTCTACGTCCCTTCCGGCGGCCTCCTCCATTATCGGCGGTCTGGGCTTTACACCGGGAGGTGGGGTGGTTGTAACATAACTCACTGATCTTTTATTTTTCAGGCTGTTTTTATAGCACTTTTTCGCTTCCTTCTGATCAGACTTTATCGTGATTACCACCCCTTCCATGGACGGCAGCTTCACCTTCATGTGCCGAGTCGATGGAATTGCGCCTATCCTGTTAAGAGTGGGCCTTCCCAGCAGGATGTTATATGCTGAAGGGGCGTTTACGATGAGGTACTTGATTTTCTCCGTCCTCGACCCAGCCTCATCGGTAAACGTGGTTCTCAGCTCAATGTACCCCCTGACTTCCACCTGGTCGCCAGCGAACCCATACAAGCACCCTCCATAGGGCCTTAGCTGGTCAAGGGGCAATTCTAGCTGCGTGAAAGTCGGCCAGAACATCACGTCTGCCGAACTTCCTTGGTCCACCAGAACTCGGTGAACCTTCCTCCCCGCCGTGATCAACGAAATACCAATGGGATCGTTGTCATGAGGCACAACGTCCCGAAGATCCTGCTTGGTGAACGTAATGTCCACTTCGGGCGAGTGATCTTCAAACATGTCCACTGACATCACCGATCGCGCGTACTTTTTCCTTTTCGATGCGGTGCATCCCCCACCTGAGAAACCCCCTGCAATGGTGTGGATCTCCCCATGGATAGGCATCTCGTGTTGCTGAGCCTCTCCACCTGCCGGCTGGGAACTCGACGCTCCTCCGGTTCTTCTGTCCAGCTGATAGTCGTTTAGGAACCCGCTCTTAACCAGATCGTCGAGCTGGTACCCTAAAGACAAACACGAGTCCAGGTTGTGGCCAAAGCACTGGTGAAACTCGCACCAGACGTCCGGCTTCGACCCTAGCACCTTGTCGCCCACCTTCTCGGGCGCCTTCAACCTAGCAGATATGTTAGGGATAGCAATCAGGTCCGCTAGTCCCATGACGAATTTGTGCTTAGGCGGGCGATTGTATTCCCGGCGTGCTGGTTGTTGGCGTGCTAGCGGTTGGCGCGCTTGGCCTCTTCCCTTATTTCTCCTATCGTAAGGATAACGAGTCCTTTGGTCCTTTCTGGCCGCCGCTGCCGTTTCCAGCACCCTCTGTGGCTGGATCCTGGTCTGGGCGCGTGGCCTAGCGGGAGCCACGCTGCCTCTCTTCTCGGCGACCTCACTCTCGTCGGCGATGTGGGCCACCGCAAGTCGCCTGACTTCAGCAAACGTCGCTGGATGAGCCCTGATCAAGGCTTCGCAGAATGGCCCTGGCTGCACGCCCTTCTTGAAGGCATAAACCAGCATTTCTTCATCCTTGGCCGGCGATCTGACCATCTGTGCTCCGAAGCGATTGAGGTAGTCTCTGAGGGACTCCCCATGGTACTGCCTTATATCAAACAGATCATAGGACACTCTGGGCGGTGCCTTGTTCACAATATACTGCTCGACAAAGATCTTCGAGAATTGTTGAAAATTAGTTATGTGGCCATTAGGCAGGCTCACAAACCACTCCATCGCCGTTCCCTGGAGCGTGCTCACGAACATCTTACAATAGACGGCGTCCGACCCTCCTGACAACATCATCTGTGTGTGGAACGTGGTCAGATGAGCCTCTGGATCCTCCACGCCAGTAAAAACAGCTTTAACCGGGACCACGCTCGTGGGAATTGGCGTGTCGGTAATCGCCTGAATGAAAGGCATTGGGAAAACACGAGGCGGCGTCGACGGTGCCACCTCCTCAGCGGAAGAACGAACCTGCTGCTCTTGGAGAGCTCGACGTAGCTCCTCAGCTACCTTGCTGAGCTCCTCGTTCCTGGCGCGAGAGGCGACCAGGTCTTCATGTATCCTTGCCTGCTCGACGCGCGAGGCTTCTACAGTGGTCTGCAATGAGCGCATCATTTCTGCCATCTGCGCCATGGTCATGGCGGCATCGCCTTCAGCTGCGACGGGAGCCACGGGGCTGGAACGATTGCTTCTCATCTTTCTCATTAACTTCAGCGAACCACAGAAATACAGCAAATAACACTTCAACCACGAACGAATCAGCGATCGATCGGAGAAGATTCAAGAAACTGCGCAAGAACTTCAAGAACACCGCAATCCTTCGAAGAAAATCGCAGCTTCACCAAAAACCACCGTTTCCCCGCGAACCAAACAACCAAACGAAAGAACTCGAATCCACCGATTGAAAAGCCAAGCGAACGGTTTAAAACAGAAACTTCACCGAACGAAACTCAAAGAAAACAAGAACGACGGTTGCACCAGCACACAACCGCGCAGAAAACCTCGAAAACCTCCACGAACTCACGCTGTGGATGGGAGCACGTTTTACACGGCCCCACGGTGGGCGCCTGATGATCCTGCCTGTTGACCGGAGCGCTGGAGAATGCCTCGTCAAAGGATCGACGTGCGCGCCGCTTCTCACCTCCGTTCCTCCTCTGGATCTATCTCAAGAACCTGCAAAGAAACGATACGGCGCCGCTGCGGCCGATCGCACTCCGACGCTCAAGTCAGTGACGGTATCACCAAATACTAAGAACTGGAACCGTGCAAATCTCTCTCACAAACAGCTCTGTCACTCGCAAGCGTAAAGTGTATGAACTGAACGTGCGTACCTTAGAAAATCTGTTAGGAACTCTTATATACCTGATGGTTTTCTCTCTCCTGGCAGTTACAGACTTGGACACGTGGCTCGTATCCAACTGTACACGTGCCATCATCTGGGGCTTCCTGACTTGGCGCTGCTTCTTCTCTCATTTTGGCTAAGTTACCTATGCATGGTACTGCCCAGTGCATAGCTAACTCAGGAGTGCGATCTCTACTGAAACTGGCGAGGTAGGGCCTTCATACACCTTCCCTGTGGTCTCGCCGGCCGCTTTCATAATCTGCTTCTCCTTCATCTTCGACGATGTGCTTGTTCTGGCGATCTCCGACTGCCTGGTCGCCCAAGTCTGCATCTGGCGACTTCATCCCCAACCTGGCGATCGCCTGTTCTGGTAAGCTGGAGATCGGAACACGCCAACCTAACTATCGGCGACTACACGTGCCTCCCGACTTCCTTCCCAACTGTCAACCTGGCGCCTTGTCACCACGCCTATACCGTAGCAGGATGCCACGTCATCGCACCCGACCACCAGGGCGGTACATTATTGTTTCAAGTTTTTTCAAGTTAAGTTTTTGCAAATAAAATTCTATCACTATTCTTTGCTATCTAAAGATTCATCTATCAAATATCACTATTCTATGCCATCTAATGACTCGTGTATTAAGTATCACTATTCTATGATATCTAACGACTCATCTATCATACATCACAATTCTATGTTATCTAAAGACTCACCTATGAAATATACAATAAATGCATGCAACTCCAAAAAAATTACCCTTTCTAAGTGTTTTCATTTTAATTTTTTTTGTAATTCAAAAGCTATCACTATTATACGTTATCTAAAGACTAGTCTATCTAATAGGTCATATTCAATTTTAAATTTCTCCACAATAAAATATAGGTCCCACACTATAATAAAAAAAATTGTTTTTTACGCCATGTCAGAAGTTGTATTGTGGAGCAACAATATTTAGTGTCTAAATATCAGTACTCTATTCAATTTTAAATTTCTCCACAATAAAATATGGATCCCACACTATAATAAAAAAATTATTTTTTACGCCATGTCAGCAGTTGTATTGTGGAGCAACAATATTTGGGTTGTCTAAATATCAGTACTCTATAGAATAAATGCATGCAACTACAAAAAAAAATAAAAATTATTCTTTCAAGTCTTTTCATGCTAATTTTTTGCAACTCAAACAAACTATCACAATTTTGTGCTATCTAAACACTCGTTTGTCAAATATAACTATTATATGCTATCCAAAGACTAATATATCTAATATGACTATTTTATGTTATCTAAAGACTCATCTATCAAATATAGACTAAATGTAAGCATCTATGTTTAATTTTGGTGGTAAAGGAGAGAGGGGTGTCACAATGCAGTGAGGTTCATGTGAACCAGTTGATTTTCAATCTCGACCTATATTTTGTCCCACGTGGGCGAATCTTATTGGGCGAGTGTTTGTTATTATTACCTTGGAGACTAGGGGATGTTACTGGAGTGGAGGTGGGAATCATGAGTGAAGAGTTGGTTTGGAGGCAGTCTAAGTGTGAAATTGTTTTGTGGGCGTTTTGGCTTTTGCTTTGGTTTTAGCAACTCTGATAGCTTATGAATTATTATTATTATTATTACTAGTGGAAACAAAGTGCATTTGAGTATCCACATTTTTTATTTTTATTATTTACATGTATTTATGTTTAATATTAAAATTTGAAAAACAATGTCATTATTCACACACTTATATTAACAATATAAATTTATAGTTCATTTTAATAAATATTAGATCATATGGGAAGATACATAGATTATCTAAGAGCACCTACTGATCAATAGTTTATTAAGATTTTACATTAATTTTTTATATTTTTCTTTTATTGTTTTTTAATGTTAAATTATGATTTGACTTGAGTGTAATGCTAAACTTTGTAAGGATTCTACTGACTTCGTTGTAAGATGGGGTTATCAAGATTAAGATTAAGGCTTAAAAAAATTGGAGCAGAAAACAATGTCAAAACGTAATGCACATGTCAATGTTCCTCAAGATCTTCCCATCTCAAGTTTAGAGTAACGACTTAGTAACTTTCATGTTCATCAAACGCCTTTTGCAACCGTTGTATTTTGGAAGTTGTAGAATTTATCACCAGAGCAATTGAATCCGCATCTTCCATGCAAAGAAGCTAAAAAAAATAAACTATATACAAATTACCAAACTTCAACTTATGTAATATCTAATAGATAAAAATAGCAGTAGGCATAAAAGCTTTGCATCCTATCTGGACTTAGGATTCACTAAATTTAACATCTTATTTAAGAAGTATTATTCACAAAATTATCCATTATTAATTTCTATACAATATCTCTTGTGACTTGGTTGATCACTAAGATTTCCAAGAACAATATACATAAATTTGACATCAAAACAAAATAATAATTTAGGATCCAAACTGAGTCATAGTAACATAAACCCTAAAAGACCAAAATTTTTATTTAAAGAGATAGAAGGAAGCAAAATTGGCACAAAATATCAACACAACAATTAAGTATGAAAGAAGATAACAACAAAGAGAATAAGTTAAACTAAAAATCAATTAAATATTATTACATTAATTAATTCAATTTCATATAAAAGAAACAAAAAACACTAAAAAATCTTCCATTGTTTTGTTAGGTGTGTACTTTTGCAGTGCAATGTCAAGAAAATCCCTCGAATTAAACAAAATTGGAGAGAGAATTGAATGGTAAATAAAAACTCAAATTTGATTCGAATAAATGTGTACCGTCCGGGTCTCGGCCGTTGACTGTTGACCAAAGTAAAAATGGGAACCCCGAAGGAGGGGCCCACGAGGAGGGTTCAGTTGGTTAGGAAGGAGCCTCGTCAGGCTCACATGTAAGAGGAGCCGAGGAGGTGTCGGCTTGGGGGAAAGGCGAGGACTCCTCGGCCCTCGACACCCAAAGAGAAAGACGAGTCAGAAAGGAGGCTTGAAGGCTACCTCCCAGCTATCAGTATAAAGAGGCCCAGATCACAAAGACCATGCATAAAGGTGTAGGGAAGCGGCAGTACGCCCCACCACTAGAGAACCACTGGAACCGATACGACTCGGTAGAGTCTCGTTCCAGGGGCGATCGGCATGCATGGGACGTGAGGGGGCAGTGTATGCTCAATATGGATGATCCCTCTGATATTGGGCGTATGAGTTGACGCCTGAGTGATCATCTTGCGCGAGTTGCACTTCGAAAGGGCAGCCTCACGCACTGGAGTTAACCTTAGCTTGGGTTACGATGACGTGAGGGCCTGCCTGCAGTGATGCTTGAGTTAGAGGCAACCACGTGGCAAAAACGTTTAAGTTAAAGGTATATAAGCTTTTCTGAAAGGCTTAGAGAGGTACGTTTTCACACTTTACACACAAGTAATCTGAGAACGAGAGAGAATTCAATTACACGCTTCCCTGAGCACGGTGTTAATAGTGTTCTGTGACGGAGGTGCAACGGTGTTTTATGCCATAATTGACTTGAGCGTCGGAGTGCAAACGGCCGCAAGGGCGCCCATTTGTCTCTCTGTTTCAGGTATTCACGGCGGAGAAGGGTGAAGATTAGAGCGAAGGCAAAGGAGTCCTTGAAACGCAGCTCGTAGCTACGCACGATGGTGATCGAGTCAACCGGCAGGAACATTTGGCGCCCACCGTGGGGCCTGATCTAAAACAACAGTCCCACCGCAAGAAGTTGAAGATTCAGAGAAGATCGTGAAGTTCGTGGAAGCTTTCCAAGGTTGTTGAAAGATTCATCAGGAATCCTCAAGATTTGCTCAGTTTCACCGAAGGAAGTTCTAAGATTTGTAGAAATAGTTCAAAATTCTCCAAGAAACAGTGAAGAATGAGGACTACGAGGCAGAGTTCTACAGCGCGCGCAAATAGTGATAGCATGACCTTGCAGTAGGTCATGGAGGTGATGCAAGGCCTTCAAGAGGCGATGGTGGCGTCGAGGGCGGAGCAAGAACACATTCAATTGGATCTTGCGGCGTCGCAGGCAAGAAACGAGGAGCTGTGCCGTGCGAATGAAGAGTTGCGCCGCGGGATGCGCAACCACCCTGGGAGTCGCGAAGCAGAGGATCACGAGTGCTTCACACCACCCATGGAGTTCCCCATGCCCTTTCACAGTCCATCATGGAAGCAGTGATACTGTACCGACCCGCTCTCGAGCGTTGACCAAAGTCAACATGTGGTAGGACCCACCAGGGGCTCCAAGGTGAAAGTCAACGTGTTGACCGCTTCGGGTGTCTACAGGCCTTGGGCGTCGCCAAGATCGGGCGTCGCCCACCTGAAGGGCGTAGCCAGTTGTCCTAAGAACGTGCTTCGACTTAGATAGTTTCTCTATGAGGTTATTGAAGTTTCTGTGGTTTAATTTTCATAATCCAGTTCGCTCTACATCATTCCAGTTAAATCAGTGAATATCAAGCACAGTTTGCATTTTAAATTTTTTTTTTCCAGTAGCTAATTTTTTGTTTTCTTCATCTACTCTAGAGCTTTTCCTTAAGTATTCTTTTGTGTGCCTTCTATCCTCATTGAGTTCTTTATTTTCTTGCTTGTCTTTCATTCTTTAATCTTTGAGTTTGTCTTACATATAGTATTCCTTTTGCCATTACCTTTCTTTGCTTATACCTTTTCTTGTTTGTCTTTATTGTTTCATTGGTTTTGTGGTGGTTGCCTTTGAGATTGGTGTGCTTGCTTTGACATCTTTCATTTGAGGATTCCAAGGCCTCAAGATCAGATTGGTGCAAGAACATTATTTCTTTGAGAGTGACCTCTTTTTCTACCTCATTTCACTTCGGCAGTTTCAATTGCCAAGCTCACTGTTTTTGCTAATTTTGTTTCTTAACTTGTTTGCTGTTTTTGTGTGTTTGCTGTTTTTTATTTGCAAAATGGCTGGCTATTCAAGTGGTGCATCTTACAAACAACATTCTCCTTCCAAAGCTTCAGTCCTTGGTGAAGAAGAACATAGAAGAAGGAGGCATCACCATCATTCTCATGAAGAGAGCTATAACCGTGACCAAAGATATCACCAAGTGTTCAACATTGCTTGTAAAAAAGTCCCTAGTTTTAATGGTGATAGTGATCCTAATGTGTATTTAGATTGGGAGACTAAGGTTGACCATTATTTTCATGTGTATAGGGTCCAAGATGACGATAAACTTAGGATAGTTTCTTCATCCTTTTTGGGCTATGCCAAAGAATGGTGGCATAAAATTGTAATGGACATTATATATCGCAAGAAACCTCCCGTGGTTTCTTGGAATGCTTTGAAAGAGTGTATGCGCGCGAGGTTTGTTCCTCCTTCTAGGAAGGAACACTTGTTGAAGTTCCAAAGGCTTCCTCAAGCACATAGGATGGTAGAAGAATACATTAAAGATTTTGAAACAACTTTGACTAAAATGAATATGC
This sequence comes from Phaseolus vulgaris, assembly GCF_051622355.1. Classification (NCBI taxonomy): domain Eukaryota; kingdom Viridiplantae; phylum Streptophyta; class Magnoliopsida; order Fabales; family Fabaceae; genus Phaseolus; species Phaseolus vulgaris. Next base: position 18,772,660 of record NC_143500.1, read on the forward strand.
ATGCTAATGAAGAGTCAAAGCTAAAATGGTTTGTACGTGGTTTGAGAAGAGATATTAGAGAAATTGTAGAATTAAATGAGTACTCTTCTTTAAAGAAAGTGTTTCGCCAAGCCATCAAGGTAGAATCCTATCTTTTGAAAACAACTTTAAAAAATACTCATGATTACAATTTCTACAACTCTTCTAGGAAGGATGCCAACAAAATGTCTACTCAAAATTGTCCTTCCACTTTTTCCAAACAAACCATGTTTCCAAAGAAAGTTTCTACTACAAATCCTTCTAATCCTAAGTCACCTACCCAACCTTCAAATATTAAATGTTTTAAATGTTTAGGTTTTGGGCACATAGCTCTTCATTGTCCACAAAAGCAAATCTTAATGATAAAAAAGGTAAAACAAGACCTACCTCACCCACCTACCACAAGTAAGAAAGAAAAAGACAAAGAAGGCCAAGTTGACATGGATCTAATCCTTTCACCTCCAAGGTGTTTTCCTTCCTTATCTTTTTCCTTACCCAAGGTTCCTATTTCACCACCATCTTGGTTAAAAACTGTTAGGGATAATTTGTTCATACCTCCTAATGGTTGTAACCATTTAAGAGGTCTTTTTCCAAAACATCACATCATTCCCAAACAAATTTTTCCAACTTGGTCGATTTATAGAACCTCATTTTCTGAAATCCCATTATTTACAAATGCTAAGTCATGTTTACATTTTTCTTCCACTTTTAATTGTAAAACTAAACTGACTTTGTTATATGCAAGGATTCAGAATTCGTGGACAAATTCTCTCCAACTCGAGGAGTATGATGAGAATCAAATAAAGGAGGCTTTTATTAATGGAGGAAGAGGACATCCACCCTCACATTTGAAGTTCTTCCTTCTAGTCTTCTCAAAATTAAAAGAAGACATAAAATAAAGATGAGGTCTAAGCCCAAAGCCCAAAGAGCCCAAGTCCATCCCATGAGGGGCAAGGCCAAGCTTTGAAATACTCTTGTATAGTTTTAGGAGGTGTGGTTATTAAATAAAGGAGTGTGAAAATGTAAAATAAAGTCACATTACTCATGTGACTTAGGAGAGTGGTGTAGGTGTTGTTTTTGGGAGGTGTCATAGTAGAAAAAGGTCACACCTCCCATGTGACTTGTTTTTGGTGGGAATTTCAAATGAGTTTATTTGAAATTTCCCACCTATTTTTCAGCACCTTAGGCTATAAATAGAGGTGCTTCCTTTGTAAAATTCAGATTGGAATTAATCTGAGAAAACTCTACTCAAATTTTGAGTGAACTTTGGAGAGCTTTTGGAGCCTTCTTCTCTAGTCTTATCTTGATGGATCATTGGAGTCCTCAAGTGGCGGCATCACTCTCATCTAGGAGCATTCCACACTTCTAGTGGCGAGATCATCCAACATTCTTCCATCTTCATGAGCATTTCTTCTCTCATTCCTTTCTCCTCTTTCATTTGTTTTTGTTAGCTTGTGTTCTTGAGTTTGGTTTGGTGTTCTTGCTGTTTTTTATGAGTATTTTGGTTCGGCAGTTTTATAATTCTGTCCATTCATCTTGTTCCTTTGCTTTTCTTACTCTTTTGTTCGGTTCAATTTGACTAAGATTGGTTCATCCAAATGAGTTTGGGATTTGGTACTAGTTTTTGGTGAGTTCTTGTCTTAGAACAATGATCCAACTCTAAGAAAAGTGCCTCTATAATGTCCAACTCAAGGTGATTCCTAAGAAGGTCAAGAACCTTTCTCTATGAGGTTATTGGAATCACATCACAGTCCTTGGACCTCCCATTCTAGTTCCGCAACCCTAGAGTCCTTGGATGTCAACTGTTTATCCAGGAATTCCTTCTCCACGCGGAGCTTGTTAGCCTCGGCTTGGAGAAGGCTCAAGGCTTCGACCTTCGTAGCCAAGGCGTTCTCTCTCTCGCTTAACTTCTGCCTCCAAGAAGCGTCCAGTTCTTCAAATTTTTTCCGCTGTACTTCGGAGGCAAGAGCCGCCTCTTGGAGGCCAAGGCTTTGGATTTGGTAGGAAGTGAGCTGGGCCAGCTGATCGACATGCGCCTGTTCAAGTTCGCGCGCGTACGCCTCGACCCTTCCCTGCCCTCGTGGGCCAGTTTTAGCAAGGATTGGGAAGCTTCCTCCTTGAGCCCCGAGTTTTGTTTCTCCTCCTTCAACGCTCCCACTTCTTGTCTAAGTTTGCGGAGAGCCTCCCTCCCCTTGATAGCGCTTCGAGCCTGAGTGCGCCACTTGAGTGCCACCGCCAGGAATGCCCCCATATAATAAGGCATGCCTCCCCCCTTGTGAGGATTAGTTGGCGACATTCCTTCAGTGAAACCCTGCGTCAAATCCCTATGGATGGGGCGAGGAATTCGGGGCTTTCGAGAATTCGAAGCTGGAACTGATGCAGGAGGGGCAGAGCCAGAGGCCTCAGCTGCGTCACGAAGCGGTAACGGCGAGGGCGGGGGAACTAAATCAATCCTTTCCTCTCGTTCCTCGTGGGCTGGTGGAGGTGGAGGTGAGGTGGCACTTGGAGGATTGTCCCTGAGAGAACTCCCACCACCGGGAGACGCGACTGTCAAGACAGGGACGCCCGTAGCCCTTCTCTTACTGGAAACCAAGGCGACGCCCGAATCTTCACTGTCAGAATCTACCACCAGCACCCTCTTCCCTTTGTTGGGGCGTGCTGGGGCAGGAGTCGACGCCATGGCCAATGGTACCGCGGCAATGGGAGAAGGAGAGGCGGACGGAGGAGGAGTCGGCAGGGAAGCGACGGTTGGCACGGCAGGAGTGACCGCGTCTCCACCCTCTTTGGCTGACCTTGCCTTCTTCAGGAATTTGGCAAGGGCGAGTCGCCTCGACGAAGTCATCACTGAACCTGCAGCAACGAGAATAACAAAGCAAAGACCAATTCAGATATAACAGAATGGGAGTATTTGTAGCTAAACGCATGCAGATAACCATAAGGTTTCAAGCGGAGCAAGCGAGTTCGTATAACCACGACAGTTCATGCAGTATAAACAAGCAGGGGCGGATACCGAAGTAAGTGGAGAGTCCGTGGGCATTGAACTCATTGGCGATGAGCTTGGCAGTATCAAAGACTACCCCAAGCCCCGCCAAGGCTTTGCACACGTCCCGATCAGCGGGAGCAAGTTGGTCCAAAGCCAGGGCCTTCATTGTTATGGGCTTGTCCGTCCAGTATAGAGGAAAGCCGTCTAGGGCGGTAGGATCGTGCTTGGTTGCACGTACTTTGAAGAACATCCCTTTCCACCCTTTGAACGAATTTTGGAAGAGCGTGAGGATGATGCGCCCGGCGACGCTAGAGAAGCTCATCCATAGGCTCTTCCCTTGTTTCTTTACCTCGAAAAAATGAAGAAAAACGTCCACGGAAGAAGGGACACCCAGATATCCGCAAAGAATTTGAAACCCCCTTACGAAAGCCCAGTTGTTGGGGTGGAGCTGGGCGGGGGCGGTGTTGATCTCTGTGAGCAGCTCCCTCTCGAAGGAAGTGAGAGGTAGACGCAGGCCCACTCTTTTGAGTACCATTTGGTAAAGGAAGAAGAAGGGGTTTCCTCCAGTGTCCCTTGAGTCCCCACAAACGGGTACCCCAGGTTTCACCCGGCATACCAAGACGTGGGAGTCATGAGTTTTATGGAAAGCGTTGAAGTTGTAAAGCGCGGGGTCCCCCCTGTGGGCCTCCACGTCATCAACGGAGTTTAGGGTGGAGCATTCGTCGAGGAGATCGTCGGGGGCCCAGTCATACTCATCTTTATAGTGAGACCTAGGGAGTGGAGGAGGCGCGTTGGTCTTAGTTTTCGCCATTGATGCAAGAGCTGAGGAGCAAAGGAGAAAAAGAAAGGGTTCAGAGAAAAAGGGTTTGGAGGAGAAAAGGGAAAAAAATGGAGGAATCCTAGGTGAACCCTACCCACACGAGAAAAAAGAGGAACGAGAGGAATGAAGAAGCACAAGAACGACATCCAAAGAAATGCAGTAACATAAACAGTCCCAGGCAGTTCATGCAGTAAAGGGAATCGTCAAGGAGAGGAAAAACCGTACCTTTGGGGATCGAAGGGTGTGGAGAGCGGAAGCACGAAAGAGCAGGGGTCGCGAGAGAAGAAATTCGAAGAAGATGAACAGTGAGGAAAGGCAGAGAAAGTGGATGTAACAGTGGTTTCAAGCGCGGGGTTTGGGTAACTTAAACGTTACACTTGCAACTCAAGGGGAGCGCAAAAGGCTCTTAGGGACGACCGCGTGATGAACCACGTGGCACGCGATTAAGCGTGGCCCAAAAAGTGTTGTTTTCCCCGTTTCAGAGGATGTCCAATCAGCCATTAAGAGCATTCCAAGGGTTCAGAGAGTGTCACGTCAATGTTTTCAAGGTTGCCACGTCAGCAAGAATGACACATCACCGGGTGCCACGTGGATGGCGTGGGCGAGGCCTTAGTCTTTTCGCTGAAGACAAGTCATCAGCTTAAGACTGGGGGGCTTGTGTACCGTCCCATACCCGGGCGTTGACGAAGTCAAGGTCAAAGTCAGCGTCGAGGTCAAAGTCAACGTAAGGCGTCGCCCAGGTGGGGGTGACGCCAAGCGCAGGCGTCGCCAAGAGAAAGCGTCGCCAAGAGGAAGCGTCGCAAGGATAAGGTGTCGCCTAGCAGGGCGTCGCCAAGATAAGGCGTCGCCTAGCAGGGCGTCGCCAAGATAAGGCGTCGCCTAGCAGGGTGTCGCCACGGTGGAATGACACAAAAGCAAGGTGACCACAGCGCTGCTCCCCGATACCCATGGGTAGGAAAGACCATGGAGGGAGCGACGCCGTGGGAAGGCCTCAGGTCCCGATGATCCGAGGTAGTGATAAAGAGGAGAGAAAGGTGGCTTCAAGGCCACAGAAATAGCGCCAGTGTAGAGCAACTTGACTCGTGAAGTGCCCCTGCCATCCAGAAACGCCCTTGGGATAGATACGACCCAGGAGAGGGGTCATGCCCGGGGGCAGCCAGGCACAGGGCTCGAGAGGAAGGTAGATACGCTCTCACAGTGAGTGACTAGAGGCTTGGGGGCATGAGTTGGCACCCAAAAGGTCACCCCTTGCGTAGTTGCACTCCTAGGTAGGAGGGCTCACGCGAGGAAACACCCTCAGATAGGGTAACGGTGCTGTGAGGTCCTCCACGTGTACAACAGCCAAGTCAGAATGGAAACGCCACGTTGTCAGGTACAAGGTAATTAAGGTTATTTAATACAGTTTTTCGTTTCGAGCGTTTAAGGTACTATAAATGCTCCCGAACGTTTCGAACGTCTTAAATGCGTTGAGCGTTTTTATAATTAAATGCGCTTTAAGGCGCTTTGAATGCGGGAAGAGCTTAAATAGCGCTTTGAATGTTGGGAACGGGGGTTCGAACTTTTGGCAAATTTCCCAGAAACTCTCTAGTGGCTTGCTCGAGCCTTGAGGTTACGCACAAGGGACTAGGGAAAGATTTTTGCTAGAAGGAGAAATATACACTAGACACAGTTTCCTTTTTACCACCTTCAGAGTGCCCATACGCGGTGCTCCGATACGGAGGTGCATAGTTATTGGTGTTTCTTGCTGGCTGACTTGAGCGTCGGAGTGCAAACGGCCGCTAGGGCGCCCTTTTGTCCTTCTTTGCAGGTTTCCACAGATTGCCGGAGGGAAGGTGTCCCTAGCTGACGGGCAAGGTTGCGCACAAAGACGTCCCAGGTCAACCGGACGGAACATAACCCAACTTAGGGTTATTCCATTGTGTGAGTCCTCTTTCCTCGAAGTGCATCTGGCGCGTGGGGTGACTTTCTGGGTGCCAACTCAGACCCCCCAACCTCTAGTCACTTCCCCTGGGAGTGTATCTACCTTCCTCTCGCACTACGCATGTGGTTTGCCCCTGGGCATGGCCCTCTCATGGGTCGTATCTATCCCAGGGACAAGACGGTACACAAGCCCCCCAGTCTTCAACTGATACTTGTTTTCAGCGAAAAGACTAAGGCCTCGCCCCCATCGTCCACGTGGCACCTCGATGTCGTGGCATTTCCTGAGTGGCTGACGTGACATTCTCTTGAGCAGCTGACGTGACATTCTCTGCGCTAGAGATGTGACGCCTTAAGTTGCGTTTTACTCCCTCGACACGTGGCTCGATCCTACGGGTGGGGACGAGCGTCGTTAGCGCTTCCAAGTTAACGTTATAACCTTTCGAAATCGCGCGCTCAAGGTACTGTTCCATTCGCTCTATTGACATTCCTCACTGTTCATCTTCTCAAAGCTCCTTCTGCGCTCTCTGTTCTCTCTTTTCCTTTTCGATCTTCACCAACTCAGAACACTTAAAGGTATGAACTTTCTCATTCGATGACCCTCTTTCTGCTTATCGTGCCTGATATAACTGCCTGGGGTTGTTTATCTTTCTTGTATTTCTGTATTCTTCTTCTTTTCTCCACATTTCTTCGCTCACCCCTTTTTTCTGGATTTCTCGCGTGGGTGGGGGTTTTCTTAGGATTTCATCCCATTTGATTCTTCAAAAATCCTTCACTAAGCCTTTGCTTTTTCTTCCTTCTTCAGTTACTTTATCAATCTATGGAGCGTACAAAAACAACGCCCAATCCTCCTCCCCCAAAGGTCTACTACAAGGCCCTTTATTCATGGGCTTCTGACGAACTCTTGAATGAATGCACCACCTTAACTACTGTTGAAGACATAGAGAAACATCTGGGTGACCTGCGATTGTACAAATTCAACGGCTTCTGCAGAACCCATGATTCTCACATCTCCATCCGTCATGGCACCCCTGGGGAGCCAGTTTGCGTGGACGACAGGTCAAATGGGGGGAAACCCTTCTTCTTCTTTTACCAAGCGGTACTTAAACACGTCGGTCTGCGCCTCCCCTTCACGGCCTTCGAGAGGGAGCTGCTTACGGAGATCAATATAGTCGTCGCCCAACTACACCCCAATGGCTGGGCATTCGTCAAGGCTTTCCAAATCCTGTGTGGGTACCTGGGCATCCCACCCTCAGTGGACGTTTTCCTTCATTTCTTTGAAGTGAAAAAGCAAGGGAAATGCCTCTGGGTGAGCTTTTCCTGAGTCGCTAGAAGAATTCTCCTCACCCTCTTCCAGAACTCGTTCAAAGGTTGGAAAGGTAATTTCTTCAGGGTGTGTTGTGCCAAACACGACCCTGCAGCCTTGGATGGCTTTCCTCTGTACTGGACGGAGAAGCCCAATCCGACCAAGCCCAAATCTTTGGACGAGCTATCCTTCGCTAATAGAGAGGTGTGTGTGGCCTTAGCTGGCCTGAAGATCGTTTTCCACACCTCGACACTTATAGCTCGCGAATTTGATGCCAACGCCCTTTCTGCATATTTTGGTAGGGAATCTCGCCCCTTGCTTGTCTTCTCTATATCTGATTCTTAATCGTGCTTTCTCTGATTATTGCAAGCAATGTTTATCTGCTCTAATTTCCATACGTGCTGTTGATCTGTGAATTTGCCTCAGTAGTAGAGTTGATATCCTGTACTTGGCCTTGAGTTCAAATCTTAACTCTAAATTTCTATGCATCGCCATATGTATTTGAAACTTCATGCTTAACTAACCTTTGTTGCTTGGTTTGTCTTGGTGCAGCATCAGTGATGGACTCCTCAAGGCGAGTTGAACTGGAAAAGTCCTTGAAGGCTCGCTTTGATGCATCACCTGCAAAGGCTGGCGCCTCCACTACCCCCACTACCGAGTCCAACCCACTACCACCATCACCACCACACCACACTGCCGAAACACCCAGCTCTCCCCATTCCCTCCAAACACCAAACTCCCCCCTCATGCTCCAAGCGCCTTCCACACTCCAAACATCCAACTCTCCCCCCACACTCCAAACACCCAATTCTCCCCTTCCCATTGTTGCAGTCCCACTGGCTGTAGCTGGCACTCCTCCCGCAGCCCCCCTTGACAAAGGCAAAAGGGTGCTCACCATTTCCTCCGAGGAGGAAGACTCGGATGTGGGGCCTTCCTATAAGAGGAGGAGGACCAACCGCATCGTTTACTCACGCTCTCCTTCACCTCCCCATGGGGGATCTTTGATGGACAACCCCCCCAGTGCCACATCTCCCCCACAGGAAGCAGTCCAAGAGGATGGGGTGGTGGATTCTGCGCCTCTACCAGTACCAACACCAGCCCCTGCGTCTGCCGCCCCTACGCCTACCTAAGAATTCTTGGAGATTCCCCCGCCAATTAGGCAGCTAATAAGGGGTTTTGCTGATAGGTCGACACCCAAAAGCTCCTCCGTGGAGAATAAGAGAGAAGGCATCACCCTCGAATGGCGTGCCCAAGCAAAGTCCAAAGCTGACGAGGCACGCGCCCTCCAAGCTCTCCAGCAAGAAGTGGCTACCCTAAAAGAGGAGAAGGAGTGTCTGTCGCGCGGCTGGGCGTGCCAAGAGGAGGTGTACAAGGCCTCTTTGAAGAGGCCCCAAGAGATCAATGAGGAAGCCCGTAAGCGACTACACGGTGCAGGGCATGCTAACGCTGAGCTCCTCAATCAGGTGGCGTCTCTCCAATCCAAAATCGCCGATCTTGAAATGGCGGTGAGAACTTCCGAGGCACAACAGAAACATCTTGCAGATCAGTGCGCTGATCGGGAGCAATCGCTGGAAAAGACTGAAGGGGAGCTAGCTGCACAGATGGAAGCGCTCAACCTTCTCCAAACTGAGCATGGTACGTTCCAGGCTGAATTGAACAGGCTTCAGGTGGAGAAGGAAGTTCTCGAGAAGCAGCTAGCCTCTTGGGACTCCGCGATTGAAGAGCTGGAGAGGGCCAAGAAAGAGCTCATCGTGGAGAGGGAAATCCGGGACTCCACAATTGAAAAACTGGAGAAGGCCAAAAGGAAGCTTATTGACGACATGGCCGACACCTTTGCAGAGGGGTTCAAGGAGGCCCTAGCTCAAGCCGCCTGTGAAAACCCGGGGATTGACACTTCGAACTGCAACCCCTTCAACCATATCATCGACGGGAAGGTCGTCCCCCTCGACCTTGGGGAATGAACTGATACACATTTTGAACCTTTCCCCTGTAACTTTGTATATATATTTGAATTTATTCGCAACTCTGACAATTGGCTCTGTTTAAATGCTTGTTCGTCTTTTGTCTTTACATCCTTGTTCGTTTTAACTTCTTTTGCACCTTTTATCTGCTTCTGCTTTCTTATCTATATCAAAGGCGCCACGGATATTCACCATCAATGTATCTCTTCACCGCTTCACCTTTACCTCTTTAGGTAGCACGTGATTTTCGTTCTCACTCTTTCCTTCTAAGTCGTGACGCATACCCTTCTCTTGGTCTTTCACTCAGAACCTTGCCTGGCCTTCGTATCTGTGAGGAATCTCCCTTACGAAGGCGTCGCCTGCCTGGTCATTGCCCAAAGGCAAAGGAGGACTTAACTTCGCCTATCTTTAACTATTTCTTTACTTACTTGTTCTTGAGCCCGGGGCACTCGTGGCCAAAGGCATTGCCGGCTTTATCATCGCTTAAGATGCAAAGGGGGCTCATCTCCTTTCTAGCCTCGACATCGCTCAAGGGCGGGGAGGACTTATCCATTATTTCGTGGCCTCGACATCGCTCGAGGGCGAGGAGGACTTATCTTACCTGTACTGGGTGTCTACGCTCGAGGAGAGACTTGCTCTGGGTGTCCTCAGCGTGTCTAAACACTCGGGAAAAAATTCACGCTTTGGTGTCCACGCCCGTGGAGAGGCCTATTACAACAACGTTGTATTGCCCACGGGGTGTCTAAACACCGGAGCAACTTAGCCCTTATCTCTTCGCGCTTGGTGCCCACGCTTGAGGAGGGCCCACTACAACAACGCCGTATCGTCCTCAGGGTGTTTGAAAACACCAAGGCGAAGTGTTCTAAACATCAGACGCTGGGGCTAGCTGTTCCTACCTGAGGATGGCGCGTCCCGAAGGAATCCCTTAACCCCTGCTCAGGGACTAGGCACCCAAATTTTTAGCCTACGTCTAACGTCTGATACCGGGGCTAGCTATTCATACTTGAGGAGGGGTTGTCCCGAAGGAATCCCTTAACCCGTGCTCAAGGACTAGGCACCTGGATTTTTATGTCTAACATCTGATACTGGGGCTAGCTATTCATACACGAGGAGGGGGCGTCTCGAAGGAATCCCTTAACCCTTGCTCAAGGACTGGGCATCCAGACTTTTAACTTATACTGAACATACCTGTTATCTTGCTTTGAATATGACCTCCGCTCCTTTATCTAGCGATGCCTACTTTGGCGACCTACCTCACCTCACCCACCTACCACAAGTAAGAAAGAAAAAGACAAAGAAGGCCAAGTTGACATGGATCTAATCCTTTCACCTCCAAGGTGTTTTCCTTCCTTATCTTTTTCCTTACCCAAGGTTCCTATTTCACCACCATCTTGGTTAAAAACTGTTAGGGATAATTTGTTCATACCTCCTAATGGTTGTCACCATTTAAGAGGTCTTTTTCCAAAACATCACATCATTCCCAAACAAATTTTTCCAACTTGGTCGATTTATAGAACCTCCTTTTCTGAAATCCCATTATTTACAAATGCTAAGTCATGTTTACATTTTTCTTCCACTTTTAATTGTAAAACTAAATTGACTTTGTTATATGCAGGGATTCAAAATTCGTGGACGAATTCTCTCCAACTCGAGGAGTATGGTGAGAATCAAATAAAGGAGGCTTTTATTAATGGAGGAAGAGGACATCCACCCTCACATTTGAAGTTCTTCCTTCTAGTCTTCTCAAAATTAAAAGAAGACATAAAATAAAGATGAGGCCCAAGCCCAAAGCCCAAGCCCAAGCCCAAGAAGGCCAAAGCCCAAAGAGCCCAAGTCCATCCCATGAGGGGCAAGGCCAAGCTTTGAAATACTCTTGTATAGTTTTAGGAGGTGTGGTTATTAAATAAAGGAGTGTGAAAATGTAAAATAAAGTCACATTACCCATGTGACTTAGGAGAGTGGTGTAGGTGTAGTTTTTGGGAGGTGTCATAGTAGAAAAAGGTCACACCTCCCATGTGACTTGTTTTTGGTGGGAATTTCAAATGAGTTTATTTGAAATTTCCCACCTATTTTTCAGCACCTTAGGCTATAAATAGAGGTGCTTCCTTTGTAAAATTCAGATTGGAATTAATCTAAGAAAACTCTACTCAAATTTTGAGTGAACTTTGGAGAGCTTTTGGAGCCTTCTTCTCTAGTCTTATCTTGATGGATCAATGGAGTCCTCAAGTGGCGGCATCACTCTCATCTAGGAGCATTCCACACTTCTAGTGGCGAGATCATCCATCATCCTTCCATCTTCATGAGCAATTCTCTTCTCCTTCCTTCCTTCTTTGTTAATTCCATGTCTTAGCTTGTTCCTTGTTGTTTTTGGTTCGGCATTTTCAGATTTAATTTGTGTAGCTTCGGTTCTTTATGTTCTTTGCTGTTCTACATCTTATTCTCTTCTGTTTCCAGCTTTTGTTCGGTTCAATTTACTTTCCAGCTTTCAAATTCAGTTTGCTTAGTTTTTGTGCCTTTTTGTTCGGTTCAATTTGACTATAATTGGAGCATCCTAATGAGTTTGGGATTTGGTACTAGTTTTTGGTGAGTTCTTGTCTTAGAACAATGATCCAACTCTAAGAAAAGTGCCTCTATATTGTCCAACTCAAGGTGATTCCTAAGAAGGTCAAGAACCTTTCTCTATGTGGCTAGTGGAATCACATCATCTTACATGAGAGGGAAAAACTATGGCAGAAATATCTTAAACTTCTCTTTTCTTTATTTGGGTGACCTCGTTAAAAAACCCCCGGAAGGGGAAAAGAGTGTCCCCTTTACAAAGTTTCAACTGAAATAAAACTTTAAATTCGCCGCATTCCAACTACGTGGGATGGGGCCTCCTTCTAGAGTCTCTAACTTATATGAACCATTCCCCTTGGCTTTGATTACTCTGAACGGCCCAGTCCATTTGGGAGACAACTTGTTTTCCAACTCATAAGGATGAACCTTCCTCATGACCAGATCACCAACTTGGAATTGTCGCTGCTTCACCTTAGAGTTGTACTGACGCTCTACTCTTCTTTTCACAGCCTCAGCCTTTATTCTCACCTCTTCTCTAGCTTCGTCTATTAGATCCAGGTTCACTTTCCTTTCTTTGTTGGATTCTTCTGCCACGAACCATAGGAAACGAGGCGAGCTCTCGTGGATTTCCACTGGGATCATGGCGTCCGACCCATATACTAGGCTGAAAGGCGTCTCCGTGGTGGAAGATTGGGGCGTGGTGTGGTAAGCCCACACAATCCTCGACACTTCTTCTTCCCACGCCCCTATAGCTTTCTCTAATCTTCGTTTCAAACCTCTCAACAAAACTCTATTTGCTGACTCAACCTGCCCATTCGTCTGGGGGTGTTCGACTGATGTAAACACCTGCTTGATTCATACTTCTGTACACAACTTCCCCAACTGTTGGCTCGCGAACTGGGTGCCATTATCTGAAATGAGACGCCTCGGCACCCCAAAACGACACACAATGTTCTTCCAAACAAAGTGCTGCACCTTGTGCGCAGTTATCTGTGCCACTGGTTCTGCCTGTATCCACTTGGTGAAGTACTCAATGGCAACGATTAAGTACTTCATCTGCCTTATCGCTAGTGGGAACGTGCCTAAGATATCAATCCCCCAAGTATGGAAAGGTCATGGGCTGTATATAGATCTCAGTTCCTCTGGCGGCGCCTTGTGCCAATCAGCGTGCATCTGACACTGCTTGCAACGCTGGGCCAATCAGCGTGCCTTCTTCTGGTTCCGCTGGGAGGACTCCATCCGCGAGGTATCGCCTGTAAGGGGTCATCCATGTGCCGCCTTCCTCCAAGGCGCATATCTATATGCCCTTCTCTTCCTCCGGCGAGGTCGCGTAGGTACTGATGCAGGGTGCCCTCGTTGTATCTTGACTCAAAGAGTGATGGCTTATTGACTTTCCTCTTGCTGTACTAATGTGAAGGACATCCACCCTGTTGTCCTCCACAAACTTTCACGGCGTTTTGAGGGTCTCTTGGATGAAAGTCCTCTGCCTTCTCCCCTTGCCTGAGCTGGCCAGCTTGGCAAGTAGGTCAGCTCTGGCATTTTGCTCCCTAGGGACATGCACCTGCTCGAACGCAGCGAAGGCTCTCTTCAACACTTCGACGTACCTCAAGTAGGCGGCCACCTGTGGATCCTTCGCCTGATACTCCCCTGTTACTTGCCCCGTGACCAATTGTGAGTCACTCTTTGCCAAGAGGCTTTGAACACCCATTTCTTTAGCCAAAAGCATCCCAGCAATCAGCGTCTCGTACTCCGCTTGGTTATTGCTTGCTTTGAATGCGAAGCGTAAGGCTTGTTCGATCAACACTCCGTTAGGTCCTTCCAAGATTATTTCAGCACCACTTCCCTGCTGGTTGGAGGATCCGTCCACTGAGAGCATCCACTGCGCCCCCAACTCCACCTCTTGATGGTCTCCTCCTGGTGAGAGCTCTGCCACGAAATCTGCATAGACTTGCCCCTTGATGGATCCCCTGGGTTCATACTGGATATCAAACTCTGACAGCTCCACCGCCCAGCGAACCATCCTTCCCGCTACGTTTGGCTTCCGAAGTATTTTCTGTATGGGGAGGTTCTTCATCACCATCACTGTGAAACTGTGGAAATAGTGGCGGAGCCTTCTAGTTGAGAACACCACTGCTAGTGCCGCCTTCTCTAGTGACTGGTACCTCAATTCTGGGCCTTGCAAGGCCTTGCTTACGAAGTAGATGGGCTTCTGTACTTGGTCTTGCTCCTGGACCAGCACATAGTTAATCGCCCACTCTGTTACTGCAAAGTATAATCGGAGGGGGACGCCTACCTGTGGCTTGCAAAGCACAGGTGGCGTCGCCAAGTACTCCTTCAACTTAAGGAACGCTGCTTTGCACTCATCTGTCCATGCAAAACGACTATTCCTCTTGAGGCATTGGAAGTATGGGTGGCCCTTCTCTCCTCCAGCAGACACAAACCTTGACAAAGTTGCCATCCTTCCAGTCAATTGATGAACTTCTTTAACTGCTGTTGGGCTTCTCATGGCGATGATAGCTGCACACTTATGGGGGTTCGCCTCTATCCCCCTCTCGGTGAGCATAAACAAGAACTTCCCTGCCTCCACGCCAAAAACGCACTTTTCTGGGTTTAATTTGAGGCGATACTTTGATATGGTAGCAAACAGCTCTTCCAGATCCGCTGCGTGCTGCCATCTCTCGTGTGAAGTCACCACCATATCATCTACGTAGGCCTGCACGTTCCTTCCCAGCATGGGTGCAAGGACCTTGTCCATTAGCCTTTGGTAGGTGGCGCCTCCATTCTTTAACCCAAATGGCATCACTTTATAATAGTAGCTGCATGTCTCCGTCATGAACGCTGTCTTGCTCTCATCCCTTGGATGCATCTTGATCTGATTGTAACTTGAGAATGCATCCAAGAAACTCAGCATCTTACAGCCCGAGGCACTGTCCACCAATGCGTCGATGTTGGGCAGTGGATACGAATCTTTTAGGCACGCCTTGTTCAAATCTGCGAAGTCGACGCACATCCTCCACTTCCCGTTCGCCTTCTTCACCAGAACTACATTGGCCAGCCACTCAGGGTATTGTATCTCCCAGATGTGCCCGACACTTAGCAGCTTCTGCGTCTTTTCCCTCACGACGAGGCATCGTTCTTCGTTGAACTTCCTCCTTCTCTGTCACACAGGGCGAACCTTGGCGTCCATGGTAAGATGGTGGCACAAAAAATCTGGGTCGATGCCTGTCATGTCCGCCGTAGTCCACGCAAATGCATCTAGGTGGCACGAGATCACTGCGGTCACCTCTTCTTGTTCTCTCTGTGATGGAGATCAAGTTCAAGACCAAATGGAGGCCAATACTCAAGGACAAGAAGAGGAAGAGGCTCAAGTGTTACACGCTCAAGGAGTTGGTAGCCCACCTCAAAGGCTTACAAGAAGTCAATTCAAGGCATTAGGAAATAATGGAAGGTTGTTTTCTCTTTTTGTAATATCTTTGTTTTAGAAGGTGCTTAGAGGGAAACATAAGACACCTTTTTTGTAGAAGCATCTTTAGGTCTTTAGTTTAGGAAAATAATAGGAAGCTTGGGGGGTGTGAGCTTAGTAGAGGGGTGTAGGCGTAATAGGGAGGTGCCAAACTAAGAGAGGAAGTCACACCTTCCTCATGCTCTAAGTTGGCGCCACTTTTATGTCATTTGGGGGGTAATTTGAGTTTAATTAGCTTTTCATTTCAGCACCTCTTAGGCTATAAATAAAGGTGCTTGCCTTTGTAAAAATCAGATTGGAAATTAGTAATAGAGAAACTCTACTCAATTTGAGAGAGAATTTGTGAGAACTTGTCTTCTCCTTCACCTTGTCTTATCTTAAGTGCAATTGGTTCTCTCAAGTGGTGGCACTAGCTCACTCATCTTGGAGCCTTCACCATCCAAGTGGCGTGATCACCAAACCAAGTCTTCCATCTCCATAAGTTCTTCTTTCTTTCATCTTCATGTTCATATGAAATTCCTAAAACATGTTTAGTTTCTTTATGTTCGGCAATTCAGTTTAATTCCAGCTTTGCTTCAGTTCATTGTTTCCTTAGCTGTTTCTATTTGTTTCTTTTTCAATTCTAGTTGATTTGTTCGGTGCATTTCTGTTCTTGAGCTTTTTAAACGGTGCTTTTGCCTTTTTACACATTTTAATCAGTTCAATTGACAATAGATGGATCTTCCATGTGAGTTTGGTGTTTGGTGCAAGTTTTGGTGAGTTCTTGAAACATAGAACCTTGATCCAATTCTATTAAAAGTGCCTAAGATATCTCCAACTCAAGTTGATTCCATAGAATGTCAAAGAATCATCTCTATTTGGCTAGTGGAATCGTATCATCACTTCTTGTAGTACTTTTATTGAATTTTTTGTTTCTTGCTTTGGTGTAATACAGTTTTCTGAGTTTGATACTTGATCCTTTGTCCATTTTCTGTCTTAGTATTGAGTTCATACTTGTATTTTAGATCTATACAAGTTCCTATACATCATTTCCATTATGTCTTTGCTAGTTCTTAATTCTGTTTTTCATTCCTGTTAGGATTCCTTTTTTTTTTTTTTTTCTGAAAACGTGCTTACTGTTTCGATTTATTGCAATTGATTTACTCATTGGAAATTTCTGAAATTCTGGATTTCTGTTCTTCAAAGTGTTATAAAACAGTAGAAAAAAATAAGTACTTCAAAATTCCAAGTACAAAAAAAATGATAAATCAAAAACAAAGAGTGTGCAATTCTGCCGAAAAAAATATGGTAATCTGGCAGCGATTTTAGAAAATTTATCTCAATTAATTGGCTTACTGTTTTTGAGTAATTCCAGTGCCATTGTTGAGCTAAGATCTTGAACTTTCTATGGTTAAAATTTCATAATCCAGTTCACTTTATATCATTCCAGTTAAATCAGTGAACATCAAGCACAGTTTGCATAAAAAAAAAATAAAAAATTTCCAGTAGCTCTGTTTTTGTTTTCTTCATCTACTCTAGTGCTTTTCTTTAGGTATCTTTTGTGTGCCTTCTTTTTCATTGAGTACCTTATTTTCTTGCTTGTATTTTATCCATTACTCTTTTGAGTTTGTCATACATCTAGTATTCCTTTTGTTATAGCCTTTTATTGCTTATACCTTTTCTTGCTTTATTTTCATTATTCATTGGTTTTGTGGTGAAGTGCTTTGAAGATTGTGTGCTCTTGCTTTGACACATTTCATTTGAGGTTACTCAAGGCCTCAAGATCAGCTTGGTCAAGGGAGTATTCTTTCTTTGGAGTGATTTAAGTGACACTTCACTTCGGCAGTTGGTTCCAAATTCTTTTGGCTAACTTTGTTTTCTTAACTTTGTTTGTTGTTTTGTTGTTTGCTATTTTCTTTTCCAAATGGATTCATATTACAGTGATGAGTGTTACAACCAGCATTCTCCTAGCAAAGCTTTTGTCCTTGGTGAATTAAAGGAGGCCAAGCGAGCCCTTACACAAAAAGATGAAGCTATTAGACGGTTGGAGGAAAGATTGTAAAGCCTTGAAATGAAGCAAGCTAGGTCCTCTCATTCTATTCATGGAGAGCATCATCATATAGACCTTCATCAAGAGGCTCTTCCAATGATCATGGCCGTGAAGAAGAACATAGAAGAAGGAGGCCTCAACCCAACTTTCATGGATATAGACCACCTCATGCTCATGAAGATAAACGTGAAGATGGCTACTACCGTGATGCAAAGGCCAAGCTCCCTTCGGTCAAAATTCCTAGTTTCAATGGGGATAGTGATCCTAATGTGTATCTAGATTGGGAGGCTAAATGTGAACAGATTTTTGACCTCCATGAGATCCTAGATGAGCACAAATATAAGCTAGCTACCTTAGAATTTAGTGATTATGCCATGAAATGGTGGCATGGTGTTGTAATCTATCACAAGGGTCCCCCCGTGGACTCTTGGAACTCTTTAAAGGATCAAATGCGCCGTAGGTTTGTGCCACCACACTTTAGGAAAGACCTCATGTTGAAACTCCAACGGTTTCAACAAGGCACGCTAAGTGTGGATGCTTATTACAAAGAATTAGAAACGCTTTTACTTAAAGTTGATTTGAAAGAAAGCGAGGAAGCTATGATTGCTAGGTTTGTGAGTGGTCTAAGGAAGGATATTCAAGATATTGTTGAGTTACAAGAGTATTCATCATTGGATTCTTTAGTTCATCTTGCAATGAAGGTGGAAGCCCAACTTGCTAAGAAAAATTCTTTCAAAAATGCTCCCAATGATGTTTACTACAACAATTCTTGGAAGAAAAAAAGTCTTTTTCTAAATTTCCTTCCAAAGATTCTTCTTTCAAACTAAAAGAATCTAAGCCTTCTACTTCTAGGCCTAAATCCCCAACTAAATCGTCTAGTAAGAAATGCTTTAAGTGTATGGGTTATGGTCACATTGCGGCTAATTGTCCTTCTAAAAGGAATATGTTTGTGCATAATGGCATTGTCATGAGTGAGCATGATTTGGATTCACCTAGGCATTCTTCACATTCTAGGGCATCTAGTGAGAATGAGAGTGAAAGTCCACTTGAAGGGGATTTGTTAGTTGTGAGAAGACTTCTTGGACAAGTTTCACAACCTTTTGATGAAAGTCAAAGGGAAAATATTTTCCATACAAGATGTCTTATTCAAAACAACATTTGTTCCTTAATAGTGGATGGGGGTAGTTGTGCTAATGTGGCTAGTACAAGAGTAGTAGATAAACTTGGATTGCCTACTATCTCTCATACAGATGGTTGTTGAATGGCTTACAAATTACAATGGCTTAGTGAAGTAGGCGAAATAGTTGTGAATAAACAAGTCCTCATCCATTTCTCAATTGGAAAATACAAAGATGAGGTATTATGTGATGTTGTGCCCATGGAAGCAACCCATGTTCTTTTGGGAAGGCCTTGGCAATATGATAGAAAAGTTTTTCATGATGGCTTTACCAACAAACTTTCTTTTGATTTCCATGGTCACAAGGTTACTTTAAAATCTCTCTCTCCAAGAGAAGTCCATGAGGACCAAATTATTATGAAGAAAAAGAGGGAGAGTGAAAAAGATAAAAAAAGTCCTAAGCCTACACTTCTTGTGTCTAGGCATGAGGTTCAAAGGGAAATAGTGGCTCACAATCCTATCTTCTTAGCTATCCCTAGACCTCTTAAGTTAGAACCACTTGTTGATAGTTCTCATGCCTTGGATAATTTGGTAAAGGAGTTTCAAGATGTGTTCCAAGATCCTCCAAAAGGCCTTCCACCTTTGAGAGGGATTGAACACCAAATTGATTTGATTCCGGGATCTTCCTTACCAAATCGTCCGACCTATAGGACCAATCCAAGTGAAACCAAGGAAATTCGCCAACAAATAAAAGCTTTGATTGAGAAAGGGTGGGTCCAAGATAGCATGAGCCCTTGTGCTATGCCTATTATCCTTGTCTCTAAGAAAGATGGCACATGGATGATGTGTTCGGATTGTAGGGCTATCAATAACATAACCATTAAGTATAGGCATCCCATACCTAGGCTTGATGATTTGTTGGATGAATTACATGGTTCTAAAATTTTTACAAAGATTGATCTTGTTCCTGCCGGTTGACCTAGCGCAAAAGCTTTGCCTCGTCACGTTCTCCCTCACCAGCTTGACACCACGTGCCCTTCAAGTCCACCCCACAGATAGCCTCTCTGAGAACCAGAAAAACACAAGGTGGCGCCTCTGCGGCCGGTGGCGCTCCGACAGTCAAGTCAGTGACAAGAACACCCAAAAACGGAGAGAAAAATATACTCTGTAGAACCCTACTAAAGTGCACACAACCCTAGCAAATGAGCCGTAATGAGAAAACGTACCTCTGCAAATTCTGTTAAGTTTACCTTTATAGCTAGGTTTTTTCTCTCTCCAGGCAGTTACGCTTTGGACGCGTGGCTCGCATCCAACCCTGCACGTGTCACCATCTGGGCTGGGGTAGCTGGTAGTACCCAGCTCTACACGTGTCATCATCTGAGCTAAGGCAACTCGAGCGTCGTTTCTATATTACATCCAACCCTACACGTGGCATCATCTGGGTTGGGGTAACAGGTAGCATCCAACCCTACACGTGTCGTCATCTGGGTTGGAGTAACTTGAGCGTTATTTCTGTGTAGTAACCAGCCGCGCAGCTAAGTCTCTTATTCAAAGAGTCATCTAGCACGTACTACGCTGTGAAACACCACATGACAAGGCGAGTACCGGATGCAACAAAGTGCATCACCTCTGTGATATCGCTTGTCGTGAGTGTCACCCTCCCTCTTTCTACGCCATACACGTTCTAGCTGGGGAAGCCTTGCCACCAACGAATGCCCACTCTGGGAGTCCCGTCGTCGATGAGCAAGGTGTTCCCCCCAGCTTACTCGACCTTCGTTCCCTTCACTGGTGCAACAACCATCTTACTGGAATCACTCGCTGGAAACTACTCTTCCGAGCCTCCAACAGTTAACTAGGTTTTAACTAGGTCGCCTCACGTCTGACCACCCGATCTCCCATTGTCTAACACGTCGATGTCATACAAACCCGGCGACAACCGGCTATGTTCATTGCAACACGCCGCTTCCATGGGTCGGCGACTATACTCACTCCTGAACCATTCATCTCTCCCTTGTCCACGTGTTCTGCTGAGCACGCCTCACATGGTCACGTGCCAGACACGTCATCACAACAGATGACCTGGTCGGTACACGAGCCCCCCAGTCTTGAGCTGCGACTTGTTTAGCGAAAAGGCTATTGGGTTAAATTTCCGGCGACCTAAGTGGCCTTACGCGTTGGCGCTTATACTGTTCATCGATTTAACGCTTCACCAACCCCTTCGATCGCTCGACACGTGGACTTATCAACGACCATAATTCCGTGTCGCTTGCGCTTCTCGCAACGTTCGAAACTGTTCAAAACCTTTAAACACTTCGCGCCACTTCACTGTTTCATTATCTTCTTCCTTACTCCAAACTCTCGAAACACCTCAGCGAACGCTTCGACTTCCTCAATCTCCATCTTTCTGAACACTTTTCTGATCATTAAAAGGTAACTTTTTTATCACTCCCACTGATATTTGCTGCATTTTAATCGGTTTGCATCATCAATTAGTTTTCTGGACCATACGCTGTGGGATGTCTTCTCTTCTTTGCTTTTTCTTTTCTTTGTTTAGGGTTTCTAAACCTTTTCTCTGCGAGCCCCCCTTGTTCTTCTATCTCCTTCTCTTCTGTTGAGTCTCTCTGCTTACAAACTCTCATCTCTTCCCCTTTTCGTCTTCTTGCAGCTTCTCCGATGGCTCGCTCCAAAGTTACACCAAACCCTCCTCCATCTCCTCGCAACCCTCCGACGAACACCCGTAGGGCAAACCCTTCCTCCTCCTGCGACCCCCCAAGGGATCCTAACGTCCCTTCGAGCCAGGTCGTGAGACCCGCGCCTCCTCGACCCAGCCAACCGCAGCCAAACCTACCTCACAGCAGCGCAGCTATGAGGTCCCTTCCAAACTACAAGCAGCTATATCCTTGGGCCTCTCCAACCCTGCTGGGTGAGACTTTATCCATCAACACTGACCGCGACATCCTCCGCCTTAAGAAAGGTGACCAAACTCACCTTTCCTTCAGCAAGGAACACGATGACAAGGTATCCGTGCATCCTTGTCCTCCTGGAGAGCCTATTTGCACCGATAACCAGGGGAGCGACAACGGCCCCTTCTGCTTCATCTACGCCACAATGTTCAAGAAAGTCAAGCTCCGATTCCCTTTCACCCGCTTCGAGAGGGAGCTCCTGACCGAGCTTGACATAGCCCTCGCCCAGCTTCATCCCAACAGTTGGGCGTTCATCCGGGCCTACCAAATCATTTGCGCACATTTGTGACATCCGACTTCAGTGGACGTGTTCCTCTACCTGTTCGAGGCCAAGAACCCGGGCGATCGTTTATGGGTTAGCTTCAACGGGGTCGCTGGGAGGTCCATTCTTTCCATCTTCCAACAATCTTAGAAGGACTGGAAGGGGAAATTCGTTCGCGTTCGCTGCAACGACCGAGATCCTTCCCTCTTCGACGGGTTTCCCTTGTACTGGGTGAACAAGGGAAAGAAGGAGTCGAGCTTCAGGAAGGCCAGGGAACCAGAAAAAATGGGGGAGCTCGACAAAGATTTATGTAACTTCTGGAAAGGAGTTGCCTCTTCCAACGTGACCCTGCCCACTTCCTCCATCATCACCTACGAGTTTCTCGAAGGCCAACTGGACGTTCACATAGGTTTGTCCTTAAGTCTTTAAGTTCCCCTAGTTCAAACTTGCATTGCCCTGTCCTTACTTTGATGTTGCTGTTCTGATTTGCGTGTGGTTTTAACTTTTTTCATGCATTGGCTTACACTGCTTATCTTCCTGTGCATTATTAACTGTCGAATCTTTGTGCTGGCTGGTAACTGTTGGCCCCTTTATGCAGATATGATGCTGGGGAAGGATAGGATGGCTGAGCTACGCTCAATAGCCAAGCTCCATAATCTTGCGGCGGGTTCCCAAACTGTCCCAAACTCTGTCACGGAGATCGCCGCTGCCCAAGGCCAGTCTCCGCCAGTTGGCCCGTCCAATGCTGTTGCTCTTCCCGCCGCTAAGCGAAAAAAACTGCCACCCAAAAGGGCTAAGAGGAAAGCCCCCAGGGTTGTACCGGACGAGGAAGCGGACGAAAGCACCGAGGACGGGCTGATTTGCAAAAGGAGAAGGGGAGTTGCAACTGAGCCACCAGCAGCTGAGGTCGCCCCTCCTGACTACGCCGAGAATCCCCCTAGTGCCTCCACGCCCTTTGAGTTCGCTGGGGACGTCCTCGCCTCCAACACCTCGGCTATTGAAGTTGCGCCCGAACAGCTTGCTGACACACAAGCTTCCTCCCAGGCTGCAACAGAACTGCCAGCCTCACCACCACGCCTCGAGGCTCCCCTCACCATCCAACCTTGCGAGGGTGGCGGTGAGCATCAACCCCTACCTCCTCCTTCAACACCGGGCCTTCCAACTCCCCTCCAAGAAGCCTTGAAATCTTTCAACGTGCGCCTACACGCCATGGTCGACGAATGCCTTCCTCAAATCGTCGGTGATCCTGCCGGTTGACCAAGCGCAAGAGCGTTGCCTCGTCACGAACCTCCTCACCAGCTTGACACCACGTGACCTTCAAGTCCACACCACAGAAAGTCTCTCTGAGAACCTGAAAACACAAGGTGGCGCCTTTGCGGCCGGTGGCGCTCCGACGCTCAAGTCAGTCACAAGAACACCCAAAATCTGAGAGAAAATATGCTCTGTAGAACCGTACTAAAAGTGCACACAACCCTAGCAATGAGCCGTAATGAAAAACGTACCTCTGCAAATTCTGTTAAGTTTACCTTTATAGCTAGGTTTTTTCTCTCTCCAGGCCGTTATTCTTTTGGACGCGTGGCTCGCATCCAACCCTGCACGTGTCGCCATCTGGGCTGGGATAGCAGGTAGCATCCAGCCTTACACGTGTCATCATCTGAGCTAGGGTAATTCAAGTGCCATTTCCACACTGCTTCTAACCCTACACGTGTCGTCATCTGGGTTGGGATAACTCGTGCGTTATACTTGTGTAGTAACCAGCTGCGCGGCTAAGTTCTCTACTCAAGGAGTAACCTAGCATGCAATACGTTCTGGGACACCACCCGACCAGGCGAGTATCGGATGCAGCGAAGTGCACCATCTCTGTGACATCGCTTGTCGCTAGTGGCACCTTCCTTATTTCTACGCCAAGCATGTTCTAGCTGAGGGAACCTTGCCACCAGTGAATGTCCACTCTGGGAATCCTGTTGCTGATGGGCAAGCTGTCCCCTTCAACCCACACGACCTTCACGCCCTATGCTGGCGCAACAACCACCTTATCAAAACTATACGCTTGAACTTACTCTTCTGAGCCTCCAGCAGCTTCAATTGAGTTCACTGGGAGATCCGGCGATGTGCTCCTCGCGGCGACGTCAGACCACCCGATCTCCCGTTATTTAACACGTCGATGACACACAAACCCGGCGACAATCGACTATGTTCACTATAGAACGTCGGTTCCATGAATCGGTGACCATGCCCACTCCTGGACCATTCGTCTCTCACTTGCCCACGTGTTCTGCTGAGCACGCCCCACACGGTCACGTGCCAAACACGTCATCACCTCCGATGTCCTGCTCGATTGCCGCATCCACCAGGAGGTGGCAAGCACCGCGAGAGTCGAAGTCGAGAAAGTCAAATGTGCTTGATGATGCAAGGCTTGGAGTTCTCGCGGATCGAAAACGCTCTCAACGAAGAGCTCCAAAGCTTGCGTAGGGACAAGAAAGAATTGCGCAAAAAACTGCACGACAACAGATCAAATGTCCAAACTGGAGGAGGCGTATCGTAGAGCTGGAGGAGGCCCGAAGGTCCGACGCAGATCAAATGTCCAAACTGGAGAAAAGGTCGACCGAACGGGAAACTCTTCTGGGAGAAGTTGAGCAAGATTGGGATAAGGCAGCCAAAGAATTGAGTGAGACAGCTACCGAGCTTGCCCGAGTTCGTGAAGAGAACAGCGGGTTCAAGCAGAAAGCTGACGAGCTTGAGCTTGAAATCACCCGGGTTCGCGGAGAGAACGACGGGTTCAAGGAGAAGATCGACGAGCTTCAACTTGTAGTCACCCAGGTTCGTGAAGAGAACAACGAGTTCAAGACAAAGATCGACGAGCTTCAGCTTGAGGCTGCCCAAGTTCTTACTGCCGGCTTTGGAGCAGCTTTGGAGCAGTTTGCTTGCAAATTCCCTGATATCGACCTCTCTGAGTTTTCAGTGTACAACGAAGTGGTGGATGGTAAGATCATGCCTCTAACTTAACTGCTCCCATCTACCACTTCAATTTTATCACTTTCAAACTTCTTGTACTTAACTTTGATTTATATGTAATAAATTTCATTCTGCTCAAACTGTTTTGATATGTGTACCGTCCCGCCCCCGGGCGTTGACCAAAGTCAAAGTCAACGTCGGGGCCAAGGTCAACATGTGGCGAGACCATGCGAAGGGGTCAAAGAAAGGAAGTCAACAGAATAATTACACAAGGCGTCGCCAGGACAAGGCGTCGCCAGGACAAGGCGTCGCCAAAGAAGGGCGTTGCCTTAACGTGGCGTCGCCGAGATAAGGCGTCGCCTAGGCAAGGTGCCGCCAAGATACAGCGTTGCCAAACAAGCCACCGGTAGTGTCACTCCCCGATACCCATGGGTAGGAAAGACCACGGAGGGAGTGACGCCATGGAGGCTTCGGGCCCGCCAAGTGCAGGAACAATGATGAAGTGAAGAGAAAGGTGGCTTCAAGGCCATAATACTAGCGCCAGTGGAGAGCAATCTGACTCGCGAAGTGCCCATGTCACCCCAGAGAGGCCCTTGGGATAGATACGAATCATGAGAGGGTCACGCCCCGGGGTAACCAGGCGCAGGGTACGAGAGGAAGGTAGATACGCTCTCAAAGCGAGTGACTAGAGGTTTGGGGGGATGAGTTGGCACCCAAAAAGTCACCCCTTGCGCCAGATGCACTCCAAGGAAGGAGGACTCACACGACGAAATACCCCTAAGTTGGGTCACGGTGCTGTGAGGCCCTCCACGTGTAATAGCAGCCAGGTCAGAACAGAAACATCATTTTGTCAAGTATGAGGTAATTAAAGTTATTTAAAGGTAATTAAAGTTTGTGTTTCGAGCGTTTAAGGTACTTTAAATGCTTCGAGCGGTTTAAACGTCTTAAAGGCGCTGAACGTTTCATAACCTTAAATGCGCTTTAAGACGCTTTAAATGCTAGAGACGTTTAAATAGAACCTTGGATGTTGGAAACGGGGTTTGGACCTTTGGCAAATTTTCCCAGAATACGCTCTAGTTGCTTGCTCGAGTCTTGAGGCTACGCACAAGGGACTAGAGAAAGGTGTTTTGCCAGAAGGAGAAAATATACACAATACATAGTTCTTTTACCACCTTCAGAGTGCCATCCACGGTGCTCCGATACGGAGGTGCAGAGTTTTGGTGTTTCTTGCTAGCTGACTTGAGCGTCGGAGTGCAAACGGCCGCTAGGGCGCCCATTTGTCCTTCTTTGCAGGTATTCACAGATTGCCAGAGGGAAGGTGTCCTTAGATGACGGGCAAGGTTGCGCACAAAGACGTACCTGGGTCAACTGGCCGGAACATTTGGCGCCCACCGTGGGGCCGATTTAAAACATCAGTCCCATCGCAAGTTTCAGGAGACCTATCGGAGCTACCATAACGTCAGGAGAAGTTCAGAGGAAAACAGTGAAGAATGAGGGCCACGAGACAAGGTTCCGCATGCGCTGCGAGTAAGGAAATGTCCATGCAGCAGGTCATGGACATGATGCGGGGGCTGCAGGATGAGATGGTGGAATCGAGGGCGGAACAAGAACGCATGCAGGCGGATCTCGCAGCCTCGCATGCAAGAAGCGAAGAGCTCCATCGTATGAATGAAGAGTTGCGCCGGGGTTTGAGCAATAACCAAGGGCAACGTGACCAAGATGAGACCGAGCGTCTCACCCCACCAAGGGAGTTTTCCACACCCTTCTCGCAGGAGATTCTGGAAGCAGTGATCCCCAACACGTTCGCAGGACCCAAGGTGATCTTCACCGGGATGGAGGATCCTGAGGCGCTTCTCACTGCATTCCACATGCAAATGGTGTTGGTAGGCGGCTCCGATGCCGTGAGATGCAAGCTCTTTATGAGCACCTTGACGGGGATGGCCATGGATTGGTTCATCAGCCTTCCAAACGGCCATATCACCTCCTTCCAACAACTGTCGCGGTTGTTTAGGGAGCAATACTTGGCGAACAGGGCTCCGCCGCCAGTTTCCTATTACCTGTTTGATGTAAAACAATATCAAGGAGAGACCTTGAAGGAATACATCAACCGTTTTGGGGCCCAAGTAGTAAAAGTTTGTACTACGGAGGAGCCTATGATCGTGTACGCATTCAAAAAAGGCGTATGTCTCGGCCCTTTTTGCGAATCCATTATTCGCAATCGCCCTAGGACCTTCGCTGAAATAAGGCGTCGCGCGGTGGAGCATATCGCCTCTGAGGGAGAGGTGTGTGAGAAGCGCACCAGCATCGTACCCTCACGCCCGAGAGCGCAGACGCGGGCTCAACTCGTCAGGGTCAATGAGACCACGACAGGGAGAAAGAAGCCAGAGGGGAGACGCCCCTATGAAACAAGAAAACCCCAGCCCAGGGGTCCAGCAGGGGGAAATCGCCCGGCCAGGGTAAGGGCCAGGCCAGCGAGGTACGACTTTGTGGTGGAATTGAAGGATCTGATTGTCGTGCCCAATATAGCTGAAAGGTTGAGGCGACCGGCGAAGACTGACAAGGTGTTAGGGCCTCGCAAGGACCCTTGGTGCGAGTTCCATGAAGCTTTCGGTCATCACATCAACAGCTGCCTGTCGCTGGGATACCAGCTAGATGAGTTGGTGAGAAGCGGGTTTTTGAAGGATTACATCGCAGAGCCCGCCACGACCGCGACCCTGCCAGCCCCAGTGGAAGAACAAGCGCACGAGATGCCTGTCCTTGGCGAAGTCCACACCATTGCTGGTGGCTTTTCCGGGGGAGGACCCACTGCCTCCCAACGGAAGAAATATGCGAGGGGGGTCAATTCAATTGAAGAAAGAATCTCAGGTAACCCGAGGGAGTCAGACCTCGTGTTCACGAGGGCAGATCTACAGGATGTTGTGCCGCACGACAATGACCCCGTGGTCATTTCGGTTGTCACGGCTGGCAGAAAGGTGCACAGGGTTCTAGTCGACCAAGGAAGCTCTGCAGATGTTATGTTCTGGTCGACATTCAACAAGTTGCGGTTGTCTCCCGAACTTTTGAGACCCTACACAGGGTGCTTTTATGGGTTTGCTGACAACCAGGTGGAAGTACGAGGCTACTTGGAATTGAGGACAACATTCACAGATGGAACGACCTCACGTACCGAAAACATTAGGTACTTAGTCGTAAATGCCAACCCAGCCTACAACATCCTGTTGGGCAGACCGGCGTGGAACAGGCTGAACGCAGTAGCCTCCACGCGCCACATGAAGATGAAGCTGTCGGATCTCAGTGGCAAAGTGATCGTCATCAAGTCAGATCAGGAGGAAGCGTGGTAATGTTATGACAATAGCCTGAAAACAAAGAGAGGCGTGTTCATGGTGTTCGAGCGTCCGCCAAGTTCAGACATGGCGATGGAGGTAGAACCCTTGAACGAGGCGACGCCAACGAAGTCAACGCCTGGCGAGGCCACACCCGTGAGGGCGACGCCCGAAGCAGACACGCACACGGAGGAGAGGCATGACGACACATCGCCCGTAGAAGAGGCGACGCCTGGAAAGCACTACCGGGCGACGCCCCTTAAGGAAGATAGCAGGGATCAGCCGGCGGCCAACGTGGTGGAGAGGCAGATTGGTGGCAAAACGTTCAAGTTGGGGCGTTTGTTGAGCCAAGCAGAACAGGATGAGGTGGCGGAGGTGATTTCACGTCATTTAGATGCTTTTGCATGGTCCGCCTCAGAGATGCCGGGTGTACTGACCAGGTCATCAGGCGTGATGACGTGTCTTGCACGTGCTCGAGTGAGCCGTGCTCAATGGAACGCGGTGGCTAGAAAAGATGAATGGCTCGGAAGTGGGCATAGTCGCCGATCGGTGGATTGGCATTCTTCGATCTCTAGTGTGCGTAACCAGCGGTCACCAGAGCTGCGTCGCAGTCGCCGGGTCTCCCAGCGAACTTCGTTAAGGCTGTCGAAAGCTCAGAAGGGTAATTCCAAGCGTGTAAGTTCAGTAAGACGATGGTGGCACCAGCTTGGGGCATGAAAGTCGAGTGGGTTGGGGGAAACACCTGGCACATCAGCGACAGGATTCCCAAAGTGGACATTCGTTGGTGGCAAGGTTTCCCCAGCTAGAACATGCATGGCGTAGCAGTAAGGAGGGTGCCATTCGCGACGAGCGATATCATAGAGATGATGCACCTTGTTGCATCCGATACTCGCCTTGTCGGGTGGTGTTTCACAGCGCATTACGTGCTAGGTTGCCCCTTGAGTTGAAGACTTAGCTGTGCGGCTGGTTACTACACAAGAATGACGCTCAAGTTGCCTTAGCTCAGATGACGACACGTGTAGAGCTGGGCGCTACCTGCTATCCCAGCCCAAATGGCGACACGTGCAGGGCTGGACGCGAGCCACGCGTCCTAAAGCATAACGGCCTGTAGAGAGAAGAAGCCTACCTATAAAGGTAACCTTAACAGAATCTGCAGAGGTACGTTTTTCATTACAACTGATACTGCTAAGGTTGTGTGCCTACAGTACGGTCCTACAGAGCATATTCTCTCTTAGTTTTTGGGTGTTCTTGTCACTGACTTGAGCGTCGGAGCGCCACCGGCCGCAGAGGCGCCACTGTGTGTTTTTCAGGTTCTCAGAGAAGCTATCTGTGGAGTGGACTTGGAGGGCACGTGGTGTCAAGCTGGTGAGGAAGATCGTGACAAGGCAACGCTCTTGCGCTAAGTCAACCGGCAGGATCATCTGGCGCCCACCGTGGACCGTATAAAGGTGATTCCCAACCATAGTTTGTGTTTGTGGTGCTTCGAGTGTTTTCTGTTCGACTGCTTGCTATCGCAGTCGACTCCTGGAGTTTTCACCGTTTGTTTGGAGTCTTTTGAGCTGTTGAGTTTGTTGGGGAAGGATGAGGACAACGCGCTCCAGCTCAGTCGCGCCATCAATAGACGAAGATGCTGTGTCCATGACACAAGTGATGGACATGATGAGTACGCTGCAGGAGAACGTGGCTGCATCGTGTTCTGAACAGGAAAGGATGCATGACGCGTTGGAAGCCTCGCAAGCAAGGAATGAAGAGCTCAACAGGATAAACGAAGAGCTACGCAAAGCCCTTCAGCAGCGGGAGGAACGTGCGACTGGGGACAGATCTGCACCCCCATCCCCACCGCGCAGCTTCCCTATGCCATTTTCCCAAGAGATCATGGACTCGGTGGTCCTGGCTAACACTGCAGCGGTGAAAGCGTCTTTCACTGGGGTGGAGGACCCTGAAGCCCATCTCACGGCGTTTCATACCCAGCTGATGCTCTCAGGGGCTCAGATGCGGTGTACTGTAAGGTGTTCATGAGCACTTTCAGCGGAACAGCGTTGGACTGGTCCGTCAGTATACCCACTGGCCACATTACCACATTCCAACAGTTTTCCAAGATGTTTGTTGAGCAATACATAGTGAACAAGGCGTCACCTTTGGTGTCTTACGACCTATTTGATATAAGGCAGTACCAAGGGGAGTCCTTGAAGGATTTCCTGAACAGATTCGGAGCTCAAATAGTTCGCTTGCTGGGAAAGGACAAAGAGATGTTCGTGCACGCCTTCAAAAAGGGTGTGTTACCTGGTGATGTGAATGTAACTACAAGAACACATGATTCTTGACATTCTTAGGAACAACTTGAGCTGGATTTGAAAAGGCACTTTACTTTAGAATTGGATCAATGTTCTAAATTCAAGAACTCACCAAAACTATGCACCAACCAAGACTCATATTGAAGTCCATGTATTGTCAAATTGAATCAAAACAAAAGGAAGGAAGAACAAGAATTAAAACTGGACAGAATTAAGAAACTAGCTACTGAACCGAAAAAGAAACAAAGAACAAAGCTGGAAAACAGAATGTAAATGGTAGAAAATGAAGGAAGCACATTAGGAAATGAAACTACCGAATGGAAAAATTGAAGAAAGGAAAGAAGACACTTATATGAAGATGCTTGCTGGATTTTGAGGATTGGAAGAAGCCATTCACGCCACTTGGAACCTTGAACCAAGATAAGTGATAGAGTGCCACCACTTGAAGCTCACCATAGCTCACAAGATAAGGCAAAGAAGAGGAAGACTCAAAAACTCACAAATTCTCTCCCAAATTGAGTATAGTCTCTCTACTATAAAATTCCAATCTGAATTGTACAAGCTAAGCACCTTTATTTATAGCCTAGAGGTGCTGAAAATGCAAGCTAAATGGCACACAAATGCAATGAAATTCGGTTTGGCACCCCCTAGGCTCCTATCTACACTCCCCCCTAGACTCCCTTACTACTTACACCTTTTTATTACACTCACACCCCTATTCTACAAAAGAAATAAGAAGAGCCATTTTATTATACTCTTGTCCCAAAGCTCTTGCCATGCTCCTAGTAATTCGTTGGGCTTGGGCCCCTTGTTGGGCTTGGGGCCCTTGTTGGGCTTGGACCCCTTGATGGGCTTGGGCCCCTTATTGGGCTTGGGCTTCATGGCCTAGAGCATCCTCTACTTGGTTTCCATCATACTCCCCGGGTTGGAGAGAATTCGTCCACGAATTTGGGAAACCTGCAGCAAAAGGAGTGAGATCAGTAACATTGAAAGAATTACTACCAAGATAAGTAGAGGGCATATCTAACTCATAGGCATTATCATTAATCCTCTTGATGACTTGGAAAGGGCCATCACCACGAGGCAAAAGTTTGGACTTCCTTAGAGAAGGAAATCTATCCTTTCTCAAATGAAGCCAAACCAAATCACCGGGCTCAAAGATTAATGCCTTTCTCCTTTGGTTGGCAGTGTCAGCATACTTACCAACTTTCTTCTTGATCCTGCCGGCAACTCGAACGGGGAGGAATCGCTTCGTAGCACTCTCTGCCCTGTCTACGCGACTGCGTCTTCTGCAGAATCACCCTCAGAACCTTCTCTTGCTTCTCCAAACGTGACCTGCAAAACACACAGACGGCGCCTCTAGCGGCCGTTTGCACTCTGACGATCAAGTTAGTCCACAGAACCACCAAAGACTAGAAAACTAGTAGCGTGTGTGTGAGAACTCTTGCACTCTGTTTTTCGTCTCTCTTTTTTTCTCTCTCCCTCACTCTCGCTTTGATTCTCTCTTTTATCTCTCTTTCTCTGCTTCTGGGCATAACAGAATTCTGTTATGCTTTTCTGGCATGCGTCAGAACCCTGTTATGCTTTTAAGAGAAAGCGTACCTTCAGAATCAGCAGTGGGGAGCGTGAGAGTCTGAGCATGTCTGCGCGTCTCTGCGCTTGGCTGCGCCTGTCTGTACCTTCAGTGGTACGGAGTGCTCTTTTGTCTGGACCGCACCCCTCTCAGATGATGACACGTGGAGGCCTGCAGCTCACATCTAACCACACACGTGTCACTTACTGGAAGGGCTCTAGCGCTTCTCTTTGTGTGCCTAAGTTACGCCCTTGCGGAGTAACTTAGGATGCTTCTCTTATCTGGGTAAATCGCATACTCTTAGGAGAACGTCGGGTGTGGCTGGTCTAGGCACACTCACCAAACGTTACTCTCTGCGTAGGCGACTCACCCTTGAAGATGCCACGCACGTAATGGGTTGAGAGAATCACCAATCACCGACTGGCTTACTAGTTCCCTCAGGCCACTCTTGTGCATGATTCCTTGAGGTGTGCTCATGCGAGGTCCATGCGTAACGCTCTCGCTGGGAACATTAGTCCCAGTTTAACTGCGTGTAACACGAGACCCCGATGACAATACACCCGATGACTGATCAGTGTTTATTCGCTTATCGCGCTCTGCCTCCAGGCGCGAGTCTGGGAACTGGTCTGCTGGTGGTCACTTGGCTACTGACCACCGATCACCATTCTGGGTGATCTATCCCCCGACCTCTCTGCTGCCTGATCTGTCGGTGGTAACTTGGTTACTGACCACCGATCACCTCTCTTGGCGATCGTCCCCCCGACCTCTCTGCCACTTGGTCCACGTGTCACCCTTCGAGTGGTCCACGTGGTTCTCTGCTGCTGACGTCATCGACTACCGATGACCGATCGGATCACTTCGCAATTTGTAACTTGATGCGGTTATGCAAATTTTTAACAAAAGATGCCTTTTCAAAACCGTCTTTGCATAGAACCTCATCAAGGACAGGAATGGGAAGAAGATCTAGAGGTGTGAGGGGATTAAACCCATAAACAACCTCAAAAGGAGAATGGTTAGTGGTGGAATTCACTACTCTATTATAGGCAAATTCAACATGAGGTAGTAAATCCTCCCAAGCCCTTGGATTCCCGGAAATAAAGCATCTTAATAATTGACCCAAAGTTCTATTAACCACTTCGGTTTGACCATCAGTTTGGGGGTGGCAGGTAGTAGAAAACAGAAGTTTGGTGCCAAGTTTCCCCCATAAGGTCCGCCAAAAGTGACTTAAGAACTTAGAATCCCTATCAGATACTATACTTCTAAGAAGTCCATGCAAACGAACAACTTCCTTGAAGAAGAGATTTGCAATATGGCATGCATCATCCACTTTGTGGCATGGAATAAAATGAGCCATTTTAGAAAAACGGTCCACTACCACAAAGATGGAATCCTTACCCTTCGATGTCTTGGGTAGTCCTAAGATAAAATCCATAGAAATATCAACCCAAGGCATTGTAGGGATAGGAAGAGGGGTATATAAACCATGGGGTTGGACCTTAGATTTAGCCTTCCTACATGCTATACATCTATCACAGAAGGTATGTACGGATTTGCGCATGTGAGGCCAAAAGAAATGTTCATGCAATGTTTCTAAGGTCTTAGCTACCCCAAAATGTCCCATAAGCCCACCCTCATGAGCCTCTCTAACAAGAGATTGTCTAATGGATCCTTGGGGAACACAAAGTCTTTTTCCTTTGAAAAGAAAACCATTATGTAAGAAAAAGTCTTTGTGACCTCCCTTAGAACACTCTTGATAGATTAGAGAGAAATCTAAGTCATCATGATAAAGTTCCTTTATGTGATCAAAACTTAAATATTGAACATTTAAAACATTTAACAAGGTATATCTTCGTGAAAGAGCATCGGCCACTACATTAATTTTACCTTGTTTATGTTTGATCACATAAGGAAATTGCTCAATAAACTCCACCCACTTAGCATGTCTCTTATTAAGCTTGCTTTGGCTTTTTAAATATTTAAGGGACTCATGATCACTATGAATCACAAATTCCTTTGGAAAAAGATAATGTTGCCAATTTTGCAAAGCTCTAACAAGAGCATAAAGTTCTTTATCATAAGTGGAGTAATTGAGATGACTCCCTTTGAGTTTCTCACTAAAATAAGCGATGGGGTGTCCTTCTTGAAGGAGGACGGCCCCAATGCCTATATTAGAGGCATCACACTCTATTTCAAATGTCTTAGCAAAATTAGGAAGGGCTAGAATGGGGGCTTTAGTTAATTTATCCTTCAAAGTTTGAAAAGCGTTTTCTTGCTCTTGTCCCCACTTAAAAACCACATCCTTCTTTACTATGGCATTTAAAGGTGCGACAATTGTACTAAAGTCTTTCACAAACCGCCTATAAAAACTAGCAAGGCCATGAAAGCTTCGTACTTCATTAACATTGGTGGGTGTTGGCCAATGTTGAATTGCTGCAACTTTTGTTTGATCTACATGCACCCCTTTATGACTAACCACAAACCCTAGGAAGTCTATATGATCTAATGCAAAGAAACATTTAGCATGGTTAGCATACAACTTCTCCTTCCTAAGGGTTTCTAGAACTTGTCTAACATGTGACTCATGATCTTCTAAGGACAAGCTATATATAAGAATATCATCAAAGTAAACCACAACAAACTTGCCAATGAATGCTCTTAAAACATGATGCATGAGTCGCATGAAGGTACTAGGAGCATTAGTCAAGCCAAAAGGCATGACCAACCACTCATATAAACCAAATTTGGTCTTAAAAGCGGTTTTCCATTCATCACCATGTTTAATTCGAATTTGATTGTAACCACTCTTAAGATCAATTTTGGAAAATATTTTAGACCCATGTAATTCATCCAACAAGTCATCTAACCTAGGAATG
The DNA here is from genome assembly GCF_051622355.1 of Phaseolus vulgaris. NCBI lineage: Eukaryota > Viridiplantae > Streptophyta > Magnoliopsida > Fabales > Fabaceae > Phaseolus > Phaseolus vulgaris. The sequence goes on from NC_143500.1 coordinate 18,807,073, forward strand.
GGATGCCTATATTTGATGGTGATGTTATTTATAGCGCGACAATCCGTACACATCCTCCATGTCCCATCCTTTCTAGGGACAAGTATGACAGGCATAGCACATGGGCTCATGCTATCTTGTACCCACCCCTTAGCTAATAAATCCTCAACTTGTCTTTGAATTTCTTTGGTCTCTTGGGGATTGGTCCTATATGCAGGGCGATTTGGTAAAGAAACCCCGGGCATGAAGTCTATTTGGTGTTCAATCCCTCTTAGAGGTGGTAAGCCTTTAGGAGGATCTTGAAACACATCTTCATATTCCTTTACCAAATGGTCCAAACATGTGGGACTATCCTTAGCCGACTCATATTCAATAGGTCTAGGAATAGCTAAAAAAATAGGCTTGTGAGTAACTATTACCTTTTGAACTTGTTGGGAAGATATGAGAAGGCTTCTCTTGGAATTTTTAATTTCTTTTTCTTTCTCTCTCTTTTCTCTCATTTTGATTTGGTCCTCATGTACCTCTTTTGGAGAGAGAGACTTGAGAATGACTTTGTGTCCATGGAAGTTAAAAGAAATTTTGTTGGTAAAGCCATCATGAAATTTTTTTCTATCAAATTGCCATGGCCTACCTAAAAGGATATGAGTAGCTTCCATTGGAACAACATCACACAAGACCTCATCTTTATATTTGCCAATGGAAACTGTAATGAGGACTTGTTTGTTCACCACTATCTCACCCACCTCACTCAACCATTGTAACTTGTAGGGCTTGGCATGAGAGATGGTAGGCAATCCAAGTTTGTCTACCACTCTTGTGCTTGCCACATTTGCACAACTCCCCCCATCCACAATCAAAGAGCAAACTCTATCATTAATAAGACACCTTGAATGAAAAATATTTTCTCTTTGAGTTTCATCAAAAGGTTTTAACACTTGTCCAAGCATGCGTCTTATTACTAATAGGTCACCCTCATGTGGGCTTTCACTTTCACTCTCACTTGGGGATCTAGAAGGTGAGGAATGTCTAGAAGATTCGGACCCATGCTCACTACTATCTACCCCATCATGCATATACATAGTTCGTTTAGTAGGGCAATTAGAAGCAATATGTCCATAGCTTAAACATTTAAAACACTTCTTACTAGACGATTTTTGTGGTGATTTAGGCCTAGCATTGGAAGTGGAAGGCTTAGACTCTCTAGGTTTGAAAGTAGAGTCCTTAGAAGGGATGTTTGAAAAAGAGTTTTTATTTTTCCAAGAAGAGTGGTAGTAGTTATCTTTAGAAGAATTTTTGAAAGCCTTTTTCCTTGCAAGTTGATTTTCAATTTTGCTAGCAAGGTGCACCACATTTTCCAAAGAAGAATATTCTTGTAACTCTACCACGTCTTGAATATCCCTTCGAAGTCCACTCACAAACCTAGCTATCTTAGCCTCCTCACTCTCATCCATATTAACTCGAATTAAAAGCGTGTCTAGTTGTTTAAAGTAATCATCCACACTTAGCGCGCCTTGATGAAACCGTTGGAGTTTCAACATAAGGTCTTTCCTAAAGTGTGGGGGTACGAATCTAGCGCGTAAACATGCTTTCAAATCGTTCCAAGAGACCACGGGCGGCCTCTTGTGTAGGTCAATGTCCATGAGGTATTGATGCCACCATTGCATGGCATAGTCCAAAAATTCTAAAGAAGCTAACTTAACTCTATGCTCATCCCTAACCCCATTTACATCAAAAATTTGGTCAACCTTAGCCTCCCATCCTAAGTATACATTGGGATCACTATCACCACTAAAACTAGGAAGTTTTACATTTGGAGAACAAGGGCCAGCCACATGTTGGCGCCTCTCTTCATGGTGATGATGTCTTGGCCTTGGATTGTCTTCATAATAACCACGGGAGTGCCTTGAAGAATGCCGACTAGGAGGAGGAGTTCTTTGCTCACGGTTTTGATGCATTTCCTCTCGGTTTAACTCCAAACTTTGGAGCCGTGCTTCCATCTTCCTTATCACCTCAAGATAGTGAGCATTGGATTGCTTGGCATTCTTTAAGTCCTCATAAAGGGCTGCCTTTTGTGGTGAGCACGGTTTGGAGGACTCTCCACTAGAGAAATGAGCCATGAGCAGAAAATACACAAAAACAGAAAACAAAACAGTGAAAGAAACTTGTTAAACAATTAAAAACAGTGAGATATAGGTTGCTGGAAAAATGCCCAAGAAAGCACTCAAACCACTCCAAGAAAGTATTTTGTCCTCAACCAAGCCTTGCTTGTGAAATGGAGTAGCTTCAAGTGAAATATGTTACAGCAAACCAACTTACTTAAGAACAAGTCTCCACACAACTTTTAAGAAGAACAAAAAGACAAGCAAGAAAAAGGTGTAAACAATAAAAGCTAAACCAAAAACAGAGAGGAATGTATGACAAACTAGAAAGAATATGAATGAAAGACAATCAAGAAAAATAAGGAACTCAATGAATAAAGAAGGCACACAAAAAGAGTCTTAAAGAAAAGTGCTAGAGTAGATTAAAGAAAACAGAAAACAGCTACTGGAAATTTTTTATTTTTTACTTTTTAAAGCAAACTGTGCTATGTTTACAGATTTAACTGTACCGATTGAAAGCGAACTGGAATGTGAAAAATTAACCACAGAAACTTCAATGTCTTAACTCAAAAATGGCACTGGAATGAGGTAAAAACAGTAAGCCAATTGAGAGAAATAATTTTTTCAAAATTGCTGCCCAATTACCGTATTCTTTTCGGCAGTATTGTACACTTTTCGTATTTTATTTATCATTTTTTGTGTACTTGGAATTTTTGAGTGATTCTTTTTTCTATGCTTTTGTAACACTTTGAAGTATGTAAATCCAAATTTTAAGAAATTTCCTATGAGCCAATTAATTGCAGTAAATTGAAAACAGTAGCACGTTTGTAAGAAAACAGAGGAGCCTATTTAGGAATGAAAAACAGTATGATGAACTAGCAAAGACATAATGGAAATTGTGTAAAGGAACTTGTATAGAATGAAAATACAAGCATGAACTCAAATCTAAAAAGGAAAATGCACAAAGGATCAAGCAATAAACTCAAAAAACAGAAAGTAAACCAAAGCAAGAAACAATTAAAGCAATAAAAGTACTACTAGAAGTAATGACAATTATGGAATAACATGACTAAGACAAAACTTGACATGATTACAAAATTAAAAGACATATAACAAGATATAACCACAAGTGAAAGGAAGCTTAAGGTCAGCTCTAGGAAGGAGAATGCCATTCCAAAAGAGCAGCCATACTCATATGAACAATGAGTGCTAGAGTCCTTTTCACAAACACATGGTGTAACAAAAGAAAACAGCAAGAAAACTCAAAATAAATCCTAAAACAGAATGGTAAACAACTTGAATTAAAGAGCTCTTGAAAGTAAAGTGCAATACAACTCAAGAATTAAGCAAAAACAAGCCTAGACTCTAGATACCACATGATGTGAATGTAACTACAAGAACACATGATTCTTGACATTCTTAGGAACAACTTGAGCTGGATTTGAAAAGGCACTTTACTTTAGAATTGGATCAATGTTCTAAATTCAAGAACTCACCAAAACTATGCACCAACCAAGACTCATATTGAAGTCCATGTATTGTCAAATTGAATCAAAACAAAAGGAAGGAAGAACAAGAATTAAAACTGGACAGAATTAAGAAACTAGCTACTGAACCGAAAAAGAAACAAAGAACAAAGCTGGAAAACAGAATGTAAATGGTAGAAAATGAAGGAAGCACATTAGGAAATGAAACTACCGAATGGAAAAATTGAAGAAAGGAAAGAAGACACTTATATGAAGATGCTTGCTGGATTTTGAGGATTGGAAGAAGCCATTCACGCCACTTGGAACCTTGAACCAAGATAAGTGATAGAGTGCCACCACTTGAAGCTCACCATAGCTCACAAGATAAGGCAAAGAAGAGGAAGACTCAAAAACTCACAAATTCTCTCCCAAATTGAGTATAGTCTCTCTACTATAAATTCCAATCTGAATTGTACAAGCTAAGCACCTTTATTTATAGCCTAGAGGTGCTGAAAATGCAAGCTAAATGGCACACAAATGCAATGAAATTCGGTTTGGCACCCCCTAGGCTCCTATCTACACTCCCCCCTAGACTCCCTTACTACTTACACCTTTTTATTACACTCACACCCCTATTCTACAAAAGAAATAAGAAGAGCCATTTTATTATACTCTTGTCCCAAAGCTCTTGCCATGCTCCTAGTAATTCGTTGGGCTTGGGCCCCTTGTTGGGCTTGGACCCCTTGATGGGCTTGGGCCCCTTGTTGGGCTTGGGCTTCATGGCCTAGAGCATCCTATACTTGGTTTCCATCACCTGGGCCTTTTAGTGAGTCGCTCATCAGGAGCCACCCCGCCACGTTTGCTGAAATTCGGCGACGTGCTGTGGCTCACATCGCCGCCGAGAGCGAGGTCACCGAGAACAGGGGAAATGTGGCCCCAACAAAACCACGCTCCCAAGCAAGGGTATAGCCGCAGAGGGTAATGGAGGCGGCGGTGGGAAAGAGGGATCAAAGGACGCGCCATCCTTACGACCCTAAGAAAAATAAGGGCAAGGGGCCAGGGCGGCCCAAGGAGGCTAATCGCCCCCCAAGGTATGAGTTTGTAATGGGTTTGGCCGATTTGATCGCCATCCCAAACATTGCTGCCAGTGATGGCAAATTTCATGAAGGTCTTCTTGAATCATGTAAGATATGGTGCGGAAGCTATGTATGAGTGTGTGCAAGATCCTCCTAAGAGTGATGTTGATCTTGAAGGTGCATGGTGTGTATGAATATTGGGAGGTTCGGCCAGCCCAAGGAAAGGTGAGGGATGTGAAGTTTAGAGCCTAGAGTTCTAGGGAGAAGCAAAGCTTGGCACAAAATGGCAGCATAACTTTACTCACAATAAACTTGGAAAATACAAGAGATAACCTTCCTATTTATAGGTGTTCCGTCCGGTTGACTATGCACCTCCGTAGCGGCCATTTGCACTCCGACGCTCAAGTCAGCCAGCAAGAAACACCAAAACTATGCACCTCCGTATCGGAGCACCGCTTATGGCACTCTGAAGGTGGTAAAAGGAAACTGTGTTTAGTGTGTATTTCTCCTTCTAGCAAAAATCTTTCCCTAGTCCCTTGTGCGTAACCTCAAGGCTCGAGCAAGCAACTAGAGAGTTTCTGGGAAATTTGCCAAAAAGTTCCCACCCTGTTTCCCACAGTCCAAGCGCTATTTAAACTGCCCAAGCATTTATAGCGCCTTAAAGCGCTTTTAATCACAAAACGTAACGCACTTAATTAACGCGTCTAATTAGAAAACGTAGCGCATTTAAGACGTTGAAACGCTTGGGAGCCTTTATAGTACCTGAAACACTCGAAACAGAAACTGCATTGAATGACTTTAATTACCTGGTACCTAACTGAAGGGTGTTTCTATTCTGACCTGGCTGTCGTACACGTGGAGGGCCTCACAACGCTATGACCCCATTTGGGGACGTTTCTGCCCATCGGAGGACGTTTCTACGTGTGAGTCCTCCTGCTTGGGAGTGCTACTGCGCAAGGGGTGACTTTTTGGGTGCCAACTCATGCCCCAGTCATCTAGTCACTCACTTTGAGAGCGTATCTGCCTTCCTCTCGTACCATGCACCTGGCTACCCTGGGCGTGACCCTCCCCTTGAGTCGTATCTGTCCCAAAGGCGTCTCTGGGGCGGCAGGGGTACTTCACGAGTTGGGCTGCCCTACACTGGCACTGTCACTATGGCCTTGACGCAACCTTTTCCTTCTCTTTATCACTATTCCCTGGTTATCAGGGGTCTGAGGCCTTCCCACGGCGTCACCCCCTCCATGGTCTTTCCTACCTGTGGGTGTCAGGGAGTGGCGCTGTGGTCACCTTGCTTTTGAGTCATTCCACCTTGGCGACACCCTGCTAGTCGACGCCTTATCTTGGCAATGGTTCCTCTTGGCGACGCCTGTGCTTGGCGTCACCCCCACCTGGGCGACGCCTTACGTTGACTTTGACCTCGACGCTGACTTTGACCTCGACTTCGTCAACGCCTGGGTACGGGACGGTACACAAGCCCCCCAGTCTTAAGCTGATGACTTGTCTTCAGCGAAAAGACTATGGCCTCGCCCACGCCATCTACGTGGCACCCGGTGATGTGTCATTCTTTCTGACGTGGCAACCTTGAAAACATTGACGTGACACTCTCTGAACCCTTGGTGTGTTCTTAATGGCTGATTGGACATCCTCTGAAACGGGAAAACACCACTTTTTGGGTCACGCTTAATCGCGCGCCACGTGGTTCATCACGCAGTCATCTCTAAGATCCTCTTGCGCTTCCCTTGAGCGCCCAATCCCTTGACACGCGGCGCAATCAAACGGTCCCCAATTAACGCCCCTTGAGTGGCAGGTGTAATGTTTAAGTTACCCAAACCCCGCGCTTGAATCCACTGTTACATCCACTTTCTCTGCCTTTCCTCACTGTTCATCTTCTTCGAATTTCTTTTCTCACAACCCTTGCTCTTTCGTGCTTCTGCTCTCCACATCCTTCGATCCCTACAGGTACGGTTTTTCCCCTCCTTGATGATTCCCTTTACTGCATGAACTGCCTGGGACTGTTTATGTTACTGCATTTTTTGGATGTCGTTCTTGTGCTTCTTCGTTCCTCTCGTTCCTCCTTTTTCTCGTGTGGGTAGGGTTCACCTAGGATTCCTCCATTTTTTCCCCTTTTCTCCTCCAAACCCTTTTTCTCTGAACCCTTTCTTTTTCTCTTTTGCTCTTCAGCTCTTGCATCCATGGCGAAAACTAAGACCAGCGCGCCTCCACCGCTCCCCAGGTCTTACTACAAAGATGAGTATGACTGGGCCCCTGACGATCTCCTCGACGAATGCTCCACCCTAAACTCTATTGAAGACGTGGAGGCCCTCAGGGGGGACCCCACGCTTTCCATAAAACTCACGACTCCCATGTCTTGGTATGCCAGGTGAAACGCGGGGTACCCGTTTGTGGGGACTCAAGGGACACTGGAGGAAACCCATTCTTCTTCCTTTACCAAATGGTACTCAAAAGGGTAGGCCTGCGTCTACCTCTCACTTCCTTCGAGAGGGAGCTGCTCACCGAGATCAACACCGCCCCCGCCCAGCTTCACCCCAACAGCTGGGCTTTCGTAAGGGGGTTTCAAATTCTTTGCGGATATCTGGGTGTCCCTCCTTCCGTGGACCTTTTTCGAGGTAAAGAAACAAGGGAAAAGCCTGTGGATGAGCTTCTCTGGCATCGCCGGGCGCATCATCCTCACGCTCTTCCAGAATTCATTCAAAGGGTGGAAAGGGAAGTTTTTCAAAATATGTGCAACCAAGCATGATCCTACCGCCCTGGACGGCTTTCCTTTATACTGGACGGACAAGCCCATAACAATGAAGGCCTTGGCCTTGGACCAACTTGCTCCCGCTGATCGGGACGTGTGCAAAGCCTTGGCGGGGCTTGGGGTAGTCTTTGATACTGCCAAGCTCATCGCCAATGAGTTCAATGCCCACGGACTCTCCACCTACTTCGGTATCCGCTCCTGCTTGTTTATACTGCATGAACTGTCGTGGTTACACGAACTCGCTTGCTCCGCTTGAAACCCTATGGTTATCTGCATGCGTTTAGCTATAAATACTCCCATTCTGGTTATATCTGAATTGGTCTGTGCTCTGTTATTCTCGTTGTTGCAGGTTCAGTGATGACTTCGTCGAGGCGACTCGCCCTTGCCAAATTCCTGAAGAAGGCAAGGTCCGCCAAAGAGGGTGGAGACGCGGTTACCCCTGCCGTGCCAACCGTCGCTTCCCTGCCGACTCCTCCTCCGTCCGCCTCTCCTTCTCCCATTGCTGCGGTACCATTGGCCATGACGTCGACCCCTGCTCCAGCACGCCCCAACAAAGGGAAGAGGGTGCTGGTGGTAGATTCTGACAGTGAAGATTCGGGCGTCGCCTTGGTTTCCAGTAAGAGGAGGGCTACGGGCGTTCCTGTCTTGACAGTCGCGTCTCCCGTTGGTGGGAGTTCTCTCAGGGACAATCCTCCAAGTGCCACATCACCTCCACCTCCACCTGCCCACGAGGAACGAGAGGAAAGGATTGATTCAGTTCCCCCGCCCTCGCCGTTACCGCTTCGTGACGCAGCTGAGGCCTCTGGCTCTGCCCCTCCTGCATGAGTTCCAGCTTCGACTTCTCGAAAGCCCCGAATTCCTTGCCCCATCCATAGGGAGCTGACGCAGGGTTTCACTAAGGTAATGTCGCCGACTGATCCTCACAAGGGGGGAGGCATGCCTTACTATATGGGGGCGTTCCTGGCGGTGGCACTCAAGTGGCGCACCCAGGCTCGAAGCGCTATTAAGGGGAGGGAGGCTTTCCGCAAACTGAGGCAAGAAGTGGGAGCGTTGAAGGAGGAGAAACAAAACTGGGTGCTCAAGGAGGAAGCTTCCCAATCCTTGATAAAACTGGCCCACGAGGGCAGGGAGGGGGCCGAGGCGTACGCGCGCGAACTTGAACAGGCGCATGTCGATCAGCTGGCCCAGCTCACTTCCTACCAAATCCAAAGCCTTGGCCTGCAAGAGGTCGGAAAAAATTTGAAGAACTGGACGCTGCTTGGAGGCAGAAGTTAAGCGAGAGAGAGAACGCCTTGGCTGCGAAGGTCGAAGCCTTGAGTCTTCTCCAAGCCGAGGCTAACAAGCTCCGCCTGGAGAAGGAATTCCTGGACAAACAGTTGACATCCAAGGATGTTAGGGTTGCGGAACTAGAAGGGGAGGTCCAAGGACTGACTGGGGAGATGGCGGGCGCGTTTGAAGAGGGCTTCCAAGAGGCTCTGGCTCAGGCGTCCTGCGAGAACCTTGGCATCAATATTTCAAACTGCGACCCCACACACCATGTCGTCGACGGGAAGGTCGTGCCCTTCGACTTGGATGACTGAGCCGCCATCTCCCACCCGCCACCTTTACCTTTCGAGCTTTATAGTTATTTTTGCCACTCTGTGATAAACTTGTAACTCCTTTACACTTTGTCGGAACTTTGGATTTTGCATGATTAATTTGTGCCTTTGCGTTATCAAATTCTGTTTGTATGATTTTACCTTCCTTTCTCATTTCCACGTGCTCCGATTGCTTTGCCCCCCGTCGCGTTCCTTCGTGGCTTGTTTCGCCTTCGTATCTATGAGGCCTCTGCCTCGTGAAGGCGTCAGTGGTTTTGCCGTTATTGTAACGCAAAAGTTGAGGCATACTCCAGGCCCCAAACGTTCGGGATAAGGCCACACACCAATGCCCACGCCCACGGAGAGGCTTGCCTAACGGCGTCGTATCGTCCGTGGGGTGTCCCCAACTCCTAAGCGGCCTGTCCCCTGATTCTCGGTGCCTGGCGCCCACGCCTGAGGAGAGGCCTACTACCGCAGCGCCGTATCGTCCTCAGGGTGTCTAAAAACACCAGTTGCTGGGGAAGCTCAAAGCCCTCCAGGGGTCGTTCCCTCCACGGTCTTTCCTCCCCATGGGTATCGGGGGGCGACCCTGCCAGCAATTCATTCAGCCTTTGGCGATCTCGCCTCCCTCCGCAGTCCTTCCTACCTGCAGGTATCGGGGGGGCGACGCCGCTAGTGATTAGCTTTGACTCCTTCGATTTCATCTCCCTCCACAGTCTTTCCTACCTGTGGGTATCGGGGAGGTGAAGCTGTTGATACTTGTATTGACGACGCCTTCAAACGTTTCACAATGGTAATACCTTCTACTTTGGCTACGCTTTCTCTTGGTAACGCCCTCTCTTGGCGACGCCACCTCTCTCGGCGACGCCCTCTTGTATGGGCGACGCCCTCGATGTCTCATGGTGGCAACGCCATCTGCACCTTCTACTGGCGACGTTCGGGGCGGCTAAACCGTTGGCTTTACTTCGACGTTGGCTCTGACTTTGGCTCAGGTCGACGCCGGGGGTGGCGAGGGACCCTAGGTCTCACCCACGTGGCGCTTTTCGTATGGCTGATGGGACGTTCCCCCACTTGACTAGGTTCTGACACCTCCTGAGTCTCTTACCCATTCTCGACGGTGTGTCGTACCCCTGAGCATTCTGTCGATACGACGTTCTCTGAGTGTTAACCAGTGGTGCCAGGACCATCCTCTCATTCTCTGCCACGTGGCTTAGTTGCATGGTTTACCCATTCGCGTCGTTTGGCGCTCTAACCGTATTATTTAATTCTTCAAAATCTTGAAACTGCCTTCATTATCTCTGTGCTTTCGCAACATACTTAGACCATCTTCCTCCTCTCAAAGAGTCGCTCTGGTGTCTTCTCTAACCAACGTATTACCCCGCCTTTCCAGAGAACCACCCTCTTTCGACCCTCCAACTCTCTTTCCGACACTGTTCCGTGATGTCTTCTCACATTCCTTCCCCCAGAGTTAACCATAAAGATCTGTATCCCTGGGCTTCAAGCGAGCTTCTGGATGAGTGCTCGTGCCTTCTTTCCACCCTGGCCATCAGGAAACACAAAGGAGAGTCGTGCTCTTATAATCACCATGCCTTCGCGAGGAGGCATGACGATGACATCACCGTGCTCCCTTGCACCCTGGGGGAGCAGCTGTGTGGGGACGAATGCGCCAACGACGGGATTCCTTTCTTTTACTTCTATCAGGTGGTGTTCCAGAGCGTTGGCGTACGTCTGCCCTTCTCCAAGTTCGAGAGGGAACTTCTGACGGAGATCAACGCTGCACCAGCCCAACTGTACCCCAGCAGCTGGGCTTTTGTTAAGGCCTTTGACGAACTGTTCGGGTTCCTGGGGTGTGCGCCCTCGGTTGATATCTTTCTTCACTTTTTCGAGGTGAAACGTCAAAGGAACAACCTCTGGGTGACCCTCAGCAACGTTCTTGGTAGGGTTCTCCTGACTCCCTTCCAAAGCTCCTTCACGGGGTGGACGGGTAGGTTTTTCAAGATCTGCTGTTCTGATATCGTGCCTTCCGCCCTGGATGGGTTCCCGCTGTACTGGGTGAGGGAGGCTCGAGCTCTCAAGTCCAAACCCTTCAAGAAACTAAGCCCGAACGACCAGATTGCGTGTCGGATTCTGGCTGAGGCGGGGGGCTTTGACTCCGCCACCCTGATCAGTTTGGAGTTCAATGCCGGAACCCTAGAGAAGTACATATGTACGAGTGGCTATCTCAGAAACTTCTGCCTTTTACCTTCATTAGATCTCTATGTGGTCTAACTCATGGTGCCCTAACTGCTCTTGTTTCCCTTGGTGCAGGTTCAAGGATAAACCCCCAGCGGAGGTCACAGCTCACCCAGGCGTTGAGGGTTGAGACTGAAGCGTCGTCCTCCTCGCTGCCAAGGTCTGAAGGCCACTGAAGAGTGGTTCGTTTGTATTTTTTCTTTTTCTGTGTGAGCACTGGGCTTGTAATGTCTGCCCTATTGACCTTGCTTCCGTTCCTTTCGATCATACATGTAACTTTGACTCCACTGTGCCATGCTTGATTTCTTTAACGCTGTTTTACATTTGCACACGCTTCATACACTGCGCGTTTTTCCTCTGTCACCTTTCTTGGCGGCGCTCGGCGCTTCTTGACGACGCTTTCTCTTGGCGGCGCCTTCTTTCTTGGCGACGCGTATGCTTGGCGATGCCTGTCGTCGCTTTGAAAGGGAAAAAGATAAAGACTGAAACCAAGACAAAGGTTTTTCCTCGAACTTCTTTTCCTTTTTTATTTGGGTGACCTCGTTAAAAAACCCCCGAGAGGGAAAAAGAGTGTCCCCTTCAACTAAATTGTTACATGGCTGCTTACATAAGTCAACTAAAATAAAATTTTAAGTTGGCTGCATTCCAACTGCGTGGGATGGGACCCCCCTCCAATGTCTCTAGGTTGTACGAACCGTTGCCCTTAGCTTCAGTAATTCTGAAGGGCCCGGTCCACTTGGGAGACAGCTTATTCTCCAGCTCGTATGGATGAGCCTTCCTCATAACTAGGTCGCCAATCTGAAACTGTCGTGGCTTTACCTTAGAGCTATATTGTCGCTCTACCCTTCTCATTACGGCTTTGGCCTTTATTCTGGCGTCCTCCCTGGCTTCGTCCAGTAGGTCCAGGTTCACCCTCCTTTCTTCGTTGGATTCTTCCGCCACGAAATTTTGGAAACGTGGTGAGCTTTCGTGAATCTCAACTGGATCATCGCGTCCGACCCATGCACTAAGCTGAAAGGCGTCTCCATGGTGGAAGATTGGGGCGTGGTGTGGTATGCCCACACGATCCTTGGCACTTCCTCCGCCCACGCTTCTTTGGCCTTTTCTAGCCTTCTCTTTAGCCCCCTCAGCAAAACTCTGTTTGCTGACTCTACCTGCCCATTAGTCTGGGGGTGTTCAACTGACGCGAACACCTGCTTGATGCCTACCTCAGCACACAGGTTTCTCAACTGCTGGCTGGCGAACTAGGTTCCGTTATCGGATATCAGCCGCCTAGGTACGCCGAAACGGCACACAATATTTTTCCACACAAAGTGTTGGACTTTGTGCGCAGTGATCTGGGCCACGGGCTCCGCCTCTATCCACTTGGTGAAGTACTCGATGGCGACGATCAAGTACTTCATTTGTCTTATCGCCAGCGGAAACGGACCTAGGATGTCGATCCCCCAGGTGTGGAAAGGCCATGGGCTGTATATGGATCGCAGCTCCTCTGGCGGCGCCTTGTGCCAGTCTGCGTGTTTTTGGCATTGCTTACAACGCTGGGCGTGTCGCACGCAATCTTCCTTTACCGTTGGCCAATAAAAACTTGCGCGCACTACCTTAGAAGCTAAGGACATTCCTCCTACATGGCTCCTACAAATGCCTTCGTGGAGCTCTGCCATTGTTCTGGTACACTCGTCGCCGCTCACGCATGTTAAGATAGGGTGAGTGAAACCGTGCCTGAATAACACTCCGTCTACCAGGATATACCTTGCGGCATTTCTCTTAGCTTTCTTACCTTCTTCAGGCTCCACTGGGAGAACCCCATCCGCTAGGTACCGCCTGTATGGCGTCATCCAGGTGGCTCCTTCGGCTAAAACATGTATCTGCGCTCGCCTCCCTCCTTCGGGCGTGTCCGTGTATACGCTAGTGTGAGGCGCCTTCAACGTATCCTGAGTCAAGGAACGATGACTCCTTGGCCTTCCTCTCGCGGTGCTTATATGGAGGACGTCCACCCTGTTATCCTCTATGAATTTCCTCGGAGCCTTAAGCATCTCTTGGATTACAGTCCTCTGCCTGCCCCCCTTGCCTGAGCTGGCCAGCTTGGCGAGCAGGTCAGCTCTGGCATTCTGCTCCCTTGGGACATGCACCAGCTCAAGAGCACTAAAGGCTCCCTTTAGCGATTCGACGTACCTTAAATACGCTGCCATCTGTGAGTCTTTCGCCTAGAACTCACCCAACACTTGCCCTGTAACCAGTTGAGAGTCACTTTTCACTAATAGGTTCCGCGAGCCCATTTCTCTGGCTAAAAGCATTCCTGCAATCAGGGCTTCATACTCAACCTGATTATTACTAGCTTTGAAAGCGAAGCGCAGGGCCTGCTCGATCAGTACACCGTCTGGTCCTTCCAAGACTATTCCCGCACCACTCCCTTGCTGGTTGGAAGAGCCATCCACTGTGAGCGACCACTGTGAGCCTGCCTCCACCTCCTGTTCGCCTCCGGGCGAGAGTTCTGCCACGAAATCTGCGTATACCTGCCCTTTGATGGACCCTCTGGGCTCATACTGGATGTCGAATTCTGAAAGCTCCACCGCCCAACGCACCATCCTTCCCGCCACGTCGGGCTTTTGCAGCACCTTCTGTATAGGGAGGTTTGTCATCACTACCACCGTAAAGCTGTGGAAGTAATGATGGAGCCTCCTGGCTGAAAACACCACTGCCAGCACTGCCTTCTCCAACGCCTGGTATCTCGTCTCCGCGCCTTGTAAGGCCTTTCTTACAAAATAGATGGGCTTTTGAATCTGGTCCTGCTCTTGGACCAGCACTGAGCTGATAGCTCGCTCTATCACCGCGAAGTATAGCCGGAGGGGCACGCCTGTTACTAGCTTGCGGAGGACCGGTGGCGTCGCCAGGTACTCTTTTAACTTAATGAAAGCCGCTTCGCATTCGTCAGTCCATGCAAAGCGACTATTTCTCTTGAGGCACTGGAAATACGGGTGCCCCTTCTCTCCCCCTTCTCGCCCTGTCCGCTGCTGCACTTCCTTTACCGACGTCGGGCTTCGCATGGCGATAATCGCTGTGCATTTGTCGGGGTTCGCTTCTATCCCCCTCTCTGTGAGCATAAAACCCAAGAACTTACCGGCCTCTACCCCGAAGACACACTTTTCAGGGTTTAGCTTGAGGCGGTACTTGGATATTGTGACGAACAACTCCTCCAGGTCTGCCATGTGCTGTGCCTTATCCTGCGACGCCACCACCATGTCATCCACGTAGGCATACACATTCCTCCCTAGCATGGGCGCCAGGACCTTGTCCATTAGCCTTTGGTATGTGGCGCCTGCATTCTTCAAGCCGAAAGGCATCACCTTGTAACAGTAACTGCTAGTTTCCGTCATGAATGCGGTTTTGCTTTCATCTCTCGGGTGCGTTTTAATCTGGTTGTAGCCCGAGAACGCATCCAGGAAACTTAGCACCTTGCAGCCGGAGGCGCTATCTACCAACGCGTCAATGCTAGGCAGCGGGTACGAGTCCTTCGGGCACGCCTTGTTTAGGTTAGTGAAGTCCACGCACATCCTCCACTTCCCATTCGCCTTCTTTACCAGGATGACGTTGGCTAGCCACTCGGGGTATTGGATTTCCCTGATGTGGCCAGCCCTCAGCAGCTTCTGCGTTTCTTCGCGTACCACCAGCTGCCTCTCTTCATTGAATTTTCTCCTCCTTTGGCGCACGGGGCGAACCGTGGCGTCCATGCTGAGGTGATGACATAGGAAATCAGGGTCGATGCCGGGCATGTCCGAGGCAGACCACGCGAAGGCGTCCAAATGTCGTGAGATCACCTCTGCCACCGCCTCCTGCTCTTCTTGGCTCAGCAGATGCCCTAGTTTAAACGTCTTGCCGCCAATGTTCCTATCCACCACGTTAGTCGCTTGTTGGTCCCTGCTGTTATCCTGAATGGGCGTCACCTCTTCCGCTGGCGCCGTGTGGTCGGGACCCTCCTCCATGGGTGTGTCTGCTTCGGGCGTCGCCCCCACCGGCGTGGCCTCAACAGGCGTTGACCCGGAGGGCGTCGCCTCTATCATTGTCGCGTCGACACTTGGCGGACGCTCAAACACCATGAACACGCTTCTTCTCGATTTTAGGCTGTTTTCATAACACTTCCGCGCTTCCTCCTAATCCGACTTGATAACTATTACTTTGCCGCTGAGGTCTGGCAGCTTCATCTTCATATGACGCGTGGAGGATACCGCGTTGAGCCTATTCAGTGCCGGTCTCCCCAACAAGATGTTGTAGGCGGAATGGGCGTTCACGACCAAGTATCGTATGTTTTCAGTGCGCGAGGCTTCCCCATCTGTGAAGGTCGTCCTCAGCTCCAAGTAGCCTCGGACTTCCACTTGGTTGTCTGCGAACCCATATAGGCAGCCTGTGTAGGGCCTCAGAAGGTCAGGGGACAAACACAGCTTGTTGAATGTCGACAAGAACATGACGTCTGTTGAACTTCCCTGATCGACCAGAACCCTATGCACCTTTCTTCCGGCTGCGACAACGGAGATGACCACGGGGTCGTTGTCATGCGGTACAACGTCTCGAAGATCGCCTCTCGTGAACACGAGGTCCGACTCCCATGGCTCTCTCGAGATTCTCTCTTCAATTGAGTTGACCCCCCTCGCGTATTTCTTTCGCTGGGAGGCGATGGGTCCCCCGCCGGAAAAACCTCCAGCAATGGTGTGGACCTCGCCTAGAACTGGCATCTCGTGCGCTTGCTCCTCTGTTGGCGCCGGCAAGGCGGCGGTCGCGGCGGGTTCTGCAACGTAATCCTTCAGAAACCCGCTCCTCACCAGCTCATCAAGCTGATAACCCAACGAGAGGCAGTTGTCAATATGATGACCGAAAGCGTTGTGGAATTCGCACCAGGAGTCTTTCCATGGCCCCAACACCTTGTCAGTTTTCGTCGGTCGCCTCAACCTCTCAGCTATATTAGGCACGGCAATCAGGTCCTTAAGCTCCACCACAAAGTTGTACCTCGCCGGTCTTGCTCTCTCTCTGACTGGACGATCCCCTCCTGCTGGACCCCGGGGCTGGGGTTTCCTGGTCTCATAGGGGCGTCTCCCCTCTGGCTTTTTTCTCCCCGTCGTGGTCTCCTTGACCCTGACGGGTTGAGCCCGTGTCTGCGCTCTCGAGCGTGAAGGTACAAAGCTGGTGCGCTTCTCACACACCTCTCCTTCATAGGCGATATGTTCCACCGCCCGACGCCGTATTTCAGCAAAAGTCCTTGGGCGATTGCGAATAATGGATTCGCAAAAAGGGCCGGGACACACGCCTTTCCTGAAGAGATACACAATCATGGGCTCCTCCGACGTGCCCACCTTCACCACTTGGGACCCGAAGCGGTTAATGTACTCCTTCAAACTCTCCCCTTGGTATTGCTTCACGTCGAACAGATCGTAGGATACTGGCGGGGGGATGTTCGCCAGGTATTGCTCTCTGAACAACTGGGACAGCTGTTGGAAAGAGGTGATATGGCCACTAGGAAGGCTGATAAACCAATCCATGGCCATTCCTATCAAAGTGCTCATGAAGAGCTTGCGGCGTCAGAACCACCCATTAACACCATCTGTGTGTGGAACGCTGTGAGATGCGCCTCAGGGTCTTCCATCCCGGTGAAAATCGCCTTGGGCCCTGCGATGGTGTTAGGGATCGCCGCATCTAGGATCTCCTGCGAGAAGGGAGTGGAAAACTCCCTTGGTGGGGTGAGATGCTCCACCTCTTCATTCTCGCGTTGCACCTGGTGGTTCCTCAAACTCCGACGCAACTCCTCATTAACACGACGGAGCTCGTCGTTTCTCACATGCGAGGCGTCGAGATCTGCCTGCCTGCGCTCTTGCTCTATCTTTGAGTCCGCCATATCATCCTGCAGCCCCCGCATTATCTCCAGGACCCGCTGCATGGACATTGCTTCTCCCGCAGCGCGTGCGGTACCTCGTCTAGTGGTGGCCATTCTTCACTGTTTTCTCAAACGTGAAATGTGACTTGATAGATCTTTTCAAACTTGCGATGGGACCAACGTTTTATATCGGCCCCACGGTGGGCGCCAAATGTTCCGTCCGGTTGACCTGGGACGTCTTCATGCGCGACCTCAACCGTCAGCTAGGGACGCCTTCCCACTGGTTACCTGTGTAGTCCTGCAAAGAAGGACAAAAGGGCGCCCTAGCGGCCGTTTGCACTCCGACGCTCAAGTCAGCCAGCAAGAAACACCAAAACTATGCACCTCCGTATCAGAGCACCGCGTATGGCACTTTGAAGGTGGTAAAAGGAAACTGTGTTTAGTGTGTATTTCTCCTTCTAGCAAAAATCTTTCCCTAGTCCCTTGTGCGTAACCTCAAGGCTCGAGCAAGCAACTAGAGAGTTTCTGGGAAATTTGCCAAAAAGTTCCCACCCTGTTTCCCACAGTCCCAGCGCTATTTAAACTGCCCAAGCATTTAAAGCGCCTTAAAGCGCTTTTAATCACAAAACATAACGCACTTAATTAACGCGTCTAATTAGAAAACGTAGTGCATTTAAGACGTTGAAACGCTTGAGAGCCTTTATAGTACCTGAAACGCTCTTAACAGAAACTGCATTGAATGACTTTAATTACCTGGTACCTGACTGAAGGGTGTTTCTATTCTGACCTGGCTGTCATACACGTGGAGGGCCTCACAACCCTATGACCCCATCTGGGGACGTTTCTGCCCATCGGGGGACGTTTCTACGTGTGAGTCCTCCTGCTTGGGAGTGCTACTGCGCAAGGGGTGACTTTTTGGGTGCCAACTCATGCCCCAGTCATCTAGTCACTCACTTTGAGAGCGTATCTGCCTTCCTCTCGTAGCCTGCACCTGGCTACCCTGGGCGTGACCCTCCCCTTGAGTCGTATCTGTCCCAAAGGCGTCTCTAGGGCGGCAGGGGTACTTCACGAGTCGGGCTGCCCTACACTGGCGCTGTCACTATGGCCTTGAAGCCACCTTTTCCTTCTCTTTATCACTATTCCCTGGTTATCAGGGGTCTGAGGCCTTCCCACGGCGTCACCCCCTCCATGGTCTTTCCTACCTGTGGGTGTCGGGGAGTGGCGTTGTGGTCACCTTGCTTTTGAGTCATTCCACCTTGGCGACACCCTGCTAGTCGACGCCTTATGGTGGCGATGCTTCCTCTTAGCGACGCTTCCTCTTGGCGACGCCTGTGCTTGGCGTCACCCCCACCTGGGCGACGCCTTACGTTTACTTTGACCTCGACGCTGACTTTGACCTCGACTTCGTCAACGCCTGGGTACGGGACGGTACAATAGGCTATAGAACCGTAAAAGCTAAGCTAAGTGTAAATGAAATGAGAGCCAAATGAAATGCAAGAATGACAAGGCACATGGCACATGCTCATGACCGGCCAAACAAAAATTGATTCTAGAATGTTCACTCATTTATGCTTTCTACACTACTCTAATTACTAAGCACCCCTAATGGGCCTCCATGTAACATGTACAAGGCTTTCTCTCTTCCATCCGTGGCTTCATTCAATTGGGCGTGAATGTGCTTAGCCATTGATCTTGTAATTGGACCTAGACGGTCTAGGCCTCCCC
Source organism: Phaseolus vulgaris (assembly GCF_051622355.1). Lineage (NCBI taxonomy): Eukaryota > Viridiplantae > Streptophyta > Magnoliopsida > Fabales > Fabaceae > Phaseolus > Phaseolus vulgaris. The sequence continues at coordinate 18,825,848 of NC_143500.1, forward strand.
CTAGACGCTCCATGTGTAGCCTCCCCTCTTCACGTCCTAGACGCTCTTTCCTTGAGTCTAGACGCTCATCATGGTCTAGCTTTGGGTCTTGGCTTTCATGGTGGGATGTGCTTGGCCCTCCTCCATCATCCCCTCCCCCTTGGAAAGGATTTGTCCTCAAATCCAGCTCTTCATCGTCATTGGTACCTACAAATGGAGAAAGATCAATTACATTAAAAGTGTCATGAACTCCATATTCAAGAGGTAGGTCCAATTTATATGCATTGTTATTGACTCGCTTGAGGACTTGAAAGGGTCCATCACCTCGGGGACTTAGTTTGGACTTCCTTTGAGTTGGAAATCTATTTTTGCGAAGGTGAAGCCAAACTAAGTCTCCTTCATCAAAAATTATTTCTTTCTTCCCTTTATTGTTGTATTTTATGTATTTCTCATTTTGTTGTTGTATTTGGAGTTTAATCTTCTTATGCATTTTATTTACAAAGTCGGCTTCGATTACTCCTTCCTTATGCACAAAATCTTGTGGATTAGGAAGAGGTATCAAATCCATGGGTGTGAGAGGATTAAAACCATATACTACTTCAAAAGGAGAAGCATTAGTAGTCTTGTGAACTACTCTATTGTAAGTGTACCGTCCCGTATCCGGGCGTTGACAAAGTGAAGGTCCAAGTCAACGTGGGGGGTCAAAGTCAACATAAGGCGTCGCCTAGGTGAAGAGACGCCAAGTGCCAGCGTCGCCAAGAGGAAGTGTCGCCAAGGTCAAGGCGACGCCTAGTTAAGGCATCGCCCAGTTAAATCGTCGCCCCACTAGGGCGTCGCCCCACTAGGGCGTCGCCAAGGTCAAATGTCACAAAGGCAAGGCGATCCTAGTGTGGCTCCCCGATACCCATGGGTAGGAAAGACCATGGAGGGAGCGACGCCGTGGGAAGGCCTCAGATCCCGGTAATCCGGGGTAGAAATAAAGAGAAGAGAAAGGTGGCTTCAAGGCCATAGTAATAGCGCCAGTATAGGGTAGCCTGACTCGTGAAGTGCCCCTGCCGCCCCAGAGGCGCCCTTGGGATAGATACAACTCAAGAGGAGGGTCACGCCCAGGGTAGCCAAGTGCAGGGTACGCGAGGAAGGCAGATACGCTCTCAAAGTGAGTGACTAGATGTTTGGGGGTATGAGTTGACACCCAAAAAGTCACCTCTAGCGCAGATGCACTCCCAGGTAGGAGGACTCACACGAAGAAACGCCCCCAGATGGGGTGACGGCGCTGTGAGGTCCTCCACGTGTACAACAGCCAGGTCAGAATAGAAACGCCATTTTGTCAAGTACAAGGTAATTAAAGTTATTTAATACAGTTTCCGTTTCGAGCGTTTAAGGTACTATAAATGCTCCCAAGCATTTTAAACGTCTTAAATGCGCGACGTTTTATAATTATATGCGCTTTAAGGCGCTTTGAATGGGGAGTAGCTTAAATAGCGCTTTGAATGTTGGAAACGGGGTTGGAACTTTTGGCAAATTTTCCAGAAACTCTCTAGTTGCTTGTTCGAGCCTTGAGATTACGGACAAGGGACTGGGGAAAGATCTTTGCCAAAGGGAGAAAATATACACTAGACAAAGTTCATTTAACCACCTTCAGAGTACCTATCACGGCGCTCTGATACTGAGGTGCATAGTTTTGGTGTTTCTTGCTGGCTGACTTGAGCGTCGGAGTGCAAACGGCCGATATAAAACATTGGTCCCATCTCATGTGTGAAGAGATCTATCAGGTCACGATAACGATCGAGAAAACAGTGAAGAATGGCCACCACTAGACGAGCTACCGTACGCGCTACGGGAGAAGAAATGTCCATGCAACAAGTCCTAGAGATAATGAGGGGGTTGCAGGATGATATGGCGGAGTCGAAGATAGAACAAGAACGCATGCAGGCGGATCTCGATGCCTCGCATGTGAGAAACGAAGAGCTCCGTCGCGTTAATGAGGAGTTGCGCCGGGGTTTGAGGAACAACCAGGGGCAACGCGAGAACAAAGAGATGGAGCATCTCACCCCACCAAGGGAGTTTTCCACTCCCTTCTCGCAGGAAATCCTAGATGCGGCGATCCCCAACACCTTCGCAGGGCCCAAGGCGATTTTCACCGGGATGGAGGACCCCAAGGCTCATCTCACGGTGTTCCACACACAAATGGTGTTAGTAGGCGGCTCTGACGCTGTAAGATGCAAGCTCTTCATGAGCTCTTTGACAGGAATGGCCATGGATTGGTTTATTAGCCTTCCTAGCGGCCATATCACCTCTTTTCAGCAGCTGGCCCAGTTGTTCAGAGAGCAATATCGGGCGAATAGGGCCCCGTCGCCGGTATCCTACGATCTGTTTGATGTAAAACAGTATCAAGGAGAGACCTTGAAGGAATATATCAACCGTTTCGGGTCCCAAGTGGTGAAAGTGGGCACGTCGGAGGAGCCCATGATTGTGTATGCCTTCAGGAAAGGCGTGTGTCCTGGCCCTTTTTGCGAATCTATTATTCACAATCGCCCAAGAACTTTTGCTGAAATACGGCGTCGGGCAGTGGAACATATCGCCTCTGAAGGAGAGGTGTGTGAGAAACGCACCAACGACGTACCTTCGCGCCCGAGAGCGCAGACGCGGGTTCAACCCGTCAGGGTTAACGAGACCACGACGGGGAGAAAGAAGCCAGAGGGGAGACGCCCCTATGAGACCAGAAAACCCCAGCCCCGGGGTCCAGCAGGTGGGGATCGCCCAGTCAGAGAGAGGGCAAGGCCGGCGAGGTACAATTTTGTGGTGAAGTTGAAGGACCTGATCGCCGTGCGTAATATAGCTGAGAGGTTGAGGCGACCGGCGAAAACTGACAAGGTGTTAGGGCCACGGAAAGACTCTTGGTGCGAGTTCCACGAAGCTTTTGGTCATCACATTGACAACTGCCTCTCGTTGGGTTACCAGCTTGATGAGCTGGTGAGAAGCGGGTTTCTGAAGGATTACGTCGCAGAACCCGCCGCGACCGCCGCCCTGCCGGCGCCAACAGAGAAGCAAGCGCACGAGATGCCCGTTCTCGGCGAGGTTCACACCATTGCTGGAGGTTTTTCCGGCGGAGGGCCCACCGCCTCCCAGCGAAAGAAATACACGAGGGGGGTCAACTCGATCGAAGAAAGGATCTCGGGTGAGCCGTGGGAATCAGACCTTGTGTTCACGAGAGGGGATCTTCGAGACATGGTGCCACATGACAATGACCCCGTGGTCATCTCAGTTGTCACGGCCGGAAGAAAGGTTCACAGGGTTCTTGTCTACCAGGGAAGTTCAGCAGACGTCATGTTCTGGTCGACATTCAACAAGTTACGTTTATCTCCCGACCTTTTGAGGCCTTACACAGGGTGCCTATATGGGTTTGCGGAAAACCAGGTGGAAGTCCGAGGCTACCTGGAGTTGAGGACTACGTTCACGGATGGAGAGGCCTCGCGTACTGAAAGCATCCGGTACTTGGTCGTGAACGCCCACTCCGCCTACAACGTTTTGTTGGGCAGACCGGCGTTGAATAGGCTGAACGCAGTAGACTCCAGACGCCATATGAAGATGAAGCTGTCGGACCTCAGTGGCAAGGTGATAGTTATCAAGTCGGATCAGGAGGAGGCGCGGAAGTGTTATGAAAACAGCCTGAAAACCAAGAAAAGCGTGTTCATGGTGTTTGAGCGTCCGCCCACTGCGGACACATAGATGACTGAGGCGACGCCCGCCGGGACAACGCCTGACGAGGCCACACCCGTGAGGGCAACGCCCGAGGTAGATGCACTTATGGAGGAGGGACCTGACGATACGGCGCCCGTGGAAGAGGCGGCGCCCATTCAGGCTGATAGCAGGGACCAACCGGCGGCTAACGCCGTGGAGAGGGAGATTGGCGGCAAAACGTTTAAGTTAGGGCGTTTGCTGAGCCAAGAAGAACATGAGGGGGTGGCAGAGGTGATTTCACGCCACTTGGATGCCTTCGCATGGTCTGCCTCAGATATGCCCGGCATCGACCTAGATTTCCTATGTCATCACCTCAGCATGGACGCCGCGGTCCGTCCCGTGCGCCAAAGGAGGAGAAAGTTTAACGAAGAAAGGCAGCTGGTGGTAAGGGAAGAAATGCAGAAGCTGCTGAGTGCTGGCCACATCAAGGAGATCCAATACCCTGAGTGGCTAGCCAACGTCGTTTTGGTGAAGAAGGCGAATGGGAAGTGGAGGATGTGGGTGGACTTCACGGATTTAAATAAGGCGTGCCCGAAGGACTCGTACCCACTCCCCAGCATCGACGCATTGGTGGATAGTGCATCTGGATGCAAGGTGCTAAGCTTCCTGGATGCATTCTCGGGATACAACCAGATCAAAATGCACCCGAGAGATGAGAGCAAAACTGCATTCATGATAGAGACTTGCAGTTACTGTTATAAGGTGATGCCTTTTGGGCTGAAAAACGCGGGTGCCACCTACCAAAGGCTAATGGATAAGGTCCTAGCGCCCATGCTAGGGAGGAATGTATACGCCTACGTGGATGACATGGTAGTGGCGTCGCAGGATAGGGCACAACACATGGCGGACCTGGAGGAGTTGTTCGTCACTATATCCAAGTATCGCCTCAAACTAAACCCTGAGAAGTGTGTCTTCGGGGTAGAGGCCGGTAAGTTCTTGGGTTTCATGCTCACAGAGAGGGGGATAGAGGCGAACCCCAACAAATGCGCAGCAATCATCGCCATACGAAGCCCGACGTCGGTAAAGGAAGTGCAACAGCTGACAGGGCGGATGGCGGCGCTCTCAAGGTTTGTTTCCGCCGGGGGAGAGAAGGGGCATCCCTATTTCCAGTGCCTCAAGAGAAATAGTCGCTTTGCATGGACTGACGAGTGCGAAGCGGCTTTCATCAAGTTGAAAGAATACCTGGCGACGCCACCGGTCCTCTGCAAACCGGTAACGGGCATACCCCTCCGGTTATACTTTACGGTGACAGAGCGGGCTATCAGTTCTGTGCTGGTCCAAGAGCAGGACCAGAGTCAAAAGCCTATATATTTCGTAAGCAAGGCATTACAAGGTGCGGAGACGAGATACCAGGCGCTGGAGAAGGCAGCGTTGGCGGTAGTGTTTTCAGCCAGGAGGCTCCGTCATTACTTCCACAGCTTTACGGTGGTAGTAATGACAAACCTCCCTATACAGAAGGTGCTGCAGAAGCCTGATGTGGCTGGAAGGATGGTGCGCTGGGCGGTGGAGCTGTCCGAATTCGACATCTAGTATGAGCCTAGAGGATCCATCAAAGGGCAAGTGTATGCAGATTTTGTGGCAGAACTCTCGCCCGGAGGTGAACAAGAGGTGGAGGTGGGCTCACAGTGGTTGCTCTCTGTCGATGGCTCTTCAAACTAACAAGGGAGTGGTGCGGGAATAGTCTTGGAGGGACCCAATGGCATACTGATTGAGCAAGCTCTGCGCTTCGCCTTTAAGGAAACTAATAATCAGGCGGAATACGAAGCTCTGATCGCAGGAATGCTCCTGGCCAAGGAGATGGGCGCGCAGAACCTCTTGGTGAAAAGCGATTCCCAGCTGATTACCGGGCAGGTGTCGGGTGAGTTCCAGGCGAAGGACCCACAGATGGCGACGTATCTGAAATACGTACAGTTATTGAAGGGAGCATTCAACGCTCTTGAGCTGATACATGTCCCAAGGGAGCAGAATGCTAGAGCCGACCTGCTTGCCAAGCTAGCCAACTCAGGCAAGGGGGGTAGACAGAGGACAGTGATCCAAGAGACGCTCTGATGTGATTCCACTAGCACAATTAGAATGATTCTTGACATTCTTAGGAATCATCTTGAGTTGGTTAAGAGCTAGGCACTTTCTCATAGAAATGGATCAAGGTTCTATGAACAAGAACTCACCAAAACTAGTGCCAAAACACAAACTCATATAGAAGATCCAATTATTGTCAAATTGAACCGAACAAAAAGGCACAAAAGCTAAGCAAGCTGAAATTGAATGCTGGAAATTAAATTGAACCGAACAAAAAGCTGGAAAATGAAGAAGAAAGATGAAGAACAACAAAGCATGATGAAAGGACCAAAGCAACACAAAAATAAGCTGAAATTGCCGAACCAAAAACAACAAGGAACAAGCTAAAACATGGAATTAACAAAAAAGAAAGGAAGGAGAAGAGAATTGCTCATGAAGATGGATGAATGATGGATGATCTCGCCACTAGAAGTGTGGTTGCTCCTAGATGAGAGTGCTGCCACCACTTGAGGACACCATGGATCCTTCAAGATAAGACTAGAGGAGAAGGCTCAAAAGCTCTCCAATGCTCACTCCAATTTTGAGTATAGTTTCTTTAGATAAATTCCAATCTGAATTTTTACAAAGAGAGCACCTCTATTTATAGCCTAAGGTGCTGAAATGCAAGCAACACAAATTCAAAAATTCCCTCCTAAGAGACATCTAGAATCGGCGCCAAAACCCAAGCATGAGGAAGGTGTGACTCCTTCCTTCACTTTGGCACCTCCTATTCTACTTTTACACCTATCTACTAACACACTTCCCCTAAAGCTCCTAACTAAAGACTAAAAGATGCTATAACAATAGAGGTTTCTAATGTTTCCCTCTAAGCACCTTCAACTAAAGAAATTACAAAAAGAGAAAATAAATGTCCCCTAGCTCCTAAAGCTTTGAACAAGCTTCTTGTAAGCCTTTGAGGTGGGCTTTCACCTCCATGGGCATCCTCCATTTGTGCCTCTACCTCTTCTTGATCTTGTTGATTGGCCTCCATGTTCTCTTGAGCTTGATCTCCATCACGCTCAAAGCTCCGCGTAAATTCGTGGAAGATAACAGGGTGGATGTCCTCCAGATTTGTACAACAAGAGGAAGGCCAAGGAGTCATCGCTCTTTGACCCAAGATACGTTGAAGATGCCCCGCATCAGCACATACGCGGGCACGCCCGAGGAAGGCAGGCAGATGCAGGTATGTGCCCTAGCCGAAGGAGACACCTGGATGACGCCATATAGACGGTACGTGACGGATGGGGCTCTCCTGGTGGAGCCTGAAGAGGGCAAGAAGGTTAAGAGAAATGCCGCAAGGTACACTCTGGTAACCAGTGGGAAGGAGTCCCTAACTGACGGTTGAGGTCGCGTACAAAGACGTCCCAGGTCAACCGGACGGAACATCTACCTTGTGGCATGGAATAAAATGGGACATTTTGCTAAAATGGTCCACTACCACAAAGATAGAGTCATGGCCTCTTGCAGTCCTAGGAAGTCCTCTTGTGTAGATAGTGTAGTTTTCTTAGGCTTCATAGTAAACAAAAAGGGGGTGCATGTAGATCCCGAGAAAATCAAAGCCATCCGCGAGTGGCCAACCCCACAAAATGTAAGTGATGTAAGAAGTTTTCATGGGTTAGCTAGCTTCTATAGAAGGTTTGTGCCTAATTTATCTAGTCTAGCTTCTCCTTTGAATGAACTTGTTAAAAAAGATGTTGCATTTTTTTGGAATGAAAAGCATGAGCAAGCCTTCCAAAGGCTAAAAGCTCAACTCACCAATGCACCAATTCTATCTCTCCCAAATTTTTCCAAAACTTTTGAGATAGAGTGTGATGCATCGGGGTTAGGCATAGGTGCGATTTTGTTGCAAGGTGGACACCCCATTGCTTATTTTAGTGAAAAACTCCATGGTGCCACCCTCAACTACCCCACCTATGACAAAGAGCTTTATGCTCTTGTGCGAGCCCTAAAGACTTGGGAACACTACCTTGTGACCAAAAAATTTGTCATCCATAGTGATCACGAGTCTTTAAAATATTTAAAGGGCCAACACAAGCTCAACAAGAGACATGCTAAATGGATGGAATTTCTTGAACAATTTCCTTATGTAATCAAATACAAGAAAGGAAGCACCAATATAGTGGCCGATGCTCTTTCAAGAGGGCATACACTCTTTTCAAAATTGGGTGCCCAAATTCTTGGATTTGACCACATAAGAGAGCTTTACCAAGAAGATCAAGAACTCTCATCCATCTATGCCCAATGTCTACATAGAGCGCTAGGAGGTTACTATGTGTCCGAGGGATATCTTTTTAAAGAGGGAAAACTTTGCATTCCCCAAGGAACACATAGGAAACTCCTTGTCAAAGAATCACATGAGGGGGGACTCATGGGCCATTTTGGAGTTGATAAGACTCTAGATCTTTTAAAAGCAAAATTTTGTTGGCCACACATGAGGAAAGATGTCCAACGACATTGTACTAGATGCATCTCATGTTTAAAAGCAAAGTCTAGAACAATGCCTCATGGACTCTACACCCCTTTGCCGATTGCAAATGCTCCTTGGGAAGACATTAGCATGGGTTTCATTTTAGGACTTCCTAGGACTGCAAGAGGCCATGACTCTATCTTTGTGGTAGTGGACCGTTTTAGCAAAATGTCCCATTTTATTCCATGCCACAAGGTAGATGATGCTCAAAATATTTCTAAACTCTTCTTTAGAGAAGTGGTGAGACTCCATGGTCTCCCTAAAAGTACAGTGTCCGATAGAGATCCCAAGTTTATAAGCCACTTTTGGAAAACTCTTTGGGGTAAACTTGGAACAAGACTACAATTTTCAACTTCTTGTCATCCTCAAACGGATGGGCAAACCGAAGTAGTCAATAGATCTCTTGGAACTATGCTTAGGGCTATCATGAAGGGCAGCCACAAATCTTGGGATGAGTATCTTCCCCACATTGAATTTGCTTACAATCGAGTAGTTCACAAGACTACTAATGCTTCTCCTTTTGAAGTAGTATATGGTTTTACTCCTCTCACACCCATGGATTTGATACCTCTTCCTAATCCACAAGATTTTGTGCATAAGGAAGGAGTAATCAAAGCTGACTTTGTAAAGAAAATGCATGAGAATATTAAACTCCAAATACAACAACAAAATGAGAAGTACACAAAATACAACAATAAAGGGAAGAGAGAAATAATTTTTGAGGAAGGAAACTTAGTTTGGCTTCACCTTCGCAAAGATAGATTTCCAACTCAAAGGAAGTCCAAACTAAGTCCCCGAGGTGATGGACCCTTTCAAGTCCTCAATCGAGTCAATAACAATGCATATAAATTGGACCTACCTCTTGAATATGGAGTACATGACACTTTTAATGTAATTGACCTTTCTCCATTTGTAGGTACCAATGACGATGATGAGCTGGAATTGAGGACAAATCCTTTCCAAGGGGGAGGGGATGATGGAGGAGGGCCAAGCACATCTAGCCATGAAAGCCAAAGCCCAACACTAGACCATGAAGAGCGTCTAGACCATGATGAGCGTCTAGCTAGAAGGAAGGAGCGTCTAAGACGCGAAGAGGAAAGGTTACCCATGGAGCGTCTAAGAGGAGACCTAGACCGTCTAGGGCCTATCACAAGGTCAATGGCTAAGCATATTCAAGCCCAATTGAATGAAGCCACGGATGGAAGAGAGAAAGCTTTGTACATGTTGCACAAAGGCCCATTAGGGGTGCTTAGTAATTAGAGTAGCGTAGAAAGCATATTTGAGTGAAACATTCTAGAAACTCTCTAGGTTTGGCCGGTCATGAGCACATGGCACATGTGCTTTGTGAATTGCATTTAATTTGGCTTTCATTTCATTAGACATTAGCTTAAAACTTACGGCCATCTAGCTTATAAATAGGAAGGCCTACACCTTGTATTTGCTAGTTTATTGTGAGTAAAGTTATGCTGCCATTTTGTGCCAAGCTTTGCTTCTCCTAGAATTCTAGGCTGTAAACTTCACTTCCTTCACATCTCCTTGGGCTGGCCGAACCTCCCTATAATCATACCTAACATGCACCTTCAAGATCAACACTACTCTTAGGAGGATCTTGCACACACACCTTCATAGCTTCTGCACCACTTTCTTACATGATTCAATAAGAGCTTCATGAAAATGCCATCAGGCACCATGGATTTTTTCACTAAAAGAAGCAATGGGGTGTCCACCTTGCAACAATACCGCACCTATGCCTACCCCCGATGCCTCACACTCTATCTCAAAAGTTTTGGAAAAATTTGGGAGAGATAGAATTGGTGCATTGGTGAGTTGAGCTTTTAGCCTTTGGAAGGCTTGCTCATGCTTTTCATTCCAACAAAATGCAATATCTTTTTTAACAAGTTCATTCAAAGGAGAAGCTAGACTAGAAAAATTAGGCACAAACCTTCTATAGAAGCTAGCTACCCCATGAAAACTTCTTACATCACTTACATTTTGTGGAGTGGGCCACTCGCGGATGGCTTTGATTTTCTCGAGATCTACATGCACCCCCTTTTTGTTTACTATGAAGCCTAAGAAAACTACACTATCTACACAAAAGGTACACTTATCCCTATTTTCAAAAAGACTATTTTTCCTAAGCACTAGAAGAACTTCCCTAAGGTGACTTAGATGGTCTTCTAGGGATTTACTATACACTAAGATATCATCAAAATAAACTACTACATATTCACCTATACAATCTCTCAAGGTGTGATTCATAAGCTCATAAATGTACTTGGAGCATTAGTAAGCCCAAAGGGCATCACCAACCACTCATATAATCCAAATTTGGTCTTAAAAGCGGTTTTCCACTTGATCCTGCCGACAACTCGAACGTGGAGGAATCGCTTTGTAGCACTCTCTGTCCCTCCTACGCGACTGTGTTCTCTGCAAAGTCACCCTCAGAACCTTCTCTTGGATCTCCAAACGCGACCTGCAAAACACACAGACGGCGCCTCTAGCGGCCGTTTGCACTCCGACAATCAAGTTAGACCACAGAACCACCAAATGAGAAAAACTAGTAGTGTGTGTGAAAAACTCTTGCTCTCTCTGTTCTATCCTCCCTGACTCTCACCCTGATTCTCTCTTTTATGTATCTGCCTGTATCTGGGCCTAACAGAATTCTGTTATGCCTCTCTGACATGTGCCAGAACCCTGTTATGCCTTTCAGCGACAACGTACCTCTAGAATCAGTAGAGTGAGAGCGTGAGAGTCTGTGCGTGTCTGCGCGTCTCTGCCCTTGGCTGCGCCTGTCTGTACCCTTAGTGGTACTGAGTGCACCTTTATTTGGACCGCACCCCTCTCAGATGATGACACGTGGAGGCATGCAACTCACATCTAACCACACACGTGTCACTTACTGGAAGGGCTCTAGCGCTTCTCTTTGTGTGCCTAAGTTACTCCCTTGCGGAGTAACTTAGGATATTTCTTCCATCTGGGTAAATCGCATACTCTTAGGAGAACGGCAGGTGTGGCTGGTCTAGGCACACTCACCAAACGTTGCTCTCTGCGTAAACGGCTTACCCATCACGGTGTCACGCGCGTAATGGGTTGAGGGAATCACCAATCACTGACTGGTTTACTAGCTCCCTCAAGCCACTCTCGTGCATGATTCCCTGAGATGTGCTCATGCGAGGTCCATGCGTAACGCTCTCGCTGGGAACCTCAGTCCCAGTTTAACTGCGTGTAACACGAGACCCCGATGACCATGCACCCGATGACTGATCGGCGCTCTATTGCTTCTCGCGTTCTGCCCCCAGGCGTTCATCTGGGAACTGGTCTGTTAGTGGCCACTTGGTTACTGACCACCGATCACCGTTCTGGGTGATCTGTCCCTTGACTTCTCTGCCGCCTGATTTGTCGGTGGTCATTTGGTTGGTGGCAACCGATCACGTTCACCCCGATCTATCTGTCACTTGGTCCGCATGTCACCTCGCGAGTGGTCCACGTGGTTCTCTGCTGCTGACGTCATCGACTACCGATGACCTATCGGATCACCACTCATCACCCTCCTTGATTCGAATTTGGTGATATCCACTTTTAAGGTCAATTTTGGAGAATAGAGTTGACCCATGTAATTCATCAAGCATATCGTCAAGCCTTGGGATTGGATGCCAATACTTGATGGTGATGTTGTTGATTGCTCGACAATCACAACACATGCGTCATTTTCCATCCTTTTTGGGCACCAACAAGACAGGTACAGCACAAGGGCTTAGGCTCATTTGAACCCAACCCTTCTCCAACAAGTCTTGAACTTGTGATTCTATCTCCTTTGTGATGGAGGAGGGCCAAACACACCTACCCAAGGAAGCCACGGCCCAAGCCAAGGAGAGCGTCTAGACCAAGACCAAGGTGAGCGTCTAGGACGTGAAGGTGAGCGTCTAGGACGTGAAGGAGGGAGGGTATCCATGGAGCTAGACCGTCTAGGCCCCCTTACAAGATCAATGGCCAAACATGCTCAAACACAAGTAAATGAAGCCACGGATGGAAGAGAGAAGGCTTTGTATATGTTTGCATAAAGGCCCATTAGGGGTACTTAGTAGATAGGATAGTGTAGAAAGCACTTTTGGATGGAAACATTCTAGAATCTAGGGTTGTGTGGCCGGTCATTGCACATGGCACATGGCTTAGAATTTAGATTTAATTTTGGTTTTCTTTTCCTTAGAATTCAGCTTAACATTTACGTCCAAGATAGCCTATAAATAGGAAGGCTATCTCATTGTATTTTTCAAGTTTAGTTGAGTAAGGTTATGCTGCCAATTTTGTGCACAAGCTTTACTTCTCCTAGAAATCTAGGCTCTAAACTTCAATCCTTTCACCTTCTCCCTTGAGCTGGCCGAACCACTCAAACACCATACTCATCATGCACCTACAAGGCCAACACAACTCCTAGGAGGGTCTTGATCATCTCACCCATTGCTTCCGCACCTTATTTTCTACTTTGATTCAAGAAGAACACATGAAAATGCCATCATTTGGTATCATGAGCTTTGGTTCTTCAAGATGAGTAGCTCCTTGTCTTTTAAATTTTAGTTCTTCTTTATTTCATATTGTCATCTACTTTCCTTACTTGTCTTGCTGTTTTTTACATTTTAATTTGTTCTTGGTGTGCTTTGTGGAAGATCCAACCGAAGCACTCTTGTTCATTTGATCTTGAACAAGTTCTTGTGCAATTTGTGATAGGATTCCATACACCTTTGTGTTGCTATTTTGTTTTAGGCTTTGAGTCTTTATTGCTTTCATTATTTTGGTTCATATTATGCTTTGAGTCTTTAATTTTCTGAATCTATAAATGTTGTGTCAAGTCATGTGAATCCATATTTGTCAACAATTCTTAGTAGTCCTATTATTGGCTTGATTGTTTCTTGCTTTTGGGTCTCTTTAAATTGTTTGAATCTGCTGTTCTTTGATCCTTTGGTGCCTTTTTATTTTTAGTTTGAGTTCATAATTGTGTCTTAGTTCTTACACAATTTACGTTCTTACAATTCCATTGTGTTAAATTTTGGTTATCTTGCTGTTTTTCCAGTTTTCCAGAATTCCCCTGTTTACACCTTCTCTGTTTTGGCTGTTTTAACCCAGAAAAATATTTCCACCCATAGGAAAATTCTGATTTTCTGGAAAATGCAAGTTTAAAGTGTTATATAAAATACAAAAAAAAGAATTAGGTCAAAAGAAGCAACAGAAAAAAAATGATAAATCTTTTAAGATCAGAGTGCAAATCTGAAGCGCTCCAGCTGGCCTAACCGAACACCAATTTTGCAAAATTTATTAAAAACAAATGGTGCATCCGTTTTGAGTGAATCCAAAGCCAGATTTTAGATAAGATCCTGAATATCTTGCATAACAAATTTCAGAGCCAAATTCCAAAAATACAGATCAGCATAAATCGGGGAACAAACACGTTTCTGGCCCACAACATTTTCCAGTGGTGCTGTTTTTTTTTATTTGGTCATCTAATCTAGTGCTTTTCTTTAGGAATTCTTTTTGTGTGCCAACCTTTAATTGAGTACCTTTAATTGTTTGCTTTAATTTCTTGAATCTCTTTCTAAGTTGTCATATTATAAATCCTTTTGGTGGTACTGTTTTCTTTCAATTAAATTTGTTTCTTGCTTTTGTTCCTGGACCTCTCTTTTTAGGTGCTGGAATTTAATTTCTCCCTTGGTGCTTATGTGCATGGAATTTGACTTGGTTTAAGGTTTAGCCCTTGTGAATAGGTGCTGGAAATTGGAGAATTAAAGCCAACATTCTAAGGAGGAGACAAAGCCAAAGCCGAAACAAGCTTTCTTGAAACAAACACTACAAACACTTAGGAGATCAACAATCAAGACAACAAAGAAGTGCACTAACCAAAAGGAGGAACAACAAAGGGAGTTTTCTCTTATTTCCTTTGCAACTTGGTTTATTGTTAATTACCTTGTTAATTACGTTTAGACGGTGAGTGTGTCTTCAAGGGCTCAAAGTGTCCAAGAAGCCTCACCTAGGGCCGAATAGTATAGCATTCTTGATTAGTAATTGTTACTTGTTTGTAATTGCTTTTCTTTTGCTTTCATAGCTACGTTTTGCATGTTTATTTTTGTTTAATTTGTGTGCTAAACCGACTAGCTTTGATTGCATAGTTAGCTTGCATTGTTTTCTTGCATTTATTTCTCAACTTATTTGTGTTCTAAGTGTTTCACTAAGAGAAAGTCTTGTGTGAAGATATTGGGGGATAGTTTTTGGCAAGGAAAAGGCTTGGTACTTAAGTAGTCCTTTGTGACTCACCTTCCTTACCTGGAAAACTACCTTCTTTAACTTTCCTAAACTTTCTCAAAGTAAAACACCTATATACACAAAGTTTTAGCCATGTCTTCTTCTTCTCACTCTCCAAAGTCTATAGAAAGTGAAGTAAAATCTTTGAAAACTCTTTTAAAAGAAGTATCCCAAGCGGTACAATTGATATCTTTTAGACAATTGGAGAATGAGAACAAAATCAATGAGTTGGCTAAAGCTCAAGAAGAGAAATCACAAAAATAAAAAAAAAACTCATGCATCCCATTCTCAAAGTATTGAGTCTCTAGGGGAGGGAAGCCGTAGAATCAATGATTATTACCAACCACCCCCTAGAAGAACTAGGCAAAGGGAACAAGAGGTGCCAAGGGAAACAAGAGTAGACCTACCTCATTTTCATGGAAAGGAAAATGTAGAAGTATATCTAGATTGGGAGATGAAGGTAGAGCAACTCTTTGCTTGCCATAGGGTAAGTGAGGAACGAAAAGTACCCTTAGCCACCCTTAGTTTCCAAGGGAATGCCATGTATTGGTGGACCTCTCTCGAAAGAGATAGACGTCTTCATAGGGAACCTTCCATTACATATTGGAATGACCTTAGGGGAGCCCTAAGACGTCGACATATACCTTCCTACTACCATAGGGAGTTGATGGACAAGCTCCAAAGACTCCAAGAAAAGAACATGAGTGTGGAAGAGTATAGGCAAAAAATGGAGCTCTACATGATGAGAGCATCCATTAGAGAAGAGGAGGAAACCACCATAGCTAGGTTCCTTAGTGGCCTATCACTTGAGATAAGAGATAGAGTAGAGCTCTTACCTTATCAAGACTTGAATGATTTGGTTCAACTTTGCATTAAAGTTGAGCAACAAAACTTGCGCAAAACCTCAAGTCAAAAGGTGAGCCCCTATTCTAGCTTTTATCCCAAGAAAGAGTTTAGAAGGGAGGGTAGTACATCCAAGGAAAAACCAAAAGCGCCTACCAAGCCCTTCACCAAAGAAACCTCAACCCCACCCATCCGAGCTAGAGATGTTAAATGTTTTTTATCCTGCCGGCAACTCGAACGTGGAGGAATCGCTTCGTAGCACTCTCTGCCCTGTCTACGCGACTGCGTCTTCTGCAGAATCACCCTCAGAACCTTCTCTTGCTTCTCCAAACGTGACCTGCAAAACACACAGACGGCGCCTCTAGCGGTCGTTTGCACTCCGACGATCAAGTTAGTCCACAGAACCACCAAAGACTAGAAAACTAGTAGCGTGTGTGTAAGAACTCTTGCACTCTGTTTTTTCTTCTCCCTCACCCTCACCCTGATTCTCTCTTTCCCTGCTTCTGGGCATAACAGAATTCTGTTATGCTTTTCTGGCATGTGTCAGAACCCTGTTATGCTTTTCAGAGAAAGCGTACCTTCAGAATCAGCAGTGGGGAGCGTGAGAGTCTGTGCATGTCTGCGCGTCTCTGCGCTTGGCTGCGCCTGTCTGTACCTTTAGTGGTACGGAGTGCTCTTTTGTCTGGACCGCACCCCTCTCAGATGATGACACGTGGAGGCCTGCAACTCACATCTAACCACACACGCGTCACTTACTGGAAGGGCTCTAGCGCTTCTCTTTGTGTGCCTAAGTTATGCCCTTGCGGAGTAACTTAGGGTGTTTCTCTTATCTGGGCAGATCGCATACTCTCGGGAGAACGTCGGGTGTGGCTGGTCTAGGCACACTCACCAAACGTTGCTCCCTGCGTATACAGCTTACCCTTCACGATGCCATGCACGTAATGGGTTGAGGGAACCATCAACCACTGACTGGTTTACTAGTTCCCTCAGGCCACTCTCGTGCATGATTCCCTGAGGTGTGCTCATGCGAGATCCATGCGTAACGCTCTCGCTGGGAACCTCATTCCCAGTTTAACTGCGTATAACACGAGACCCCGATGGCACTACCCCGATGACTGATCAGTGTTTATCTGTTTCTCGCGTTCTGCCTCCAGGCGTTAGTCTGAGAACTGGTCTGTTGGTGGCCACTTGGCTACTGACCACCGATCACCATTCTGGGTGATCTGTCCCCCGACCTCTCTGCCGCCTGATCTGTTGGTGGTCACTTGGTTACTGACCACCGATCACCTTTCTTGGCGATCGTCCCCCTGACCTCTCTGCCACCTGGTCCACGTGTCACCCTGCGAGTGGTCCACGTGGTTCTCTGATGCTGACGTCATCGACTATCAATGACCGATCGGATCAGTTTTAAGTGCTATGGTAGGGGGCATGTGCAAGCACAATGTCCAAACCAAAGGACTTTGTTTCTTAAAGGTGTAGATGAGTACACTAGTGGCGAGGATGAGCCTAGTGAGAGAGAGGAAGGGGGAGAGGATGAGAGGGTAGCTCCACTAGAGGGAGAATTGCTTATGATTAGGACAACCCTCAACAATCACCCTAGCACATCCATTGAAACACAAAGGGAGAACATATTTCATACAAGATGCAATGTTTTAGAAAATATATGTTCCCTCATTGTGGATAGTGGATCTAGTTGTAATTGTTGTAGTGCTAGGATGGTTGAAAAGCTTAAGCTACAAGTAGTTCCTCACCCAAAACCTTACAAACTTCAATGGCTTAATGAAAATGGGGAACTACATGTAGACAAGCAAGTGGAAATCAAGTTTTCCATAGGGAACTACAAAGACAAAGTTTTATGTGATGTAGTGCCTATGGAAGCTTGCCATATCTTATTAGGGAGACCATGGCAATTTGATAAGAAAACCTTGCATGATGGTCTCACTAACGAGATTTCCTTCACCCATAACTATAAAAAGTTTGTACTTAGTCCTTTACCACATTCTCAAGTGGTGAAAGACCAAATACAAATGAAACAAAAGAGGGATGAGGAAAACAAAAAAAAAAGAGAGCTAGAAAAAGAGAAAATCCTTAGGGATAGAAAGGCGTGGGAGAAGAGTGTTCCTTCCCACAAGGTTGGTCAACAAGAAAAACCTCTTGAAAATGTTTTTGAAAACTTGCTTCTTGTTGAACAACCAAGCCTTATCTTTTGTAAAGGAGCACTTACATGCACTGCCACAAGTAGTGAACTCATGGTTTTACCTCCTCAAGTAGAAAACCTTTTGAGTGAATTTGAAGATCTATTCTCCCAAGAATGACCCATTGGGCTTCCTCCTCTTAGGGGGATAAAACATCAAATTGACTTTATACCGGGGGCAAGCCTACCAAATAGGCCTGCTTATAGAACAAACCCCGAGGAAACAAAGGAGATAGAATCACAAGTTCAAGACTTGTTGGAGAAGGGTTGGGTTCAAAAGAGCCTAAGCCCTTGTGCTGTACCTGTCTTGTTGGTGCCCAAAAAGGATGGAAAATGGCGTATGTGTTGTGATTGTAGAGCAATCAACAACATCACCATCAAGTATAGGCATCCAATCCCGAGGCTTGATGATATGCTTGATGAATTGCATGGGTCAACTCTATTCTCCAAGATTGACCTTAAAAGTGGATATCACCTAATTCGAATCAAGGAGGGTGATGAGTGGAAAACCGCTTTTAAGACCAAATTTGGATTATATGAGTGGTTGGTGATGCCCTTTGGGCTTACTAACGCTCCAAGCACATTCATGAGGCTTATGAATCACACCTTGAGGGATTGTATAGGTAAATATGTAGTAGTTTACTTTGATGATATCTTAGTATATAGTAAAACCCTAGAAGACCATCTAAGCCACCTTAGGGAAGTTCTTCTAGTCCTTAGGAAAAATAGTCTTTTTGCCAATAGGGATAAGTGTACCTTTTGTGTAGATAGTGTAGTCTTCTTAGGCTTTATAGTAAACAAAAAGGGGGTGCATGTAGATCCCGAGAAAATCAAAGCCATCCGCGAGTGGCCAACTCCACAAAATGTAAGTGATGTACGAAGTTTTCATGGGTTAGCTAGCTTCTATAGAAGGTTTGTGCCTAATTTTTCTAGCCTAGCTTCTCCTTTGAATGAACTTGTAAAAAAAGATGTTGCTTTTTGTTGGAATGAAAAGCATGAGCAAGCCTTTCAAAGGCTAAAAGCTCAACTCACCAATGCACCCATCCTATCTCTCCCAAATTTTTCCAAAACTTTTGAGATAGAGTGTGATGCATCGGGGGTAGGCATAGGTGCGGTTTTGTTGCAAGGTGGACACCCCATTGCTTATTTTAGTGAAAAACTCCATGGTGCCACCCTCAACTACCCCACCTATGACAAAGAGCTCTATGCTCTTGTGCGAGCCCTAAAGACTTGGGAACACTACCTTGTGTCCAAAGAATTTGTTATCCATAGTGATCACGAGTCTTTAAAATATTTAAAGGGCCAACACAAGCTCAACAAGAGACATGCTAAATGGATGGAATTTCTTGAACAATTTCCTTATGTAATCAAATACAAGAAAGGGAGCACCAATATAGTGGTCGATGCTCTTTCAAGACGGCACACACTCTTTTCAAAACTAGGTGCCCAAATTCTTGGATTTGACCACATAAGAGAGCTTTACCAAGAAGATCAAGAACTCTCATCCATCTATGCCCAATGTCTACATAGAGCACAAGGAGGTTACTATGTGTCCGAGGGATATCTTTTTAAAGAAGGAAAACTTTGCATTCCCCAAGGAACACATAGAAAACTCCTTGTCAAAGAATCACATGAAGGGGGACTCATGGGCCATTTTGGAGTTGATAAGACTCTAGATCTTTTAAAAGCAAAATTTTGTTGGCCACACATGAGGAAAGATGTCCAACGACATTGTTCTAGATGTATCTCATGTTTAAAAGCAAAATCTAGAACAATGCCGCATGGACTCTACACCCCTTTGCCGATTGCAAATGCTCCTTGGGAAGACATTAGCATGGACTTCATTTTAGGACTTCCTAGGACTGCAAGAGGCCATGACTCTATTTTTGTGGTAGTGGACCGTTTTAGCAAAATGTCCCACTTTATTCCATGCCACAAAGTAGATGATGCTCAAAATATTTCTAAACTCTTCTTTAGAGAAGTGGTGAGACTCCATGGTCTCCCTAGAAGTATAGTGTCCGATAGAGATCCCAAGTTTATAAGCCACTTTTGGAAAACTCTTTGGGGTAAACTTGGAACAAGAGTACAATTTTCAACTTCTTGTCATCCTCAAACAGATGGGCAAACCGAAGTAGTCAATAGATCTCTTGGAACTATGCTTAGGGCTATCATGAAGGGCAGCCACAAATCTTGGGATGAGTACCTTCCCCACATTGAATTTGCTTACAATAGAGTAGTTCACAAGACTACTAATGCTTCTCCTTTTGAGGTAGTATATGGTTTTAATCCTCTCACGCCCATGGATTTGATACCCCTTCCTAATCCACAAGATTTTGTGCATAAGGAAGGAGTACTCAAAGCTGATTTTGTCAAGAAAATGCATGAGAAGATTAAAATTCAAATACAACAACAAAATGAGAAGTACACAAAATACAACAACAAAGGGAAGAGAGAAATAATTTTTGAGGAAGGAGACTTCGTTTGGCTTCACCTTCGCAAAGATAGATTTCCAAATCAAAGGAAGTCCAAACTAAGTCCCCGAGGTGATGGACCTTTCCAAGTTCTCAAGCGAGTCAACAACAATGCATATAAGTTGGACCTACCTCTTGAATATGGAGTACATGACACTTTTAATGTAATTGATCTTTCTCCATTTGTAGGTACCAATGACGATGACGAGCTGGATTTGAGGACAAATCCTTTCCAAGGGGGAGGGGATGATGGAGGAGGGCCAAGCACACCTACCCAAGGAAGCCACGGCCCAAGCCAAGGAAAGCGTCTAGACCAAGACCAAGGTGAGCGTCTAGGACGTGAAGGTGAGCGTCTAGGACGTGAAGGAGGAAGGGTATCCATGGAGCTAGACCGTCTAGGCCCCCTTACAAGATCAATGGCCAAACATGCTCAAACACAAGTAAATGAAGCCACGGATGGAAGAGAGAAGGCTTTGTATATGTTTGCATAAAGGCCCATTAGGGGTACTTAGTAGATAGGATAGTGTAGAAAGCACTTTTGGATGGAAACATTCTAGAATCTAGGGTTGTGTGGCCGGTCATTGCACATGGCACATGGCTTAGAATTTAGATTTAATTTTGGTTTTCTTTTCCTTAGAATTCAGCTTAACATTTACGTCCAAGATAGCCTATAAATAGGAAGGCTATCTCATTGTATTTTTCAAGTTTAATTGAGTAAGGTTATGCTGCCATTTTTGTGCACAAGCTTTACTTCTCCTAGAAATCTAGGCTCTAAACTTCAATCCTTTCACCTTCTCCCTTGAGCTGGCCGAACCACTCAAACACCATACTCATCATGCACCTACAAGGCCAACACAACTCCTAGGAGGGTCTTGATCATCTCACCCATTGCTTCCGCACCTTATTTTCCACTTTGATTCAAGAAGAACACATGAAAATGCCATCACTTTGTCTCCTCGGGGTTGGTTTTAGAAGCAGGCCTATTTGGTAGGCTTGCCCCCGGAATGAAGTCAATTTGATGTTCTATACCTCTAAGGGGAGCAAGCCCAATGGGACCCTCATTAGAGAATAGATCTTCAAATTCACTTAAAAGGTTTTCTATTTGAGGAGGTAAATTCATAAGTTCACTACTTGTGGCAGTGCGTGTAAGTGCTCCTTTACAAAAGATAAGGCTTGGTTGTTCAACAAGAAGTAAATTTTCAAAAACGTTTTCAAGAGGCTTTCTTATTGACCAACCTTGTGGGAAGGAACACTCTTCTCCCACGCCTTCCTATCCCTAAGGGTTTTCTCTTTTTCTAGCGCTCTTTTTTTTTTTGTTTTTCTCATCCCTCTTTTGCTTCATTTGTATTTGGTCTTTTACCACTTGAGAATGTGGTAAAGGACTAAGTACAAACTTTTTATACTTGTGGGTGAAGGAAATCTCGTTAGTGAGACCATCATGCAAGGTTTTCTTATCAAATTGCCATGGTCTCCCTAATAAGATATGACAAGCTTCCATAGGTACTACATCACATAAAACCTTATCTTTGTAGTTCCTTATGGAAAACTTGATTTCCACTTGCTTGTCTACATGTAGTTCCCCATTTTCATTAAGCCATTGAAGTTTATAAGGTTTTGGGTGAGGAACTACTTGTAGCTTAAGCTTCTCCACCATCCTAGCACTACAACAATTGCAACTAGATCCACTATCCACAATGAGAGAGCATATGTTTTCTAAAACATTGCATCTTGTATAAAATATGTTCTCTCTTTGTGTTTCAATGGATGTGCTAGGGTGATTGTTGAGGGTTCTCCTAATCATAAGCAATTCTCCCTGTGGATCTACCCTCTCATCCTCTCCCCCCTCCTCTCTCTCACTAGGCTCATCCTCGCCACTAGTGTATTCATCTACACCCTTAAGAAACAAAGTCCTTTGGTTTGGACATTGTGCTTGCCCATGCCCTCTACCATAGCACTTGAAACACTTGACATCTCTAGCTCGGATGGGTGGGGTAGAGGTTTCTTTGGTGAAAGGTTTGGTAGGTTCTTTTGGTTTTTCTTTTGATGTACTACCCTCCCTTCTAAACTCTTTCTTGGGATAAAAGTTAGAGTAAGGGCTCACCTTTTGACTTGACGTTTTGCGTAAGATTTGTTGTTCAACTTTAATGCAAAGTTGAACCAAGTCATTCAAGTCTTGTTAAGGTAAGAGTTCCACTCTATCTCTTATCTCAAGTGATAGGCCACTAAGGAACCTAGCTATTGTGGTATCCTCCTCTTCTCTAATGGATGCTCTCATCATGTAGAGCTCCATTTTTTGTCTATACTCTTCCACACTCATGTTTTTTTGTTGGAGTCTTTGGAGCTTGTCCATCAACTCCCTATGGTAGTAGGAATGTATGTGTCGACGTCTTAGGGCTCCCCTAAGGTCATTCCAATATGTAATGAGAGGTTCCCTATGAAGACGCCTTTCTCTTTCGAGAGAGGTCCACCAATACATGGCGTTCCCTTGGAAGCTAAGGGCGGCTAAGGGTACCTTACGTTCCTCACTTACCCTATGGCAAGCAAAGAGTTGTTCTACCTTCATCTCCCAATCTAGATAGATTTCTACATTTTCCTTACCATGAAAATGAGGTAGGTCTACTCTAGTTTCCCTTGGCACCTCTTGCTCCCTTTGCCTATTCCTTCTAGGGGGTGGTTGGTAGTAGTCATTAATTCTAAGGCTTCCCTCCCCTAGAGACTCATTACTCCTAGATGCATGAGTATGAGTTTTCTTTGATTTTTGTGATTTTTGGGATTTCTCCTCTTGGGCTTTAGCCAATTCATTGATTTTATTCTCATTCTCCAATTGTCTAAAGGAAATCATTTGTATAGCTTGTGAAACTTCTTTTAAAAGAGATTTTATAGACTTGACTTCACTTTCAATAGACTTTGGAGAGTGAGGAGGAGAAGACATGGCTAAAGTTTTTGTGTATATAAGTGTTTTACCTTAAGGAAATTTAGGAAAGTCAAAGAAGGTAGTTTTCCAGGTAAGGGAGGTGAGTCACAAAGGACTACTTAAGTACCAAGCCTTTGCCTTAGCCAAAAACTATCCCTCAATGTCTTCACACAAAACTTCCTCTTAGTAAACTACTTAGAACACAATTAAGTTGAGAAATCAAAACTTTTTTTTCAATGCAAGAAAACAATGTATGCTAATTAATCAACAAAGCTAGACGGTTTATCACAAACTTAACAAAATAATCATGCAAAGCGTCACTAACTAAGCAAAAGAAAAGGCAATTACAAACAATTAACAATTGCTAATTAAGAATTCTATACTAGTCGACCCTAGGTGAGGCTTCTTGGACACTTTGAGCCGTTGAAGACACACTCACCGTCTAAATCGTAATTAAGAGGTAATTAACACAAATTAAGTTGCAAGGAAATTAAGAAAAACTCCCTTTGTTGATCCTCTTTTTGCTAAATGCATTTCCTTTTTGTCTTTCCTTGTTGGCCCTCCAAGTGTTTGTAGTGTTTTTCAAGAAAGCTTGTTTCGGCCTTGGCTTTGTTTCCCCTTAGAATGAAGGTCTTAATTCTCCAATTCCAGCACCTATCAAAAGACTAGACCTTACCCAAGTCAAGTTTCAATTCACATAAGCACCAAAGGAGAATAAATTCCAGCACCAAATTAGAGGTCAAAGAACAAAAGCAAGAAACAATTTAATTGAATAAAACAGTACCACCAAAAGGAGTTAGATTATGACAACTAGAAAGAGGTCCAAGAAATATTAAGCAAGCAAATAAAAGGTACCAAAATAAAGGTAGGCACACAAAAGAATCCTAAGAATGGCACTAGAATTAGATGACCAAATAAAAAAACAGCACCACTGGAAAATGTTGTGGGCCAGAAACGTGTTTTTCCCCAATTTATGCTGAGCTGTGTTTTTAAGATATGATTCTGAAATTTGATATGCAAGATATTCAAGATCTTAGCTAAATTCTGGCTTTGGAATCACTCAAAATGCATGCACCAGTTTTTTTAATAAATTTTTCAATTTTGGTGTTCAGTTACGCCAGCTGTAGCGCCTCAGATTTGCACACTGATTTTAAAAGATTTATCATTTTTTTCTGTTGATTCTTTTGGACTAATTCTTTTTTTGTTCTTTCTATAACACTTCAAACTTGCATATTCCAGAGAATCAAAATTTTCCTATGAGTGAAAATATTTTTCTGGAACAAAACAGCCAGCACAGAAAATTTGAAACAGGGGATTCTGGAAACTGGAAACAAAAACAGCAAGATACCAAAATTTAAACACAATAGAATTTGTGAAATAGAATTTGTGTAGGATCTAAACACAAATGGAACTCAAACTAAAATTAAAAAGGCACCAAAAGATCAAAGAACAACAGATTCAAAGCAATTAAAGATACCCAAAATCAAGGAACAATCAAGCCAAATAAAGGAATACTAAGAATTGTTGACATTGTGGATGAACATGACTTGACAAAACATATATGGATTCAGAAATTAAAGACTCAAAAGCATAATATGAACCAAATAAGAAAGCAATAAAGACTCAAAAGCCTAAAAGAAAACAACAACTCAAAGGTGTATGGAATCCTATCACAATTTGCACAAGAAATTGTTCAAGATCAATTGAACAAAAGTGCTTCGGTTGGATCTTCCAAATAGCACACCAAAACAAATTAAAATGCAAAAAACAGCAAGACCAAAAGCAACTCATCTTGAAGAACCCAAGCTCATGATACCAAATGATGGCAAATTTCATGAAGGTCTTCTTGAATCATGTAAGATATGGTGCGGAAGCTATGTATGAGTGTGTGCAAGATCTTGCAAAGAGTGATGTTGATCTTGAAGGTGCATGGTGTGTATGAATATTGGGAGGTTCGGCTAGCCCAAGGAAAGGTGAAGGATGTGAAGTTCAGAGCCTAGAGTTCTAGGGAGAAGCAAAGCTTGGCACAAAATGGCAGCATAACTTTACTAACAATAAACTTGGAAAATACAAGAGATAGCCTTCCTATTTATAGGCTATAGAACTGTAAAAGCTAAGCTAAGTGTAAATGAAATTAGAGCAAAATGAAATGCAAGAATGACAAGGCACATGGCACATGCTCATGACCGGCCAAACAAAAATAGATTCTAGAATGTTCACTCATTTATGCTTTCTACACTACTCTAATTACTATGCACCCCTAATGGGCCTCCACGTAACATGTACAAGACTTTCTCTCTTCCATCCGTGGCTTCATTCAATTGGGCGTGAATGTGCTTAGCCATTGATCTTGTCATTGGACCTAGATGGTCTAGGCCTCCCCCTAGACGCTCCATGTGTAGCCTCCCCTCTTCACGTCCTAGACGCTCCTTCCTTGAGTCTAGACACTCATCATGGTCTAGCTTTGGGTCTTGGCTTTCATGGTGGGATGTGCTTGGCCCTCCTCCATCATCCAGGCTCAAAGTGCCTGAGAAAACGACAGAGAAGGTTTTGGGGCCAAAGCCAGACGCATGGTGCGAGTTCCACAAGAGTTTTCGCCACTCTATCAACTCGTGTTTGGCTCAGGGGCACCAGCTCGCCGAGCTGGTCAAAAGTGGTTTCCTGAAGGATTACTTGCTAGAGAAGCAAGCGGACCAAGCGTCAGGGTCTCAACCGGCGAGCAGCGGAGGGCAACAGCACGAGGTCCCCATTCACGGCGAGATCCACACCATAGCTGGCGGATTCTCCGGCGGGGGGTGCATCGCGTCGCAACGTAAGAGGTACGCGAGGTCGGTAATGTCAGTGGAAATCTTTGAAGATCACTCGCCTGACGTGGACATCACGTTCACCAAGGGGGACCTTAGGGACGTGGTGCCTCACGACAACGACCCTATTGTGATCTCGCTTGTCACGGCGGGAAGGATTGTCCACCGGGTGCTGGTCGACGAAGGAAGTTCAGCCGATGTGATGTTTTGGCCGACTTTTGAGAAGTTACAACTGTCCCCCGATCAACTGAGACCATATGGGGGCTGCTTGTACGGTTTTGCCGGAGACCAAGTGGAGGTAAGGGGGTATATCGAGTTGAGGACGACCTTCACTGACGGCTTGGCCTCACGAACGGAGAAGATCAGGTATCTTGTTGTAAACGCCCCGTCAGCATACAACATACTGTTGGGAAGGCCAACGCTCAACAGAACAGGAGTTGTGCCTTCGACAAGGCACATGAAGGTCAAGCTGCTGTCCATGAAGGGGATGATCATCACTATTTGCTCCGACCAGTAGGAGGCAAAGAAGTGTTACGAAAATAGCCTAAAGGTTTTAAAGTTCTCGTCGTTTTTCGACGATCAGTGACAATAGTTAAAAGTTTTAAACACCTCGTCGTCTTTTGGCGATCGGAGACACCAGTAGTGTAAAAAGCCCTCAACGCCCTCGCGCATTTTGAGGCAAAAGAAGAAGTCCTCCTCGCCCTTGAGCGTGTGCAGGTGAGAAATAGAAGAAGTCCTCCTCGCCTTTGAGCGAGTGAAGGCAAGAACAGATTGAAATACCTCTTTGCATAAGCAGATTGAGGCAAGATTAAAAGTCCTCAGTGCATCCAGGGGGGAGGAGATGTACACCCTGGGCAAGTTGAGGCACCAGAGAAAGTCCTTCTCACCTCAGAGTGAGTTCAGGCAAGATGAAATTGAAAAGTCAGGGGTGTTCGTGACCTTAAACGGCGGGAAGGGAAGGTTGATGGAAAATGCTTTTTCCCCTTTAGGTGAAACATCAATATTGACCCAGTAAGACCAGATAAAGCTTCCACGCTTGCGGGCGGTGTGAAGATAGATAAAATCCTTCTCGTCTTGAACGAGCTCAGGTACGACATGAAGGGTGGAAGAAGATAAAGGATAACTGAGGTAGGTTCGAAGAGGACACCTCACTATCCAGATCATTGTTCTAAAACTCAGGGAGGTAGAGAAGGATCCAAAAGGCGCCTCTACCCCCAGATGAGGGAACAATGATCAAGTTATGCAAAGAAGAAAGGTAACATCGCCAGAACCCTATGGCGTGAAGGATGAGACAGTGAAGGGGTTGTACGGCAAGTGCCAGATCAGAAGAGTTCCAGGCGATGACAGAAGCAGGGGGCACTTCACTCGGCAGATCAGGTAAATTGTATTTTAATACTAGTTTGAGTCAAAACCTGATGCCTAGTAAGTGATTTTATGTTAAGGTTTGTTGCCTTAAGTTCGCAAGTTTTATTGAATGCCATCGCCGAAGAGTTGATAGTTGCTCAAATTTGCTTTGAGTTAACAGTTTGCTAAGTTTGTTATGAGGTTAACAATTTGCTCGAGTTAAAAGCAGTATGTGAAGGGTTAAGTTCAAGTATTGCTAAGCTAATGCAGTTGAGTAAGTTCCACCGGTTATGTTAGTTAACCCCACAGCAGATAGAGGCAAAAACATACAAGGTGAATAGAAAGACGATATTCAGGCAATGAGAATTATATAAGCAGTGTCAATTCAAGTCTATACACAGATATTTATTACAAACAAAAGATAAATAACAAGTTTTCGAAGAAGAGGTGATGGGGAAAGGTAGTTAGTCTTCAGAAGGTACAATCTTCCCGTCCACCACTTCATTGCAGATCGACAACATAGAAAGGTCGAGCTCAGCGTATTGGCACGCCATTTGCTCCAGAGCAGCTTCGAACCCAAAGGTGAGGATTTTAGCAGCACCCTGCTCGAGCTCATGTATTTTCTTCTTCAGCTCTTCCTTTTCCTCATGAGTTTGAGCGAGTTCTTCAGTAGCTTTTTTGCTCTCGTCCCGAGTTTGGGCCAGCTCTGCAGCAATCTTTTTAGTTTCCTCACGAGCTTCGGCGAGCTCAGCAAGAGCCTTATCCCTGTCCTTCTCGACCTTCCCTAGGAGAATCTCCCTATCCGCTGATCTCTTCTCGATTTTCTCCACCTTGGAAGCTTCAGCCTTTTTTGCAACCTCCAAATCTGCCACCTTGAGCCTGTATGGAACTAGCTTGCTCTCCAAGTCAATTTTCTCTTGGAGTTGGAGGTGCAGTTTTTGGCGCAGATCGGAGGCTTCCTTGCGCGTGTTCCTTAGCTCGGCATCCAGTGCATCCTCCAGCCTTGAGTGTTCCATTTCAGTCATCAGCAGGTTGCAAGTGAGCTTCTCCGCCTCAGCCCTTATCATGAGATTTGAATCCTTGAGCTCGGAGTTTTCCTCTTGAAGCTTCTTGAGTGAATCCTTCACAACTCTTGATACAAGCGAAGGGAAATCTTCCGCCACGGCCTTTAGTTAAGCTGTGAAGGGTCCCAAGGTCTCTTCAAAGGGATCTGGGAGGTTTGAGGCTGGTGCTGGAGGCACTGGTGGAGTCTGATGTTCGTTTTCACCACCACCCTCTTGAGCTTGAACAGCAAGGGGGGCTTCCAGGCGTGGTGGAAATTTGAGCACCCCCATCTTCTCCTAATACAGCCCCATCGATGGATGTGGTGGAAGGGGGACCCTCTCCAACAGATAGAAACGGTGTAGAGGCGCTTGGAGGTTCCTTTGCGTAATTAGGGCTACCACTCTCGATCACGATGGGCGCGGCGGTCAGTGGTGCTATTTGGACTGGTTCTAGTAGAGCTGGAGGTGATGGCGGTGTTGGTGTTGGAAGAGCAGGTGGTGTGGAAGTGGTTACTCTTTTCCTCTTGGCGATGACACCATCCTCAGTCTCTTCATCGTCATCCTCTTCTTCTGCCACCACCTGGGGGGTCTTCCTCTTCAGTCTCTTCAAAACCAGTTTTTTCCTTTCCGGGGCGGGTAGTACCCCGGAAGAAGTTGGACCTCGGGGAGGAGTCTTGCCTTGGGCAGCGGCGATCTCCACAACTGAGTTGGGCACAGTTTGGGAGCCCGCCGAGAGTTTATGGGATCGGGCGATCGCCCTCAATTCTGCCAGCTTTCCTTTGCCTAACATTTTTTCTGCACAAGGTAAAAAATAGATGAGTAACCAAAGTAGAAGCAGAACATGCAAGTATATACATACATAGATAACATAAGTAAATAGCACATGGATGAATGGTGAAGGCCAATACAGAATAATAGAGTGCCAAAGATAGAATGGTAAGAATGCTAAGTCGATTTTAACGCGAAGTGAGAGTCTTGGTGTTAGGAAAGGGTCTAACCTATGTACATTTCAAGTTGGCCCTCAAGGAATTCAAAGGAGATTATCTGAGCAGTGGGGAGGGTGATGTTGGCAGAAGCCACAGTTTTCCAGAAGAGACAAAGATCTTTGTCCAGCTCCCCCATGTTGTCAGGACTTCTTGGTCTCCTGAAGTTGTCTTTGGAGTCCTTGTGCCCCTTGCTTACCCAATACAAGGGGAAGCCATCAAGCAGTGAAGGGTCTTGATCGTTCTTGCACACCTTGACGAACTTCCCCTTCCAGTCTTTGTAGGATTGCTGGAAGATGGAGAGGATTGACCTCCCAGCAATCCCGTTCAGGCTGACCCAGGGGCGATCTCCAGGATTCTTTGCCTCGAACAAAAAGAGGAAGACATCCACCGAAGTCGGTAGCCCCAAGTGCACGCAAAGGATTTGGAACGCCCTCACGAATGGCCAACTGTTGGGATGGAGCTAGGCAGGGGCGATGTTGAGCTCGGTCAACAGCTCCCTCTCGAAGCGAGTGAAAGGAAACCTAAGTTTCACTTTCTTGAACAGTGTGGCGTAGATGAAGCAGAACAACTCGTCGTTACTCCTCTTATCGTCCACACAGATTGGTTCTCCTGGGAGGCAAGGCAGCACTGTCACTTTGTTATCATGCTCATTGTGAAATGAAAGATCAGATTGATCCTGATCCGATCGGTCATCGGTAGTCGATGACGTCAGCAGCAGAGAACCACGTGGACCACTCGCGAGGTGACACGCGGACCGGGTGACAGGTAGATCGGGGTGAACGTGATCGGTTATCACCAACCAAGTGACCACCAACAGATCAGGCGGCAGCGAAGTCAGGGGATAGATCACCCAGAACGGTGATCGGTGGTCAGTAATCAAGTGGCCACCAACAGACCAATTCCCAAATGAACACCTGGGGGCAGAACGCGGGAAGCAATAGAGCACCGATCAATCATCGGGTGCATGGTCATCGGGGTCTCGTGTTACACGCAGTTAAACTGGGACTAAGGTTCCCAGCGAGAGCGTTACGCATGGACCTCGCATGAACACATCTCAGGGAATCGTGCACGAGAGTGGCCTGAGGGAGCTAGTAAACCGGTCAGTGATTGGTGATTCCCTCAACCCATCACGTGCACGATTCCGTGAAGGGTAAGCCGTTTACGCAGAGAGCAACGCTTGGTGAGTGTGCCTAGACCAGCCACACCTGGTGCTCTCCTGAGAGTATGCGGGTTACCCAGGTGGAAGAAATATCCTAAGTTACTCCGCAAGGGAATAACTTAGGCGCACAAAGAGAAGCGCTAGAGCCCTTCAAGTAAGTGACACGTGTGTGGTTAGATGTGAGTTGCATGCCTCCACGTGTCATCATCTGAGAAGGGCGCAGTCTAGATAAAGGTGCACTCCGTACCGCTAAGGGTACAGACAGGCGCAGCCAAGCGCAAAGACGCGCAGACACGCACAGACACTCACACTCTCACTCTACTGATTCTAGAGGTACGTTGTCACAAAAAAGCATAACAGGGTTCTGGCACATGTCAGAGAGGCATAACAGAATTCTGTTAGGCCCAGATACAGGGAGAGACATAAAAGAGAGAATCAGGGTGAGAGTCAGGGAGATAGAACAGAGAGAGAGCAAGAGTTTTTCACACACACTACTAGTTTTTCTCATTTGGTGGTTCTGTGGTCTAACTTGATCGTCGGAGTACAAACGGCCGCTAGAGGCGCCGTCTGTGTGTTTTGCAGGTCCCGTTTGGAGATCCAAGAGAAGGTTCTGAGGGTGATTTTGCAGAGAACACAGTCGCGTAGACGAGACAGAGAGTGTTACAAAGCGATTCCTCCACGTTCGAGTTGTCGGCAGGATCATTTGGCGCCCACCGTGGGGCCCGAGTGAATCGTGGTCCCATATACACCACAGTTTTTGAAGCTCACCAAAGTTTTACCAAGTTCTTTGCTAGGGAAAGATGCCGAGAAACAGACAACCATCACCTGCGCCATCTGCTGACGAAGGAGCTGTGACAATGGCGCAGGTCCTGGGGATGGTGCGCACGCTGCAGGATAACGCCGCAGCGTCGAGAGTTGAACAAGAAAGGATGCAGACGGAGTTGGCTACGTCGCAGAGTAGGAACGACGAGCTGAATCGCGTCAATGAAGAGTTGAGGAGGACGTTGCAGGCGCAGAGGGAACACGCGGTTGACGAAAGGATGTTGAGGCAGCCGTCGCCTCCAAGAGCGTTCCCCATGCCATTCTCCCCTGAAGTCATGGGAACCATGGTGCCTCCCAACCTGGTGGGGGTGAAGGCGTCGTTCACAGGGATAGAAGATCCGGAGGCGCATCTGACGGGGTTCCACACCCAGATGATGTTGTCTGGGGGCTCAGACGCTGTGTACTGCAAAATGTTCATGAGCACACTAAGCGGAATCGCCATGGAGTGGTTCGTGAGCATACCAGAAGGACATATCACGTCTTTCCCTCAGTTTTCAAAGCTTTTCACTGAGCAGTACATCGCCAACAAAGCACCCGCAGTGGTGTCATACGATTTGTTCGATATTTGACAATATTTGGTTCATCCAAATGAGTTTGGGATTTGGTACTAGTTATTGGTGAGTTCTTGTCTTAGAACAATGATCCAACTCTAAGAAAAGTGCCTCTATATTTTCCAGCTCAAGGTGATTCCTAAAAATGTCAAGAATCTTGTTCTATGTGGCTATTGGAATCACATCATGTGGTATCATGAGTCTTAGGTTCTTCTTGTTTAATTGTTCAGTTGTGTGCACTTTATTTTCAAGAGCTCTTTAATTTTCTTGCAATTTAAGTTTCTGTTTTAGGAATTAATTGAGTTTTCTTGCTGTTTTTTTCTTTTATACCAAGTGTTTGTGAAAAGGTTTATGGCACTCATTCTTCTTATGAGTATGGTTGCTCTTTTGGAATGGCATTATCCTTCCTAGAGTTTACCTTAAGCTTCCTTTCACTTGTTGTTAAAATTTGTGTTGTGTCTTTTAATTTTGTAATCATGTCAAGTTTTGTCTTAGTCATGTTATTCCATAATTGTCATTACTTCTAGTAGTACTTTTATTGCTTTGATTGTTTCTTGCTTTGGTGTCATATAATTTTCTGAATTGATATTGATCCTTTGTGCATTTTCTTTTTAGAATTGAGTTCATACTTGTATTCTAGACCTATACAAGTTCCAATACATCATTTTCTATTATGTCTTTGCTAGTTCATCATCCTGTTTTTTTATTCCTATTAGGATTCCTCTGTTTCTGAAAAAAGTGCTTACTGTTTTTCCTTATTGCAATTGATTTACTCACTGGAAAATTCTGAAATTCTGGATTTGTGATATTCAAAGTGTTAGAAAAGAATAGAAAAAAGAATCATTCAAAAATTCAAAGTACACAAAAAATGATAAATAAAATAAAAAAAGTGTACAATTCTGCCAAAAAGAATACGGTAATCTGGCAGCGATTTTTAAAAATTTATTTCTCTCAATTGGCTTACTGTTTTTACTTCGTTCCAGTGCCATTATTGAGTCAACATCTTGAAGTTTCTATGGTTTAAATTTCATAATCCAGTTCGCTCTACATCATTCCAGTTAAATCAGTGAAAATCAAGCACAGTTTGCATTAAAAAAAATTTCCAGTAGCTAAATTTTTGTTTTCTTCATCTACTCTAGTGCTTTTCCTTAAGTATTCTTTTGTGTGCCTACTTTTCTCATTGAGTTCTTTATTTTCTTGATTGTCTTTCATTCTTACTCTTTGAGTTTGTCTTACATATAGTATTCCTTTTGCAATTACCTTTCCTTGCTTATACCTTTTCTTGTTTGTCTTTATTGTTTCATTGGTTTTGTGGTGGTTGCTTTTGAGATTGGTGTGCTTGCTTTGACATATTTCATTTGAGGATTCCAAGGCCTCAAGATCAGATTGGTGCAAGAACATTATTTCTTTGAGAGTGATCTCTTTTTTCAGCCTCATTTCACTTCGGCAGTTTCATTGCCAAGCTCACTGTTTTTGCTAATTTTGTTTCTTAACTTGTTTGCTGTTTTTGTGTGTTTGCTGTTTTTTATTTGCAAAATGGCTGGCTATTCAAGTGGTGCATCTTACAAACAGCATTCTCCTTCCAAAGCTTCAGTCCTTGGTGAAGAAGAACATAGAAGAAGGAGGCATCACCATCATTCTCATGAAGAGAGCTATAACCGTGACCAAAGATATCACCAAGTGTTCAACATTGCTTGTAAAAAAGTCCCTAGTTTTAATGGTGATAGTGATCCTAATGTGTATTTAGAATGGGAGGCTAAGGTTGACCATTATTTTCATGTGTATAAGGTCCAAGATGACCAAAAACTTAGATTAGTTTCTTTATCCTTTTTGGGCTATGCCAAAGAATGGTGGCATAAAATTGTAATGGACATTATATATCGCAAGAAACCTCCCGTGGTTTCTTGGAATGCTTTGAAAGAGTGTATGCGCGCGAGGTTTGTTCCTCCTTCTAGGAAGGAACACTTGTTGAAGTTCCAAAGGCTTCCTCAAGGACATAGGATGGTAGATGAATACTTTAAAGATTTTGAAACAACTTTGACTAAAATGAATATGCATGCTAATGAAGAGTCAAAGATTAAATGGTTTGTACGTGGTTTGAAAAGAGATATTAGAGATTTTGTAGAATTAAAAGAATATTCTTCTTTAAAGAGCGTGTTTCGCAAAGCCATCAAGGTAGAATCATATCTTTTGAACAAAACTTTCAAAAATACTCATGATGATGATTTCTACAACTCTTCTAGGAAGGATGCAAACAAAATTTCTCCTTCCAATTTTTCCAAACAAACCATGTTTCCAAACAAAGTTTCTACTACAAATCTTTCTACTCCTAAGTCACCTACCAAAACTTCAAATATCAAATGTTTTAAATGTTTAGGTTTTGGGCACATAGCTCTTCATTGTCCACAAAAGCAAATCTTAAAGATCAACAAGGTAAAACAAGACCTAACTCACCCACCTACCACAAGTAAACAAGAAAAAGACAAAGAAGGCCAAGTTGACATGGGTCTTATCCTTTCACCTCCAAGGTGTTTTCCTTCCTTATCTTTTTCATTACCCAAGGTTCCTATTTCACCACCATCTTGGTTAAAAAATGTTAGGGATGATTTGTTCATACCTCCTAATGGTTGTCACCATTTAAGAGGTCTTTTTCCAAAACATCACATCATTCCCAAACAAATTTTTCCAACTTGGTCGATTTATAGAACCTCCTTTTCTGAAATCCCATTATTTACAAATGCTAAGTCATGTTTACATTTTTCTTCCACTTTTAATTGTAAAACTAAACTGACTTTGTTATATGCAGGGATTCAGAATTCGTGGACGAATTCTCTCCAACTCGAGGAGTATGATGAGAATCAAATAAAGGAGGCTTTTATTAATGGAGGAAGAGGACATTCACCCTCACATTTGAAGTTCTTCCTTCTAGTCTTCTCAAAATTAAAAGAAGACATAAAATAAAGATGAGGCCCAAGCCAAAAGCCCAAGCCCAAGCCCAAGAAGGCCAAAGCCCAAAGAGCCCAAGTCCATCCCATGAGGGGCAAGGCCAAGCTTTGAAATACTCTTGTATAGTTTTAGGAGATGTGGTTATTAAATAAAGGTGTGTGAAAATGTAAAATAAAGTCACATTGTCCATGTGACTTAGGAGAGTGGTGTAGGTGTAGTTTTTGGGAGGTGTCATAGTAGAAAAAGGTCACACCTCCCATGTGACTTGTTTTTGGTGGGAATTTCAAATGAGTTTATTTGAAATTTCCCACCTATTTTTCAGCACCTTAGGCTATAAATAGAGGTGCTTCCTTTGTAAAATTCAGATTGGAATTAATCTAAGAAAACTCTACTCAAATTTTGAGTGACCTTTGGAGAGCTTTTGGAGCCTTCTTCTCTAGTCTTATCTTGATGGATCAATGGAGTCCTCAAGTGGCGGCATCACTCTCATCTAGGAGCATTCCACACTTCTAGTGGCGAGATCATCCATCCTCCTTCCATCTTCATGAGCATTCTCTTCTCTTTCCTTTCTTCTTCTTCAATTGTTCATGTTGCTTTGTGTTCTTGAATTTTTCAGTTTCGGTTTTTCTATTTTTTCCAGCACTATGTTTTGTTTCTGTTTTTAATTTCTGTTTTGGTTCGGTTCATTTGATCATTTGTTCAATTCTGTTCGGTCAATTCCAGTTTTAATCTCTTTGTTGATTCAATTTGACAATATTTGGTTCATCCAAATGAGTTTGGGATTTGGTACTAGTTATTGGTGAGTTCTTGTCTTAGAACAATGATCCAACTCTAAGAAAAGTGCCTCTATATTTTCCAGCTCAAGGTGATTCCTAAAAATGTCAAGAATCTTGTTCTATGTGGCTATTGGAATCACATCAACCGCTTTGGAGCACAAGTGGATAGGCTGCCCAGCAAGGATGAGGACATGCTAGTGCACGCGTTTAAAAAGGGAAGGCACCTTTGCAGAGATCCGAGGACGCGCGGTGGCGCACATAGTGGCAGAAACAGAGGTTTCTGAGAAAAGAGGGAGTGCTGCACCACCAAGACCGCATGGAGGGCAAGGGAAACCGCAGCAGCAAGCAAGGGTGCATGAAGCCAAGGAGGGGAAAAGGGTGCGGGAAAAACCTCGTCCCTACGCACCAGGCAAGGACCAGGGCAGAGGGCGTGCAAGGGAGAACAATGCACCTACATGATACAATTTCATGGTGGGATTGGCGGATCTCATCGCCCTTCCTGCTGTAGCAGCGAGACTACGCGTACCGGAGAGGACATATAAGGTACTTGGTAGGAAGAAGAATGAGTGGTGTGAGTTTCACCAGGCCTTTGGCCACACACTCCACTCCTGTTTGGCGTTGGGACACCAACTAGCAGAGTTGGTGAAGTCTGGGTTCCTGGCAGACTACCTGCGTGAGCCGCAGGGTGATCGCGCGTCGGGATCCCAGGCTGGAGAACAGCAGCATGAAGTCCCTGTACACGGGGAAGTGCAAACAATCGCGGGGGGCTTCTCTGGTGGGGGATGCACCGCGTCACAGAGAAGGAGGTACGCTCGATAGGTCATGGCGGTAGACTCGGTAGACGAGAGACATTACCCTGAAGTAGATATTGTCTTCAGGAAAGCTGACCTACGGGACGTTGTCCCGCACGATAACGACCCTGTGGTCATTTCCCTCATCATGGCAGGAAGACGAGTGCACAGAGTGCTCGTAGAACAAGGAAGCTCGGCAGACGTCATGTTCTGGCCGACGTTTAACAAGTTGCAGTTGTCCCCTGATCAACTGAGGTCGTATACCGGGTGTCTCTACGGTTTTGCAGGAGATCAGGTAGAGGTGCGGGGATATATTGAGCTGAGGACAACGTTCACTGATGGGACGACAGCCCGCACCGAAAGGATAAAGTACTTGGTGGTGAACGCCCCTTCTGCGTACAACATTTTATTGGGGAGGCCAGCAGTCAATAGGTTGGGCGCAATACCATCAACGAGGCACATGAAGCTGAAGCTGCCGTCGATGGAGGGGACCGTAATAACCATCAAGTCGGATCAGGCTGAGGCTAGACGCTGTTATGAGAACAGCCTAAAGCAGAAGAGAAGTGTATGTCACGTCACCACGACACCACCACCAGGTGTGCGCGAAGAGCGATCGGTGGTTAGGGAGACACAGGGCGCTCAGAGGATGGAGAACGCTGCGGTGGGGGGCTCCCAGGTAGCTCAGGTTGAAGAAGAAGAGGAAGGCGCGATCGCTCCTCGCGAGTCAGGGATCGCGAGGGCGGTCATCGCCAGTGAGAGAAGGCCCCACCCAGCTGAAGGATGGGTCGAAGTGGACATCAGGGGGAAAAAGTTCAAATTGGGGGGATCCCTCGTTGAAGAAAAGCGAAAGCTGATTGTTGGTGTTATCGAGAAGCACATGGGTGCCTTCGCATGGTCAGCGTCCGACATGCCAGGAATCGACCCCGATTTCCTTTGCCATCGTCTGTCGATGGATCCTAAGGTTCGACCTGTGCGACAAAGGCGAAGGAAATTCAACGAGGAAAAGAGGAAGGTGATCCACGACGAAGCGCAGAAGCTCCTTGCTGCTAGGCACATCAGAGAGATCCAGTACCCCGAGTGGCTAGCGAACGTGGTACTGGTTCAGAAGGCAAGCGACAAGTGGAGAATGTGCGTGGACTTCACTGACCTCAATAAGGCATGCCCCAAAGATTCTTACCCCTTACCCAGTATAGACGCCCTAGTTGATAGCGCATCAGGGGGGAAGCTACTCAGCTTCTTGGATGCTTTCTCAGGGTATAACCAGATCAGGATGCACCCCATGGATGAGTGCAAGACCGCGTTCATGACGGAACGGTCTTGCTATTGCTACAGGGTCATGCCATTCGGATTAAAGAACGCGGGGGACCTACCAGCGACTCATGGATAGGGTGCTCTCGCCCATGCTGGGAAGGAATGTACATGCATATGTAGATGACATTGTGGTCACGTCCCAAGAGAAGAAGCATCATGCAGCTGATCTGGAGGAACTATTCTCCACCATCGCCAAGTACAGGCTGAAGCTCAACCCTGAGAAGTGTATTTTTGGCGTGGAGGCTGGGAAGTTCTTGGGTTTCCTCTTAACAGAGCGGGGAATCGAAGCTAACCCAGAGAAGTGCGCAGCAATCGTGGCAATGAGGAGCCCGACGACGGTGAAGGAGGTGCAGCAGCTCACCGGTCGCTTGGCAGCCTTATCCCGGTTTATGTCCGCTGGAGGGGAGAAAGGTCATCCGTACTTCCAGTGTCTTAAACGCAACAACAGATTCCTTTGGACACAGGAGTGTGAGGAGGCCTTCGTCAAACTGAAGGAGTATCTGGCAAGCCCAGCAGTCTTGCGTAAACCTCAGGTAGGCATCCCTCTTCGTCTATACTTCGCTGTGACGGAGAGAGCAGTCAGCTCAGTCCTGGTGCAAGAGCAAGACCAGGCCCAGAGGCCTGTGTACTTCGTGAGTAAGGTGCTGCAAAGCCCTGAAACAAGGTACCAGGCCCTCGAGAAGGCTGCCCTGGCGGTGGTATTTTCAGCAAGGAGGCTCAGGCATTACTTCCACAGCTTCACAGTGGTGGTAATGACAGATCTGCCCATCCAAAACGTGCTGAAGAAACCTGACGTAGCAGGAAGGATGGTCAAGTGGGCGGTGGAATTGTCAGAATTTGACATTCAGTACGAGCCCCGAGGACCGATCAAGGGTCAGGTGTTCGCGGACTTTGTAGTCGAGCTGTCGTCGATCGCGACACCTGCAGAAGGTCTAGATTTCCGATGGGTGTTATCGGTGGATGGCTCCTCTAATCAGCAGGGGAGCGGCGCTGGAGTCATTTTAGAAGGCCCAAATGGGGTATTGATCGAGCAGTCCCTCCGCTTTGCCTTCAAGGCCAACAACAATCAGGCGGAGTTTGAAGCCCTGATCGTAGGAATGTTGCTAGCAAGAGAAATGGGAGCAAGAAACTTGCTGGCCAAAAGTGACTCTTTGCTAGTCACCGGGCAGGTTACAGGGGAGTTCCAGGCAAAGGATCCCCAGATGGCAGCCTACCTGGAGTATGTACAGCTCCTGAAGACGTCCTTCACTGAGTTTGAATTGGTGCACGTGCCAAGAGAGCAAAATGCCAGAGCAGACCTGCTTGCCAAGCTGGCTAGCTCAGGCAAAGGGGGGAAGCAGAGGACCGTCATTCAGGAGACCTTGAAGGTACCGCGTGCGTTCGTGTCAGACAACCAGGTACTTCATGTGTACAAATCAATGGAGCGCCTGACGATAGGTCATCGGTCGTTGACTCAAGAAACGTTGAAAGCACCGAGGGTGAGAGCGCGACCGTCGAAGATCGATGAGTCGATGGAGGTCCGCGCGGTGAAGGAACCCGACACCTGGATAACGCCATACCAATTATACTTAGAAGATGGTGTACTCCCACTTGACGTGGCAGAGGCAAAAAGGATAAAGAGGAGTTCAAGTAAGTTTACTCTAATTGATGGAAACCTCTTTAGATTTGGATTTTCTCACCCTGTGCAGATCTGCGTGCACGGCGAGCAATGCACCAGACTTATGTCTGAGCTGCACGAGGGGGTGTGCGGAAGCCACGTAGGTGGTCGCGCTTTGGCAAGTAAGGTACTACGCGCGGGGTACTACTGGCCAAAGCTAAAGGAAGACTGCGTGAGGTTTGCTCAGCGTTGCAAACAGTGTGAACTTCACGCGGACTGGCACAAGGCACCTCCTGAGGTGTTGAGGTCCATCCATAGCCCGTGGCCATTCCACACATGGGGGATCGACATCCTAGGACCTTTTCCCCTGGCGATAAGGCAGATGAAGTTTCTCATCGTGGCCATCGAGTACTTCACCAAGTGGGTAGAGGCAGAATCAGTCGCACACATCACCGCACAGAAAGTCGAGCACTTCGTCTGGAAGAACATCGTTTGTCGCTTCGGAATACCCAAGAGGTTGGTCTCCGACAATGGCACCCAGTTCACGAGTCATCAGCTGAGGAAGATGTGTGAGGAGTTAAAGATACAACAGGTTTTCGCTTCAGTGGAACACCCGCAAACCAATGGGCAGGTGGAGTCGGCCAACCGAGTACTGCTCAGGGGGCTGAAGCGAAGACTAGACAAGGCTAAAGGAGGCTGGGCAGAGGAGGTCCCCAGAATCGTATGGTCTTATCATACCACCCCACAGTCTAGCACCCATGAGACACCCTTCAGCCTTGTCTACGGGACCGACGCCATGATTCCCGTGGAGATACAGGAGAGCTCCCCCAGATTCTTGAATTTCATTGCTGAAGAGTCCAATGAAGAGCGAAAGGTGAATCTCGACCTACTGGACGAAGTGCGAGAAGAAGCCAGAGTCAGTGCTGAAGCCGTAAAGAGAAGAGTAGAACGGAGGCACAACTCTAAGGTGAGGCCCAGGCGCTTCCAGGAAGGTGATTTGGTGATGAGAAAGGCGCATCAGAATGAGATGGAGAACAAGTTGTCTCCAAAGTGGACAGGCCCGTACAGAGTGGTTGAGACGTTGGAGAACGGAGCTTATCGGCTAGAAACTCTGGAGGGAGGAGCAATCCCCAGAACGTGGAACGCCACCCACTTAAAATTTTACTTCAGTTAAGTTGTAAAGTAGTTGCGTTCTCGCGCTAAAGATACATGCTTTGTATGTAGTGGAAACAGTTGAACAGACAAGGGGGCACTCTTTTCCCTAAGGAGGGTTTTTGACGAGGCCACCCAATGAAAAAATTTCCAGCATATCAACTGTGCGCAAGTATTAAAGTTAAAATCCTCCTTGCCCCAAGCGCAAGTGCAGGTGATCGGTTAGGCCTTACTCACCCTAGGCGCGAGTACTGGCATTGATCTAGGTCTTCCTCACCCCAGGTGTGAGTGCAGGCGACTAGGGTTTGAAAAGCCAGGGGTGCTAGTAAGACCAAGAGAGGGAAAGGAAAGATTTTGACAAATGTCCTTACCCACTTGGCATACACCAATATTGGCCCAGTAAGGCTCTTAGTTCGAAACCCTTCTCACCCCAGGAGTGAGGCAGGGAATGAACGACCCAATCCGCCGAAGGGTGATGACCTTGGGGAAGGTAAGAGGGGTTAGTGAGAAACACTTTTCTTTCCCCAAAACGAGGCATCACCTCGAGCGATCGATGTCAAAGTCCTCTATGCACTTAGCGCTAGAGTGACAGAGAAGCTAAGTGAAGAGCGAAGAACGATCACCGATGATTCGTCAGTGATTGGTTAGTGGCACAAAGCAGTGCACAAGGGCTGTTAAAGACAAAGCTAAGGAAGTCGTTGGTCGCGATCAAAGTAGAGGCCAAGATCGAAGAGTACAAGATCGCGCAGAACCTAAGCTAGCTAACAGTTAGTCGTGTGCATAAAGAAAGGTGAAGCTCAAGAAAAATACAATAGAAGAAGCTTATACAAATTGAGAGTATGTATTCACACCAAGTCTTATACAAATTCCAAGTACTAAAAAGTTGTGCAGAAGTATAAATTTACAAAAAAGAGAAGAGATCAAGGAAGAGGGGTGACCTTTCCATCTACCACTTCGTGATAAATGCTGAATTGCGAGAGGTCCAAGTCTGGGAGAACGCATCGGATTTGCTCGAGTGCCAGCTCGAATCCGTCAGTAAGGGCGTCAGCACCCACGTTCATCAGATCGGCTTTCTCCGCCTCCAGGTTTTGCCTTGAGGCCTCCGCAGCATTTTTCTCGGTGGTAAGGGCAGCAAGGGAAGAGGCAGCTTCTTCCAATTGGCCCTTGGCTTCAGATAGTTTGCCCACCACCTCCTCAAGCTTCTTCTCTCCAGCAGCGGCCGCTTCCTTGGTGGACTCGAGCTCCCCCACTAGTTGAGAGTTCAGTTGGCGTAGGGAGGAGGTCTCGGCCCGCAGCTGCACCACCTCGCAGTCCAGAGAGCTAACCGTTTGCCCCATCAAGATCTCAGTCTTGATGGTCTCTTGGACCTGCGCTAGGTACTCCCTCCTAGCTTTTTCCACCATGCCCCGCATCAGATCTACGGACCCTTGGGCAGCTTCGAAGTCACTTCGCAGTGACTCCTTGTCATGCTCAAGCTCCTTTACCCTCTTCTCTAGGGCTATTTGCTTGCGGTGCTGGGTGGAAAACTCCAAAGAGAGCACCATCTGCCTAGCCAGGTGCATGTCCACCTCATCCCCGTTCCACTCGACGAGCTCTCGGTTGCTGATGAGCTGTCGAACCAAGGTGATGACCCAGCTGAAGTTCTCGTGGCTAGCCCCAGAGACGCTTGGTCGCGAGCTGGACCCACCACATTCAGCAGTAGCAGTGGAGGTTGGCAGTGGTGGCGGGAGACCCCCCGGACGAGCAGAAGCGCCCCCAGCAGAAGGAGCAGATGGACCAAGTGATTGGCCTGCTGGGGGGGAGATGATGGTTGAGAAGCTGGAGACGGCTGTTGACAGGGAGAGGGAAGGCACGTGGGCTCTGGGGCAGGTTGAGTAGAGGGAGGAGGGGGTGAACCTTCCTCTACCTCCACCACGTCGATCTCCCCAGGCTGAAGAGATGAGGCCCCCTCAACCGCTGGCAGTTTCCTCTTGCGGTGTATAAGAGGAGAGCCAGAGCTTTCCTCTTCGGTTGAGGGAGCAGCAGCAGCAGCAGCGGCTAGTGAAGTAGAGGCCTTCACCAATCTTTTTCTCTTCCTTCCTTGCTCGAGGCCTTCAGCTGGCGCGACCGAGAGAGGAGGGGCTGCAATGGGCTCGGTGGTGGAAGAAGAGGAGCCAGTTCCTTTGGTCCCCCGAAGCTTGGCAAGCTCCAGCAAAGCTTTTCTCCTGTCCTTCCCTGACATTGAATCTACATCGATGGGAAAAAGAAAAGTTAGATGGCCTAGTTACGCAAGTAAGTCAAAATGTATGCAAGCATGCATGAGAATGTGCAAGTATCCTAAGAGGTGGAAGAAGAAGAGCTACCTATGTACTTTTTCAGGGCCAACACATCAAACTCATCTTTGATGAGGCGAGCAGAGTTGTACTTGGCCCCCAGGAACAGCCCACATAGCTCGCGCTCGTAGGGGGCCATGGCTTCGAGGTCCCGGGGTTTCTTGAACTCAACCCCAGGAACCCAGTAGAGGGGGTACCCCTCGAGCAGGGTTGGACATTGTGGGGTGGCAGATATCATGTAGAACCTGCCTTTCCAGTCTTTGAAGGATTGCTGGTACAGGCCCAAGAGCACCCGTCCAGCAACCCCATTCAGACTCACCCAGGACCTGTCCCCGCGGTTCTTCGCCTCGAAGAAGTAAAGGAACACGTCCACGGAGGCATTGAGTCCGGAGTAATTGCAGAGAATCTGAAATGCCCGGATGAAGGCCCAGGCATTTGGATGGAGTTGGCAGGGCGCGACGTTCAACTCCAATATCAGCTCCTTCTCGAAAAAGGTGAATGGCAGGCGTAGCTTCAACCTTTTGAAGATGGCGGAGTAGATGAAGACGAAGGGCACCCCATTGGTGGCCCTATCGTCCGCGCAGATGGGCATCCCTCGAGGAGGAATGCGGATTTGGATGTTGAAATCGTTTTCCCTGTCTATGGCGCACGAAGGTTCATCCGGGTCATGGCTCAGAAGAGAGGTGAGATGACCCTGCGGTAGTAGGGTGGATGTTTCGGCCAGCAACGCCAGGGGGGCCCAGTCGTAGACCCTGGCATTGTCATGATAGGAGGTTGCAACGGGTGGAGGTGGAGCTGGCGCACTTGCGGAAGGCTGTGCACCAGAAGACGAGGCAATAATGCGAGCGGTTTGTTTCAAGCGAGCCATCGCGAGATAGCTGCAATGGAGGAAAAACGAAAATTCAAAATGAATGGAAGAAGAGGGAATGATGAATGGTTCGGTGAAAACAGAGAAGGGGAAGGAGAAAGAGATGCCCAGGTGAAAAGAGGAAGAAGGAGAAGCAGAAATCAGAGCAAGAACGCGAAAAAAACCCTAGCGCGGGTCGAGAGAGGGAAAATAGAGAAGATGAATGCATGATAACGAGAAAGATAAATGCAATCGGTAAAGATGACCTAAATAGACCCAGGAAGAAGAAAAACCATACCTTTGGGTGATCGCGAGAGGTTTGGAAGCAGAAAACTTGAAGAAGGATAGGTGCGCAGAGAGAG
Source organism: Phaseolus vulgaris (assembly GCF_051622355.1). Classification (NCBI taxonomy): domain Eukaryota; kingdom Viridiplantae; phylum Streptophyta; class Magnoliopsida; order Fabales; family Fabaceae; genus Phaseolus; species Phaseolus vulgaris. The sequence goes on from NC_143500.1 coordinate 18,869,609, forward strand.
AGTTCGCAGGAAGTATAAGAGTTGATTGAAGAAGATGAAGGAACAGTGAAGGCGCGCGCCTATTTGAATAAGAGAAGCACTAGCGACACACCACGCTGGCCGTCGATGGGGCCACGTGTCACGAGATTAAAGGAAGGAAGTACAAACGTTAAAGAAGCAGCACGTGAGGTGACACGTGATGCGGTCCCACTTGCCACGTGGACTGAGGGCACGACCACTTAGTCTCTTCACCGAGAACGAGTTCACGACTCGAGACTGGGGGCTTGTGATCCGATCGGTCATCGGTAGTCGATGACGTCTGATCCTGCCTGTTGACCAGAACGTTGGAACCTGCCTCGTCAAAGGATCGACGCGCGCACCGCTTCAAACCTTCGTCCTTCTTCAAGATCCACCTCAAGAACCTGCAAAAGAATAGAGCGGCGCCGCTGCGGCCGATCGCACTCCAATGCCCAAGTCAGTGACCGAACCACCAAATACTAAGAGCAAGAACACTCAAGAAATCTCAAGGAACCGTGCAATGTTCTCTCTCACAGTAAGCTCTAGAACTCGCAAGCGTAAAAAGTATAATCTGAACGTGCGTACCTCAGAAAGTTCGTTGAGAACTCTTATATACCTGGTCACTTTCTCTCTCCTGGCAGTTACAGACCTGGACACGTGGCTCGCATCCAGTCGTACACGTGCCATCATCTGGAGCCTCCTTGACTTGGGCGCTGCTCTTGACTCTCTTTTTGGCTAAATTATTTATGCATGGTACTGCCCAGTGCATAGCTAACATGGGAGCGCGATCTCTACTGGAATTGGCGAGTTAGGGTGCTCTCGTACACCTTCCCTGTGGTCTCGCCGGCCGCCTTCATAATCTGCACCACCTTCATCTTCGGCGATGTGCTTGCTCTGGCGATCTCCAATCGCTTGGTCGCCTGAGTTTACATCTGGCGACTTCACCTTCAACTGGGCGATCACCGGTCCTGGTATGCTGAAGATCGGAACACGCCAACTTAATAACTGGCGACTACACGAACCCCCCCCCCCCCCCGACTTCCTTCACTTCTGCGAATCTGGCGCCTTGTCAACACGCCTACACTGTAGCTTGGTGCCACGTCATCACTTCCGACTACCAGGACGGTACACAAGCCCCCCAGTCTTTAAGCGAAGACTTGTCCAGCGAAAAGACTGAAAGAGTCACGTCAACACCGACCTACGTGGCACTGACGCAGAATTCCAAGCGGTTGTACTTTCTGCTTCTCTGACGCTCCACCAAACCCCTCACCCATCGCTCGACACGTGGCTTCATCAACGGTTACCTTCAGTTACCGTTTGGGCTTCCCAAACCCATTTCGAAAAACCCTTAAACCCATTTTCACTCCACTATTCCATTACTTTTCTTCGTATTCGCAAACGCTCTAACTTCCTTCTGCAAAAAAGCTCTCAGCGTTCTCCAATATTCTGAATCACCAGCATCCTTCATCGTCTTCCTGATCATCAAAAGGTACTTCCTTTCCTTCTTCTGTTGGTTTTTCCTGCATTTTAACCGATTCGCATCATCCTGTAACTGTCTGGTGCATACGTTGTGGGTTGTTTTTGCGATTTCTCCTTCTTCGTAACTTAGGGCTCTGTCAACGTCACAACGAACCTACGTTCGTTCGTTTTTCACCTTTCTTCCATGATCGAGTCAGCCTCTGTGACCCCTGATCATTTTTCCTTTTCTTCTTCCTTTGCAGCTGCAACAATGACTTGCTCAAAGATCACCCCAAATCCTCCTCCTTCATCACGAAACCCCTCTTCACAAGCACACGACCCACCGCGAGTACGTGGCGCTTCGTCTTCTCAGGCTGAGAGGCCTGCACCTTCCCGCCCCAACCTGGCCCAGGCTACTCCGCCTGTCACCGGAGGAGCCTCCGTCCCCCCACCAGACTTCAAAAAACTATACCCCTGGGCCAACTCGACCCTGTTGGGGGAAACATCTTCTGTGAACACTGCTGGGGCAGTTCTGCGACTGACGAAGGGGGATGAGCCTCACCAATCCTTCCACAAGGAGCACGATGAGAAGATGACAGTGCTACCTTGCCCCCCTAGCCTGCCAGTTTGTGCTGACGACAAGGCAAACACCGGTGGAACCTTCTGTTTCGTCTACACAACCCTATTCAAGAAGGTGAAACTCAGGTTTCCCTTCACCCGCTTTGAGAGGGAGCTTCTCACTGAGCTCAACATCGTCGCCGCCCAACTTCATCCCAACAGCTGGGCGTTCGTGCGAGCGTTCCAAGTGATGTGCGACCATCTGGGGTTGCCAGCATCTGTAGATGTATTTTTATTTCTCTTCGAAGCCAAGCACCCAGGAGACCGCCTGTGGGTAAGCTTGAATGGGATTGCTGGAAGATCAATACTTTCTGATCCGATCGGTCATCGGTAGTCGATGACGTCAGCATCAGAGAACCATGTGGACCACTCGCAGGGTGACATGTGGACCAGGTGGCAGAGAGGTCAGGGGGACGATCGCCAAGAAAGGTGATCGGTGGTCAGTAACCAAGTGACCACCAATAGATAAGGCGGCAGAGAGGTCGGGGGACGGAGTATCCAGAATGGTGATCGGTGGTCAGTAGCCAAGTGGCCACCAACAGACCAGTTCTCAGACTAACGCCTGAAGGCAGAACGCGAGAAACAGATAAACACTGATCAGTCATCGGGTATTGTCATCGGGGTCTCGTGTTACACGCAGTTAAACTGGGAATGAGGTTCCCAGCGAGAGCGTTACGCATGGATCTTGCATGAGCACACCTCAGGGAATCATGCACGAGAGTGGCCTGAGGGAACTAGTAAACCAGTCAGTGGTTGATGATTCCCTCAACCCATTACGTGCATGGCATCGTGAAGGCTAAGCTGTATACGCAGGGAGCAACGTTTGGTGAGTGTGCCTAGACCAGCCACACCCGACGTTCTCCCAAGAGTATGCGATCTGCCCAGATAAGAGAAACATCCTAAGTTACTCCGCAAGGGCGTAACTTAGGCACACAAAGAGAAGCGCTAGAGCCCTTCCAGTAAGTGACACGTGTGTGGTTAGATGTGAGTTGCAGGCCTCCACGTGTCATCATCTGAGAGGGGTGCGGTCCAGACAAAAGAGCACTCCGTACCACTAAAGGTACAGTCAAGCGCAGCCAAGCGCAGAGACGCGCAGACATGCACAGGCTCTCACGCTCCCCACTGCTGATTCTGAAGGTACGCTTTCTCTGAAAAGCATAACAGGGTTCTGACACATGCCAGAAAAGCATAATAGAATTCTGCTATGCCCAGAAGCAGGGAAAGAGAGATAAAAGAGAGAATCAGGGTGAGAGTGAGGGAGAGACGAAAACAGAGTGCAAGAGTTCTTACACACACGCTACTAGTTTTCTAGTCTTTGGTGGTTCTGTGGACTAACTTGATCGTCGGAGTGCAAACGGCCGCTAGAGGCGCCGTCTGTTTGTTTTGCAGGTCACGTTTGGAGAAGCAAGAGAAGGTTCTGAGGGTGATTCTGCAGAAGACGCAGTCGCGTAGACAGGGCAGAGAGTGCTACGAAGCGATTCCTCCACGTTCGAGTTGCCGGCAGGATCATTTTCCATCTTCCAGCAATCCTATAAAGACTGGAAGGGCAAATTTGTCCAGATACGCCCCAACGAGAAAAACGCGTCGCTGCTCGACGGTTTCCCCTTGTATTGGGTAAACAAGGGGAACAAAGAGTCCAAAAGTTGCTTCAGGAGACACAGAAGTCCTGATAGCATGGGCGCTTTGGACAGAGATCTCTGTTTTTTCTGGAAGAGTGTGGCAGACGCCAACATCACCTTCCTCACCACCACACTTATCTGCTTCGAGTTCTTCGAGGACCAACTCGAAATTCGAATAGGTTAGAATGCTTAAGCTCTTGTTTTAATACTCACTTCTGTTAACTGTTTCTGGGCGTCTTGTGCGTTGTGCGCAAGACTTTGGTTTTATTTTTCTGCACCCTTTATCTGTTTTGCTGCGTATTGCCTTATGCATTCATTTTCCCTCTGAACTAACCCTTGCATTTTTGCTCTATGCAGATAACATGTTGGGCCAGGGCAAGCTTGCTGAATTAAGGGCGCTCGCCCGAATCCACGGGTTGGCAACGGGTTCCCAAACAGTGCCAAATTCTGTGGTGGAGATCCACAGGCCACCCAAGGGCCCAGCTCCTTCCGATGTCTAACCCGCCGCTCAACGCAAGAAACTTGTCCTCAAAAGACCCAAGAGGAAAACTCCCCAGGTAGTCCACGAGGAGGAGGAGGAAGACAACGAGGCCACTGAAGATGGCCTTGTTACGAAGAGGAAGAGGGTGGCACCTTCTTCACCATCTGCACCACCCCCTCTTCCAGCATCAACACCGCCATCGACGCCTGCCCCTCCTCCATCATTGCCACCTCCATCAGCTCCTGCCTCACCAGTCCAAGCCATTCCACTGGCATCCGCGCCACCTGCGGTTGAGGCCCCCGAGCCAAACTTCATGGAGGACCCCCCGAGCGCCTCCACACCTTGTGCAATAGTTGGAGGGGGTCCTCCTTCAAATGCCTCAGCCGCAGACGTTGCTCCAATCGGGGATGAGGTTGCCCATGCCTCTCCAATTTTGATTACCGAATCCCCGACGTCGCCACCACGCCCAGAAGCGCCTACTGAAGAACCAACTAAAGAAGGTGGCGACGAAAACCAACAACAGGCCCACCCAGCGCCTCTACAAGCAGCAAACCTCCCTCTTGAGGGCACGAGGATGTGGGAGCCTTTATCTGCCAAGCTGAAGACGATAGCAGAAGACATCCCCGCCATCATAACTAGAGCTGTGGAGAGCTCCACCAGGAAGCTCCAGGACGACCTCTTCAACCTTAGAACTGAGAACAGCACCATGAGGGTTGAGGTGGAGAAGTTGTCCTTCAATCTGACACTCGCGGAGATTGAACACTCCCGAGTAGAAGATGCGATGAGCACCGAGCTCCGGTTGGCGCGCAAGGAGGCCACCGATCTTCGCCACAAGGTGCAGCTTCTGGCTCAAGAGAAGATTGAGCTGGAAAGCAAGATTGTGCCTTATCGCGTTAAGGTGGCTGACCTAGAAGCCTTGATAAAAACTGACGCCGCCAAGGTGAAGAAACTGGAGCAGAGGTCCGCTGATCGGGAGATCTTCCTTGGTAAGGTGGAGAAGGCGAGGGATGACGCCATGGCTGAGCTTGCCGAGGCCAACAAAGAGAAGGGGAAGATCATTGCTGAATTGGGCCAAGTGCAAGCAGAATCCAAGAAGGTTGCTGAAGACCTTCTCCAGGCTCAAGAAACCAACGAAAAACTCAAGAAGCAAGTCGAAGAGCTGGAGCAGCAGAATAAGCGGCTGAAGGAACAAACTGAAGAACTCCAGAAACAGATTGAAGAACTTAATCTGAGTTCTGCCCAAATTCTGGCTGTTGGATTCGCGGCTGCACGGGAACAGTTTGCATGCTTGTTCCCCGATCTGGATCTCAGCATGGTGTCCCTAAACAACGAGGTGGTGGATGGGAAGGTGGTTCCCGTCGAAGACTGATCAATTTCCCCTCATCCACCACCTTTATGCCTTTTCTTTGTATGCAATTGTAAAAACTCCATTCTTTCTTGTATACGTGTTTTTGAACTGATACTTATTTCAACGAAATCACCTTGGCGTTTTCTCTTGTAACTTCCTTGGCTGCTTTAACTTCCTGATCCTACCTGTTGACCGGAACGCTGGGAACTGCCTCGTCAAAGGATCGACGTGCGCACCGCTTCTCACCTCCGTTCCTCTTCGGGATCTATCTCAAGAACCTGCAAAGAAACAGCACGGCGCCGCTGCGGCCGATCGCACTCCAACGCTCAAGTCAGTGACGGTATCAACAAAAACTAAGAGAACTAGAACCGTGCAAATCCTCTCTCACAGTCAGCTCTAACTCGCAAGCGTCAAGTGTATGAACTGAACGTGCGTACCTCAGAAAGTTTGTTAAGAACTCTTATATACCTGGTAGCTTTCTCTCTCCTGGCAGTTACAGACTTGGACACGTGGCTCGCATCCAACTGTACACGTGCCATCATCTGGAGGCTCCCTAACTTGGTGCTGCTTCTACTCTCATTTTGGCTAAGTTACTTATGCATGGTACTGCCCAGTGCATAGCTAACTTAGGAGTGCGATCTCTACTGGAACTGGCGAGTTAGGGCCTTCATACACCTTCCCTGTGGTCTCGCCGGCCGCCTTCATAATCTGCTTCTCCTTCATCTTCAGCGATGTGCTCGCTCTGGCGATCTCCAATGACTAGGTCGTCTGAATCTACATCTGGCGACTTGATCTTTAACCTGGCGATCGCCGATTCTGGTAAGCTGGAAATCGGAACATGCCAATATAACAACTGGCGACTACACGAACCCCCCCGACTTCCTTCCCTTCTGCCAACCTGGCGCCTTGTCAACACGCCTATACTGTAGCAGGATGCCACGTCATCACACCCGACTACCAGGGCGGTACACAAGCCCCCCAGTCTTAAGCGAAGACTTGTCTAGCGAAAAGACTGAAAGAGCCTTCGTTAACACCGATCTACGTGGCACTGACACGGAATTCCAAGCGGTTGTACCTTCTGCTGCTCTGACGCTCCACCAAACCCCTCACCCATCGCTCGACGCGTGGCTTCATCAACGGCTCTCTTCATTTGCCGTTTGCGCTTCCTAAAACCATTTCGAAAAACCCTTAAACCCATTTCGTTCCACTGTTCCATCACTTTCTTCGTGCTTGCAAACGCTCTAACTTCCTTCTGCGAAAACTCTCAACGCTCTTCAATGCTCCAGATCACCATCTTCCTCCATCGTCTTCCTGATCATCGAAAGGTACCTACTTTCCTTCATCTGCTGGGTTTTCTTGCACTTTCACCGATTTGCATCATCCTGTAACTGCTTGGTGCATACGCTGTGGGCTGTTTTTCCATTTACTCTTCTGCGTAACTTAGGGCTTCGTCAATCGTCGCAACGAACCTACATTCGTTCGTCTTTCACCTTCCTTCTATGATCGAGTCAGCCTTTGTAACCCCCCTGATCATTTTTCCTTTCTTCTTCCTTTGCAGCTGCTATCATGACTCGCACCAAGATTACCCCGAACCCCCCTCCATCAGCACGAAACCTTCCTTCACAAGCACACGACTCAACACAAGTTCGTGGCGCTTCCTCTTCGCAGGCTGAGAGGCCTGCATCTTCCCAATCTGCCCTGGCCCAGGCGACTCCACCTAACGCTGGAGGAGCCCCCGTCCCTCTGCCAGACTTCAAAACATTATACCCCTGGGCTAACTCAACCCTTCTGAAAGAGACATCCTCCGTGAACACTGCGGGAGCAGTCCTGCGGCTGACAAAGGGGGACGAGATCAACCAATCGTTTCACAAGGAGCACGACGAAAAAATGATGGTGCTGCCTTGCCCCGCCGACCTGCCCGTGTGTGCTGATGACAAAGTAAGCGCCGACGGGCCCTTCTGCTTTGTCTATACGACTTTGTTCAAGAAAGTCAAGCTCAGGTTCCCCTTCACTCGATTCGAGAGGGAACTTCTGACTGAGCTCAACATTGCTGCCGCCCAGCTTCATCCCAACAGCTGGGCGTTTGTGCGAGCCTTCCAAGTGACGTGCGCCCACCTGGGGTTGCCCGCGTCGGTGGACGTGTTTATGTTCCTTTTCGAAGCCAAGCACCCAGGAGACCGCCTGTGGGTCAGCTTGAACGCGATTGCTGGGAGGTCCATCTTTACCATCTTCCAGCAATCGTACAAAGACTGGAAGGGGAAATTTGTCCAAGTACGTGCAAACGACAAGGACACCTCCCTTCTTGATGGTTTCCCCTTGTACTGGGTGGACAAGGGGAAAAAGGAGTCCAAGAGCTGCTTCAGGAGGCCCAGAAGTCCTGATAGCATGGGAGCTTTGGACAGAGACCTTTGTCTCTTTTGGAAGAAGGTGGCGGACGCCAATGTATCATTCCTCACCACCACCTTGATATGCTTCGAATTCTACGAAGATCAGCTAGATATCCGAATAGGTTAGGACATTTGAACTATTGCTTTAATACTGCTTCTGTTTTAGCTGTTTCTGGGCGTCTTGTGCGTTATGCGCAAGACTTTGGTTTTACTTTTCCTGCACATACCACCTGCTTTGCTGTTTTATTACCTTGTGCACTTATTCATTTCCCTTGAGTTAACCCACGCATTTTCATTCCATGCAGACGACATGTTGCCCAGGAACATGCTCGCCGAGCTGAAGGCGCTCGCCCGAAACCACGGGTTGGCGAGCGGTTCCCAAACGGTGCCAAACTCAGTGGTGGAGGCCGCCATTGTCCATGGGCGATCGCCACCGAAGGAACCCGCCCAACGCAAAAAATTGGTCCTTAAGAGACCCAGAAGGAAAGCCCCCCAAGTCATCCAAGAGGAGGAAGAAGAGGACGACGAGGTCACCGAGGATGGCCTCGTTACGAAGAGGAAAAGGGTGGCACCATCTTCACCACCTGCCCCACCCCCTCTTCCAACCTCAACACCACCATCAACACCTGCTCCTCCTCCCTCATCGCCAACACCACAAGCTCCTTCATCACCAGTCCAAGCGGTTCCACTGGCCACTGCGCCACCTGCAGCTGAGGCCCAAGAGCCAAATTTCCTGGAGGACCCCCCAAGCACCTCTACGCCATACGTGTCAGCCGGAGGGGGCCCCCCTTCAAACACTTCAGCTGCAGAAAACGTTCCAATCGGGGATGAGGTTGCTCATACCTCTCCGATTCTGATTACCGAATCCCCGATTGCGTCGCCACGCCAGGAAGCAAACACTGAAGAACCTGCTAAGGAAGGTGGCGACGAGAACCCATTACAAGCCCCCCTGGCGCCTCTCCAAGCGGCAAACCTTCCCCTTGAGGTCACAAGGATGTGGGAACCTCTGACCGCCAAACTGAAAACCATAGCAGAGGACATCCCAGCGATTATAACCAGGGCTGTGGAGGGCTCAACCAGGAGGCTCCAGGACGACCTCTTCAACCTCAAAACCGAAAACAGCACTATGAAGGTCGAGGTGGAGAAGTTGTCCTTCAGCCTGACGCTCGCAGAAATCGAACACTCCCGGGTGGAGGATGCAATGAGTACCGAGCTCAGGCTGGCGCGCAAAGAGGCTACTGACCTTCGCCGCAAAGTTCACGATCTTGCCCAAGAGAAGGTCGAGCTGGAAAGCAAAATTGTGCCCCTTCGTGCCAAGGCGGTCGACCTGGAGGCTCGCATGCAAGCTGACGCCGCTAAGGTGCAAAAACTGGAGCAAAGGTCGATTGACCGGGAGAAACTACTTGGGCAAGTAGAAAAGGCGAGGGACGACGCCATGGCTGATCTTGTCGAGGCCAACAAAGAGAAAGGAAAACTGGCTGTTGAGTTGGCCCAAGCACAATCGGAATCCAAGAAGGTTACTGAAGACCTTCTCCAGGCTCAAGAGACCAACGAACAACTTAAAAAACAGGTTGAAGAGCTGGAACAGCAGAACAAAGAGCTGAAAGAGCAAACCGAAGACCTCAAGAAGCGGATTGAGGAACTTCAGGGGCAAATCGAAGCACTCAAGCTAAACTCTGCTCAGATTCTGGCTGCTGGATTCGAAGCTGCACGGGAACAATTCGCTTGCCTATTCCCCGATCTGGACCTCAGCCTGGTGTCGCTGAACAACGAAGTAGTAGATGGAAAGGTCGTTCCTGCTGAAGACTAATCAACTCCACCTCATCTGCTACTTTATGATTTCCCTTGTATTATTCTGTAAAAACTCTTGTATGTATGCCTTTTACAAATACTTATCTCAATGACAAAGTTTGGGTATTCACTCTCTTGACTTCTTTAAGCGCTTTAACCTTCTTTGCATGTTTAACTTTGTCGGATTTAACTTAACGATTTTTGCAAACACAACCTTTTGACTTAACCGCTTCGAACCACTTCAAACTCAAGTAAAAATCACTTTAACCAACTTGTACTCTTAAGGCAACTAACCTTATCACGAGAATACCCTTCAAGCAACGAACGGTAACTCAATTATTGGCTCAAACAACGTCCCACTCGACCTGCTTTATCAAACAAGTCTTTCAACCTTCTCGCCACTGTTTGAACTTTTCTCGATCGCCAAGAACTCTTGGTTCCATTAGCTCTTCCTAGCCTCATGCTTAGGCAATCGTTTCTTTGCATGGGGCAGAGACGCCTTTAGGGATCTCTCTTTACCCTCCTGGACTTCAGAACAAAGACCGGCTGACTAGGCGTTCTCTTCGAACCTACCTTAGCCACCTTCCATACTTCTTCCACCCTCTACGCCATACCTGAACTCGTTCGAGACGAGAAGGATTTTATCTTGCCTAAGCTTGCATATAAGCGAGAAGGTCTTAACTTGCCTGAACTCGCTCAACGGCGAGAAGGACTTTATCTCGTGCCTCAACTTGCCCAGGGTGTACATCTCCTCCCCCCTGGATGCATTGAGGACCTTTTCTTTCTCTCGCCTGCGCTCGCTCGACGGCGAGGAGGTCTTTAACTGGCCTTAGCTCGCACAACGGCGAGAAGGACTTTATCTGGTGCCTCAACTTGCCCAGGGTGTACATCTCCTCCCCCCTGGATGCACTGAGGACCTTTTCTTTCTCTCGCCTGCACTCGCTCGACGGCGAGGAGGTCTTTAACTTGCCTCTACATTGCCCCAGGGGTTCCATCTTCTCGCCCCCAGAAACATGGAGGACTTTTTACTCTTTCTCGCCTGCACTCGCTCGACGGCGAGGAGGTCTTTAACTTGCCTCAGGACGCGCGAGGGCGTTGAGGTCTTTCATCTGGTGCCTCCGATCGCCGAAAGACGATGAGGACTTTAAAACTTAACTGGTGCCTCCAATCGCCGAAAAACGATGAGGACTTAAAACTTAACTAGTGCCTCCAATCGCCGAAAAACGATGAAGACTTAAAACTTTTTAGAAAGCATGCGATATATCTTTTCTCGCCTTAAATCACGTACAAGCGACAAGGTCTTTCTTCAAAAACTCTTGGAAAAAAGCAAACATGCAATCTGAAAACGCCTTATACTTCAAAAACTCTTCTTTATTGGGTGGCCTCCTTAAAAACCCTCCTTAGGGAAAAAAGAGTGCCCCCTTGAAACTGTTTTAACAGAGACAGTGTAATATAACATTTGTGTTTGTCTTTACTTACAAAGCTCTTAACTATAGTACAACTTCAGGTGTGTGGCGTTCCAGGTGCGAGGGATCGCCCCTCCTTCCAGCGTCTCTAAGCGGTAGGCCCCGTTCCCGAGCACCTCGGTTATTCTGAACGGTCCAGTCCACTTGGGTGACAATTTATTCTCCATCTCGTACTGGTGGGCCTTCCTCATCACCAAGTCGCCCTCTCTAGACTGCCTTGGCATCACCTTCGAGTTGTATCTTCGTTCAACCCTTCTCTTCACAGCTTCAGCTTTCAACCTCGCTTTTTCCCTGACCTCATCCAGTAGATCCAGGTTCAGCCTTCTTTCTTCATTCGAGTCTTCCTCCACGAAGTTCTGGAATCTCGGCGAGCTCTCCTGGATCTCCACTGGAATCATGGCATCACACCCATAGACCAAGCTGAACGGGGTCTCGTGGGTCCCTGACTGCTCGGTGGTGTGGTACGCCCAGACTATACGGGGTACCTCCTCAGCCCAACTTCCCTTGGCTTTCTCAAGCCTTCTTTTCAAACCTCTCAACAACACCCGATTAGCCGACTCCACCTGGCCATTTGTCTGAGGGTGCTCGACGGATGCAAACACTTGTTGAATTCCCACCCCTTCTGATGGAGGAAGGCCCAAGCTCACCACACTATGAAAGCCAAGCTTCCAAGACCAAGACCGTCTAGCCTTCACAAAGAAGTGTCTAGCCTTCCAAAAGGAGCGTCTAGCCTCACAAGGAGCGTCTAGCCTCACAAAGGGAGCGTCTAGCCATGATGAGGAGCGTCTAGGCCAAGGCTACATGAGGAGCATCTATGAAGAGTCCTAGACCGTCTAGCTTCACATACACAAGGGCCAAAGCTACGGTTTGGGAGAGAAAAGGCTTTGTTGCATAAAAGGCCCATTAGGGGTACTTAGTAAGATAGGTAGTGTAGAAAGAACTTTGTAAAGGAAACCTTCTAGAACCTAGGGTTGTGTGGCCGGTCATTGCATGGCACATGGCTTAGAATTTAGATTTAATTTTGGTTTTCTTTTCCTTAGAAATGTAGCTTAACATTTAAGCCCAAATAGCCTATAAATAGGAAGGCTATCTCTTTGTATTGGACAAGTTTAATTGAGTATTGTTATGCTGCCCATTTTGTGCACTAGCTATACTTCTCCTAGAAATCTAGGCTATAAACTTCATTCCTTCACCTTTCTCCTTTGAGCTGGCCTAACCTCTCAAACCCATACTCATCATGCACCTTCAAAGCCAACACAACTCCTAGGAGGGCTTTGTTTCACTCACCCATTGCTTCCGCATCATTTTTACTACTTTGATTCAAGAAGAACACATGAAATGCCATCATTTGGTATCATGAGCTATTGGTTCTTCAAGATGAGTAGCTTGTCTTTTTAATTTCAGTTCTTCTTTATTTTCATCTTTGTCATTTCAATTCCTTACTTGTCTTGCTGTTTTTATATTTTAATTTGTTCTTGGTGTGCTTTGTGGAAGATCCAACCTAAGCACTCTTGTTCATTTGATCTTGAACAAGTTCTTGTGCAATTTGTGATAGGATTCCATACACCTTTGTGTTGCTATTTTGTTTTAGGCTTTGAGTCTTTATTGCTGTCATTATTTTGCTTCATATTATGCTTTGAGTCTTTAATTTTCTGAATCTATACATGTTTTGTCAAGTCATGTTCATCCATATTGTCATCAATTCTTAGTAGTCCTATTTTTTTGGCTTGATTGTTTCTTGTTTTGGGTCTCTTTATATTGCTTTAATCTGCTGTTATTTTGATCCTTTGGTGCTTTTTATTTTTAGTTTGAGTTCATAATTGTGTCTTAGTTCATACACAATTTCCATCCTCACATTTTCCATTGTGTTAATTTTGGTTATCTTGCTGTTTTCTTCCAGTTTTCCAGTTTTCCCCTGTAACACCTCTCTGTTCTGGGCTGTTTTGTTTATAAAAATTTTTCCACCGATAGGAAAATTCTGAATCTCTGGAAAATGCAAGTTTAAGGTGTTATAGAAAAGACAAAAAAAGAATGAGGTCAAAAGGAGCAACAGAAAAAAAATGATAAATCTCACAAAATCAGAGTGCGAATCTTGAGCGTTACAGCTGGCCTAACTGCACACCAAATTTGCAAAAATTATTAAAAAAAAATGGTGCATGCGTTTTAGGTGATTCCAAAGCCAAAATTTAGCTAAGATCCTGAATTTTCTTGTATCCAAATTTCAGAAACAAATTTTACAATTACAGCTCAGCATAAATCGGGGAACAAAACTGTTTTCTGGCCCACAACATTTTCCAGTGGTGCTGTTTTTTTATTTGGTCATCTAATCTAGTGCTTTTCTTTAGGAATTCCTTTTGTGTGCCAACTTTTATTGAGTATCTTTAATTGTTTGCTTTAATTTCTTGAATCTCTTTCTAAGTTGTCATATTATAAATCCTTTTGGTGGTACTGTTTTCTTTCAATTAAATTTGTTTCTTGCTTTTGTTTCTTGACCTCTCTTTTGTGGGTGCTGGAAATTAATTCTCTCTTGGTGCTTATGTGCATGGAAATTGACTTGATTTAAGGTTAAGCCCTTGTGAATAGGTGCTGGAAATTGGAGAATTAAAGGCAACTTTCTAAGGAGGAGTCAAGCTAAGGCCGAAACAAGTTTCTTGAAACAAACACTACAAACACCTAGAAGATCAACAATCAAGACAACAAAGAAAGTGCACTAACCAAAAAGAGGAACAACAAAGGGGGTTTTCTTATCTCCTTTACAACTTGGTTTATTGTTAATTACCTCTTTTAATTTACGTTTTAGACGGTGAGTGTGTCTTCAAGGGCTCAAAGTGTCCAAGAAGCCTCACCTAGGGCCGAATAGCATAGTAATTTTGCTTAGTAATTTGTTGCTTGTTTGAACTTGTATTTCTTTTGTTTTGGTAGAAACGTTTTGCATGTTTAGTATTGTTTAATTTTGTGCTATACCGACTAGTTTTGCTGCATATATAGCTTACATAGTTTTCTTGCTTTTTGATTTCTCAACTTCTTGTGTTCTAAGTGTTCTACTAAGAGAAAATTTTGTGTGAAGTCATTGGAGGAAAGTTTTTGGCAAGGAAAAGGCTTGGTACTTAAGTAGTCCATTGTGACTCACCTCCCTTACCTGGAAAACTCCCTTCTCTAACTTTCCTAAACTTTCTCCAAGTAAAACACTTATATACACAAAGTTTTAGCCATGTCTTCTTCTTCTCACTCTCCAAAGTCTATAGAAAGTGAAGTAAAATCTTTGAAAACTCTTTTAAAAGAAGTATCCCAAGCGGTACAACTAATTTCCTTTAGACAATTGGAGAATGAAAATAAAATTAATGAGTTGGCTAGAGCTCAAGAAGACAAATCCCAAAAATCTCAAAAATAAAAAAAAACTCATGCATCCCATTCAAAAAGTAATGAGACTCTAGGGGAGGGAAGCCTTAGAATTAATGACTACTACCAACCACCCCCTAGAAGACCTAGGCAAAGGGAGCAAGAGAGTCCAAAGGAAGTAAGGGTAGACCTACCCCATTTTTATGGTAAGGAAGATGTAGAAACCTACCTAGATTGGGAAATGAAAGTAGAGCAACTCTTTGCTTGCCATAGGGTGAGTGAAGAGAGAAAGGTACCCTTAGCAACCCTTAGTTTCCAAGGCAATGCAATGTATTGGTGGACCTCGTTAGAGAGAGACCGACGTCTTCATAGGGAGCCTTCCATAGAATATTGGAATGACCTTAGGGGAGCCCTAAGACGTCGCCACATACCTTCCTACTACCATAGGGAGTTGATGGACAAGCTCCAAAGACTCCAACAAAAGAGCCTAAGTGTGGAAGAGTATAGGCAGAAAATGGAGCTTTACATGATGAGAGCATCCATTAGAGAGGAAGAAACCACCACCATATCTAGGTTTCTAAGTGGGCTCAACCTTGAGATAAGAGATAGAGTAGAACTATTACCCTATCAAGACTTGAATGATTTGGTTCAACTTTGCATTAAAGTTGAACAACAAAATTTGCGCAAAACTTCAAGTCAAAGGGTGGGTTCTTACTCCAACTCTTATCCAAAGAAAGACTTTAAAAGGGAGGGTAGTACACCTAGAGACGAATCCAAAGAGACTACCAAACCCTTAGTGAAAGATGCCTCCACCCCATACATCCGTACTAGGGACACCAAATGTTTTAAATGTTTTGGAAGAGGGCATGTGCAAGCACAATGTCCAAACCAAAGAGTTTTGTTTTTAAAAGGAGAAAATGAATACACAAGTGGTGAAGATGAACCTAGTACCCAAGAAAAAGGGGAAGGAGAAAGGATAAATCCTTTGGAGGGGGACTTATTGATGATTCAAAGAATCCTCCACAATCAACCTAGTGCATCCATTGAAACACAACGAGAGAACATTTTTCATACTAGATGCAATGTTTTAGAAAATATATGCTCTCTTATTGTGGATGGTGGGTCATGTTGCAATTGTTGTAGCACTAGATTGATTGAAAAATTAAAACTACAAGTAGTTCCTCATCCAAAACCTTACAATTTACAATGGATCAATGAGGATGGAGAACTACGTGTAGACAAACAAGTGGAGATCGAGTTTTCTATAGGCAACTACAAAGACAATGTTTTATGTGATGTAGTACCTATGGAAGCTTGCCACATCTTATTAGGTAGACCATGGCAATTTGATAAGAAAACCACGCATAATGGTCTAACTAACGAGATTTCTTTCATCCACAAGCATAAAAGGTTTGTACTTAGCCCTTTACCACATTCCCAAGTGGTAAAAGACCAAATGCAAATGAAACACAAAAGGGATGAAGAAAAAATAGAAAAAGAAAAAAATTTTGGGAAACAAAAGGCGTGGGAGAATAGTGTTCCTTCCCACAAGGTCATTCAACAAGACAAGCACCTTGGAAATACCATTACAAACATGCTTCTTGTTGAACAACCTAGCCTTCCTTTTTGTAAAGGAACACCTGCAAGCATGAGCACAAAAGAAAAGTCTTTAAAAGAAGCTTGCATAGATCAAGAAGGAGAACTCATGGGGCAAAAGAGAGTTGACCAAAATCTAGAGCTTTTAAGAGGAAAACTTTTGTCACCCATGAGCAACAAAGTTCAAAGACATTACTTTAGGTACAACCCTTGTTTTCAAACTACACCTAAAGCAACGTCCCACGAACTCTATCCTCCTTCACCTTTTGTAAAAGATCTTTGGGAAGACACACATTCCATTTTGGCGCTTCCTAGGACAACAAAGGGTTTTTCTTTCTTTAAGGATGTGGATAACCTCTTCCTAAGAAATGTGACAAGCCTCCATGATTTATTTTCCAACATAATAGATAGAGCTCCAAAATTTGAAAACATAGCTCTTTCTTCTATGTTTCACGAAATCATGAGAGATACTCACAAATCTTGGGATAAGAACACATGAAATGCCATCACCTTCACAAAGCTTCTTCAACAGGTGGCTTGCAAACTGCGTCCCATTATCTGACCCAAGGCGCTTAGGCACTCCAAACCGGCACACGATGTTCTTCCATACAAAACCTTCGATCTTGTGTGCGGTGATCTGGGCCACTGGTTCTGCTTCAATCCACTTGGTGAAATACTCAATCGCCACCACCAAGTACTTCATTTGCCTGATCGCCAGCGGGAAAGGTCCCAGGATGTCGATTCCCCAAGTATGAAACGGCCAAGGGCTATAGATCGACTTCAACTCCTCGGGAGGTGCCTTGTGCCAATCGGCGTGCTGCTGGCATTGTTTGCAGCACTGGGCATACTTCTTGCAATCTTCTCTCATAGATGGCCAATAGTAGCCTGCACGGAGAGTCCTCACGGCCAGAGCTCGACCCCCGACGTGGCTTCCGCATATTCCTTCGTGGAGCTCCGCCATAATTCTCGTCCACTTCTCGCCGTGTATGCATTCCAGGAGTGGGTGAGTGAACCCAAACCTGTACAGATCGCCATCAATCAATGTGTACTTGCTGGAATTTTTCTTTACCTTCCTAGCTTCTGTTGGATCCAGCGGGAGGAGGCCATCTGCCAAGCACCGCTTGTACTATGTTATCCAAGTGTCTGGCTCATGGGTGGCGCAGACCTGCATCACATTCACCTTCTCTCCTCGACATGCTCTAATTCTCGGCGATCTCAGAGTTTCTTGCGTCAAGGACTTATGGCTTCTCGCTGCTCTCTCCGTCGACTTGCTTATTTGAAGGACCAGGTGATCTGCTACGAATGCTCTTGGCGTCTTCAGAGTTTCTTGAATCACCGTCCTCTGCCTACCCCCCTTGCCTGAGCTGGCGAGCTTAGCAAGCAAGTCAGCTCGGGCATTCTGCTCTCGGGGCACATGTACTACTTCAAAAGAGGCAAAGGAACTCTTCAATTCCTGCACATACGCCAAGTAAGCCGCCATTTGTGGATCTTTAGCCTGGAACTCGCCTGTTACTTGCCCTGTGACTAGCAGCGAGTCACTCTTAGCCATCAGCACCCTAGCTCCCATCTCCTTGGCCAGCAAAATCCCGGCGACCAGCGCCTCATACTCTGCTTGATTGTTGCTGGCTTTGAAGGAAAACCTCAAAGATTGTTCAATCAGCACGCCGTTGGGTCCTTCCAATATGACTCCAGCACCACTGCCCTGCTGGTTCGACGACCCATCCACCGAAAGTACCCAACGGAAATCGTCTCCTTCAACCCGCGTCGCCTCTGATGAGAGCTCAACCACGAAATCTGCAAAGATTTGCCCCTTGATCGGGCCTCGGGGCTCGTACTTAATATCAAACTCTGACAACTCTACCGCCCACTTCACCATCCTTCCCGCAACGTCGGGTTTCTTCAAGACCTTCTGGATGGGCAGGTCAGTCATCACCAGTATTGTGAAACTGTGGAAGTAGTGGCGCAACCTTCTCGCCGAAAACACCACAGCCAGCGCAGCCTTCTCCAGGGCCTGATATCTCGTTTCTGGGCCCTGCAACACCTTGCTCACAAAATAAATAGGCTTCTGAGCCTGATCTTGATCCTGGGCGAGCACCGCACTCACCGCCCTCTCAATCATAGCGAAATACAACCTGAGAGGGATTCCCGCCAGCGGTTTGCACAGAACCGGCGGGCTCGCCAGGTACTCTTTTAGTTTGACGAAAGCTTCCTCGCACTCTTTCGTCCAAACGAACTTGTTATTGCGCCGCAGACATTGAAAATAGGGATGCCCCTTTTCTCCGCTAGCTGACACGAAGCGAGATAGGGTTGCCATCCGACCTGTTAGCTGCTGGACTTCTTTCACCGTAGCCGGGCTTCTCATCGCCAAGATGGCGGCACACTTGTCTGGGTTAGCTTCTATTCCCCTTTCAGTCAAGAGAAAACCCAAAAACTTTCCAGCCTCCACGCCGAAAATGCATTTCTCCGGGTTGAGCTTTAACTTGAACTTGGCGATCGTCGTGAACAATTCTTCCAAGTCTGCAACGTGCTTGCTCTTTTCCTGCGAGGTCACGACCATGTCATCGACGTAAGCTTGCACGTTCCTTCCCAGCATTGGTGCAAGTACTCGATCCATCAGCCTTTGGTACGTGGCCCCCGCGTTCTTCAGCCCAAACGGCATCACCTTATAGCAGTAGCACGATCTCTCCGTCATGAAGGCTGTTTTTTCTTCATCCATGGGATGCATCTTGATCTGATTATAGCCCGAGAAGGCATCTAGGAAACTCAGCAACTTGCACCCTGCAGCGCTATCAACCAGGGCATCAATGCTCGGTAAAGGATACGAATCCTTCGGGCAGGCTTTGTTCAAGTCGGTGAAATCGACGCACATGCGCCATTTCCCGTTGCTCTTCTTCACCAGCACGACGTTTGCCAACCATTCAGGGTACTGGACTTCCCTGATGTGGCCTGCAGCGAGGAGTTTCTGTGTTTCATCCCTGATCGCGTGCCTCCTCTCCTCATTGAATTTTCTTCTCCTTTGTCGCACCGGTCTCACCGAATTGTCCATCGCCAGATGATGGCACAAGAAGTCGGGATCAATCCCGGGCATGTCCGAAGCGGACCATGCAAACGCGTCCAGATGCCGCTCGATCACCTTGGCGATCTGGTCCTGGAGATCGACCTCCAGAGATCTTCCCAGCTTGAAGACCTTTCCTCCGATCTCCTTTTCGAGCCACTGCTCGACGGGTTTAGGCCTGGATTCTCTGGCGATCACCGCCCTGGCGATTCCCTGTTCCCTTGCTTCCTCGGGGCGATTCCGCGCCTCTTCCTCCTCCAGGCCAGCATTCCTCTCCCCCAGCTCAGCATCCACCATTTCCACGTCTCTTCCGGCAGCCTCCTCTGTTACCGGCGGTCTGGGCTTCACACCAGGAGGTGGGGTGGTTGTTACATAACTCACTGATCTTTTGTTTTTCAGGCTATTTTCATAGCACCTTTTCGCTTCTTTCTGATCAGACTTGATCGTGATCACCACCCCTTCCATGGACGGCAACTTCACCTTCATGTGCCGTGTCGACGGAATGGCGCCTATCCTGTTAAGAGTGGGCCTTCCCAACAGGATGTTATATGCTGAAGGGGCGTTTACAATGAGGTACTTGATTTTCTCCGTCCTCGACCCGGCCTCATCTGTAAACGTGGTTCTCAGCTCAATGTACCCCCTGACCTCCACCTGGTCACCAGCGAACCCATATAAGCACCCTCCATAGGGCCTTAGCTGGTCAAGGGGCAATTCCAGCTGCGTGAAAGTCGGCCAGAACATCACGTCTGCCGAGCTTCCTTGGTCCACCAGAACTCTATGGACCTTCCTCCCTGCTGTAACCAACGAAATAACTATGGGATCGTTGTCATGAGGCACAACGTCCCGAAGATCCTGCTTGGTGAACGTAATGTCCACTTCCGGCATGTCCACTGTCATCACCGATAGCGCATATTTTTTCCTCTGCGATGCGGTGCATCCACCACCTGAGAAACCCCCTGCAATGGTGTGGATCTCCCCGTGGATAGGCATCTCGTGTTGCTGGGCTTCTCCACCTGCTGGCTGGGAATTCGACGCTCCCCCGGTCCTCCTATCCAGCAGATAGTCATTTAGGAACCCGCTCTTAACCAGATCGTCGAGCTGGTATCCTAAAGACAAACATGAGTCCAAAGTATGGCCAAAACACTGGTGGAACTCGCACCAGGCGTCCGGCTTTGACCCCAGCACCTTGTCGCCCACCTTCTCAGGCGCCTTCAACCTAGCAGATATGTTAGGGATAGCGATCAGGTCCGCTAGTCCCATGACAAATTTGTGCTTAGGCGGGAGATTGTATTCCCGGCGTGCTGGTTGTTGGCGTGCTAGTTGTTGGCGCGCTTGGCTTCTTCCCTTGTTTCTCCTGTCGTAAGGATGGCGAGTCCTCTGGTCTTTTCTGGCCGCCGCCGCCGTTTCCAGCACCCTCTGCGGCTGGATCCTGGTCTGGGCGCGTGGCCTGGCGGGAGCCACGCTGCCTCTCTTCTCGGCGACTTCACTCTCGTCGGCGATGTGGGCCACCGCAAGTCGCCTGACTTCAGCAAACGTCGCTGGATGAGCCCTGATCAAGGCCTCGCAGAATGGCCCTGGCTGCACGCCCTTCTTGAAGGCATAGACCAGCATTTCTTCATCCTTGGCCGGCGATCTGACCATCTGCGCTCCGAAGCGATTGAGGTAGTCTCTGAGGGACTCCCCATGGTACTGCCTTATATCAAACAGATCATAGGACACCCTGGGCGGTGCCTTATTCACAATGTACTGCTCGACAAAGATTTTCGAGAACTGTTGAAAATTGGTTATGTGTCCGTTAGGCAGGCTCACAAACCACTCCATCGCCGTTCCCTGGAGCGTACTCACGAACATCTTGCAGTAGACGGCGTTTGACCCTCCCGACAGCATCATCTGCGTGTGGAATGTGGTCAGATGAGCCTCTGGATCCTCCACGCCGGTAAAGACAGCCTTAACCGGAACCACGCTCGTGGGAATTGGCGTGTCGGTAATCGCCTGAACGAAAGGCATTGGGAAAACACGAGGTGGCGTCGACGGTGCCACCTCTTCAACAGAAGAACGTCCTTGCTGCTCCTGAAGAGCTCGACGCAGCTCCTCAGTTACCTTGCTGAGCTCTTCGTTCCTGGCGCGAGAGGCGACCAGGTCCTCATGAATCCTCGCCTGCTCTACGCGCGAGGCTTCCACAGTTACCTGCAACGAGCGCATCATCTCTGCCATCTGCGCCATGGTCATGGCAGTGTCGCCTTCAGCAGCGACAGGCACCACGGGACTGGAACGATTGCTTCTCATTTTTCTCATTAACTTCAGCGAAACACAGGAATGCAGCAAACAACACTTCAGCCACGATCGAATCAGCGATCAATCAGAGAAAATAGCGCGAAACTTGCGCAAGAAAATTCAAGAACACCGTAAGCCTCCAAAGAAAACCACAACTTCACCAGAAACCAACGTTTCCCCGCGGACAACCAAACGAGCGAAAGAACTCGAACTTCCACCAAACAGATCACGCGTAATCAGCAAAAAAGACCTTACTCCACCGATCGAAAAGCCAAACGAACGGTTCAAAACGTAAATTCACCGAACGAAACTCAAAGAGACCGTGAACGACGGTTGCACCAGCACGCAACCGCGCAGAAAACTTCGGAAACTTCCAAGAACTCACGCTGTGGATGGGAGCAAGTTTTACACGGCCCCACGGTGGGCGCCTGATGATCCTGCCTGTTGACCGGAACGCTGGGAACTGCCTCGTCAAAGGATCGACGTGCGCACCGCTTCTCACCTCCGTTCCTCTTCGGGATCTATCTCAAGAACCTGCAAAGAAACAGCACGGCGCCGCTGCGGCCGATCGCACTCCAACGCTCAAGTCAGTGACGGTATCACCAAAAACTAAGAGAACTAGAACCGTGCAAATCCTCTCTCACAGTCAGCTCTAACTCGCAAGCGTCAAGTGTATGAACTGAACGTGCGTACCTCAGAAAGTTTGTTAAGAACTCTTATATACCTGGTAGCTTTCTCTCTCCTGGCAGTTACAGACTTGGACACGTGGCTCGCATCCAACTGTACACGTGCCATCATCTGGAGGCTCCCTGACTTGGCGCTGCTTTTACTCTCATTTTGGCTAAGTTACTTATGCATGGTACTGCCCAGTGCATAGCTAACTTAGGAGTGCGATCTCTACTGGAACTGGCGAGTTAGGGCCTTCATACAGCTTCCCTGTGGTCTCGCCGGCCGCCTTCATAATCTGCTTCTCCTTCATCTTCGGCGATGTGCTCGCTCTGGCGATCTCCAATGACTAGGTCGCCTGAATCTACATCTGGCGACTTGATCTTTAACCTGGCGATCGCCGATTCTGGTAAGCTGGAAATCGAAACACGCCAATATAACAACTGGCGACTACACGAACCCCCCCGACTTCCTTCCCTTCTGCCAACCTGGCGCCTTGTCAACACGCCTATACTGTAGCAGGATGCCACGTCATCACACCCGACTACCAGGGCGGTACACTTCCCTTGCGCAATTTACTTCAAAGAAATAACTTAGTAATTTCGTAGGCACGATCTTGTACTTAACTGTTTCGAACCATTTCAACTTCGAATAATAATCACATTAACAACTTGTAATCTTAAGGTAATTAACCTTAGCGCAAAATCACTCTTCAAGCAACGAACTTTAACTCAACCCCTGGCTTTAAAACATTTCTTCACCCAATCTGCTTCATCAAAACAGGTCTTTAACTTTCTTGCCACTGTTTGAACCTTTCCTGGTCGCCAAAGGCTCTTGGCGATATCAGCTTCTTCCTGGCTTCATGCCTTGGCCATTGTTCTTTTATCTGGGGGTAGAGGCGCCTTTCGGATCCTTCTCTACCTTCCTGAACTTCAGAACAAAAAACCGGGTGGCTAGGCGTTCTCTTCGAACCTACCTTAGCCACCTTCCAAACTTCGTCCACCCTTAACACCATACCTGAACTCGTTCAAGACGAGAAGTGATGGCATTTCATGTGTTCTTCTTGAATCAAAGTAGTGAAAAATGGGGCGGAAGCAATGGGTGAGTGAAACAAAGCCCTCCTAGGAGTTGTGATGGCTTTGAAGGTGCATGATGAGTATGGATTAGAGAGGTTCGGCCAGCTCTATGAAGAAAGGTGAAGGGAGTGAAGTTTATAGCCTAGATTTCTAGGAGAAGTAAAGCTAGTGCACAAAATGGGCAGCATAACAATACTCAAATAAACCTGAAAATACAAGGTGTAGGCTCCTCCTTTTATAGGCTAAGGAGGACCATAATGCAACCCTAATGCTAGCCAAATGAAATGTAAATGTGAAGCACATGGGTGCACATGGCACATGGGTGCACAAATGAGCACATGGGGAGGGGTGTGTCTAGTTTTTATGTTCACCCCCTCCATGGGCTTTATAGACCGGCCTTGGTAAATTTAGAGGTTTTTTTAGAAACTCTAAGTTTACCTAGGTTGGTGTTTTAGGTGCCAAAATTAATTCTAAGAAAATTACAAATAAAGTTCCTATGCTAATTTTGACAAGAAATTAAAGTCTACTCTACACTAGAGTTTATGGCATTTGAACATGTAAAAGAACGTCTTCTTGGATCCTCTTGGCCATAACTCTATGGTTGGCCCAAATCTACCCTTTGGTGGGTTTGCATGTGGGCTTGTGCTTGGGCCTCTTCCATCATCCCCTCCCTCTTGAAAAGGATTTGTCCTCAAATCCATTTCTTCTTCTTCTTCATGGCTAGGGGAATGGATGTGGCTGGATGGTGTCCATCATCTCCTCCTTCTTGAGAAGATCTATCCTCAGATCTACAGACTTGATCTCGGATAGCAACCTTTTGCTTCGCCAAAGCTTGTCCTCCTGGATCAAACGTCCACCTATAGAAATAATCAAATAAGGCATAGGTGTTAGTTTGCAAATTAATTTTACTAGGTTGCCATTTTTGTTTTTCTTTTGGTTTTGGCAACCTTGGACAAAGTTTCTCTTTTAATGGTTGTGTGTGGTCTCTAATCATCTTATGTATTTTAAAATGTTCATTTGTTGTTACTTTCTCTTTAGGCATAAATCCTATAGAAGATGGTAACAACTTAAAAGGAGAAAGATGATTGAACCCACACATAACTTTAAAAGTAGAAATATAAGTAGTTTTGTGAACTACTTTATGGTATGTTTGCTCACCTCTAGAGTTGTGTGTGCACTTCATGATTATTCTAGGCATAGTAGAAAGAGCTAGATTTTCAAATATATTTTGACCATGCGTTTGAGGATGATAAGAATTTAAAGTGTGCAATTTAGTTGCAAGTTTTCCAAAGGTAATCCTCAAATCATGGTTTGCGTAATTTGGAACTCTATTCAACACTATGCTTGAAGATAAACCATGAAGATGTATCACTTCTCTAGAGAAGAGTTTATCCATAACCATGAAGATTGAATCACAACCTTTTGTTGTCCTAGGGAGTTTTAATATGAAATTTATATCTTCCCAAGGATCATTTGCAAAAGGTGAAGGAGTATAGAGTTTATGAGACATTGCCTTGGGCGTAGTTTGAAAACAAGAATTGTACCTAAGGTAATGTCTTTGAACTTCTTTTCTCATGGGGGACAAAAGTTTTCCTTTTAAAAGCTCTAGAGTTTTATCAACTCTAATTTGTCCCATGAGTTCTCCTTCATGAAGACTTTTTCTCTTATGTGTAAGGATAGTCTCGTTGTGACAACCATTGTTTATAAGGATTTGTACACTTTGCAATGGTTGTCTCAATAAGACATGACAAGTTTCTTTAGGCACTACTTCACATAAAAAATTGTTTTTGTAGATGCTTATAAAAAACTTGACATTCACTTGGTGATATCCTAGCACATATGAGAAATAATCTATTTCATTTTTATCTATGCAAGCTTCTTTTAAAGACTCTTCTTTTTCACTTAGGCTTGCAAGTGTTCCTTTACAAAAGGTAAGGCTAGGTTGTTCAACAAGAGGTATATTTTCAAATGTATTTTCAACTTTTCCTTCTTGTTGAATGACCTTGTGGGAAGGAACACTCTTCTCCCACGCCTTTTGTTTCCCAAGGGTTTTCTCTTGCTTTTCTATTTTTACATTTTCTTCACTCTCACTAGCTTCTTTTTCTTGGCTACTATTCTCATCTTTGTCCCTTAAGATCATAGATCTTTCATTGAAACATTGAGATGCTAATTGATCATTGCCAAGGTATTCTAAACATGGAATTTCTCTAGCTTGAGTGTGAGAGATATGCTTGGTTAGGTTTTCTTGTCTCTCTTTCCTAGCTCTCCTAGGAAATTGTTGATGATATTCATTTTTCCTAAGACTTTCTTCCCCAAGATAATCATGATGTTTAGAGCTAGATGCATGAGAATGTAATTTTTTTGAAAATTGAGACTTCTCATTCTTTGCTTTAGTCAATTCATTAGTTTTGATCTCATTCTCCAATTGTTTAGATGAAATTGATTGAATATCCTTAGTAAGTTGTTTCAAAAGAGATTTCAAGGATTTTACTTCACTTTCTATAGACTTTGGAGAGTGAGAAGAAGAAGACATGGCTAAAACTTTGTGTATATAGGTGTTTTACTTTGAGAAAGTTTAGGAAAGTTAAAGAGAGTAGTTTTCCAGGTAAGGGAGGTGAGTCACAAAGGACTACTTAAGTACCAAGCCTTTTCCTTGCCAAAAACTATCCCCCAATATCTTCACACAAGACTTTCTCTTAGTGAAACACTTAGAACACAAATGCAAGAAAACATGCAAGAAAACAATGTAAGCTAACTATGCAACAAAGCTAGTCGGTTTAGCACAAAAATTAAACAAAATTAAACATGCAAAACGTAGCTATGAAAGCAAAAGAAAAACAATTACAAACAAGTAACAATTACTAATCAAGAATGCTATACTATTCGGCCCTAGGTGAGGCTTCTTGGACACTTTGAGCCCTTGAAGACACACTCACCGTCTAGACGTAATTAACAAGGTAATTAACAATAAACCAAGTTGCAAAGGAAATAAGAGAACTCCCTTTGTTGATCCTCTTTTGATTAGTGCACTTCCTTGTTGTCTTTGATTGTTGATCTCCTAATTGTTTGTAGTGTTTGTTTCAAGAAAGCTTGTTTCGGCTTTGGCTTTGTCTCCTCCTTAGAATGTTGGCTTTAATTCTCCAATTTCCAGCACCTATTCACAAGGGCTAAACCTTAAACCAAGTCAAATTCCATGCACATAAGCACCAAGGGAGAAATTAAATTCCAGCACCCAAAAAGAGGTCAAGGAACAAAAGCAAGAAACAAATTTAATTGAAAGAAAACAGTACCACCAAAAGGATTTATAATATGACAACTTAGAAAGAGATTCAAGAAATTAAAGCAAACAATTAAAGGTACTCAATAAAAGGTTGGCACACCAAAAGAATTCCTAAAGAAAAGCACTAGATTAGATGACCAAATAAAAAAAACAGCACCACTGGAAAATGTTGTGGGCCAGAAAACGTGTTTGTTCCCCGATTTATGCTGATCTGTATTTTTGGAATTTGGCTCTGAAATTTGTTATGCAAGATATTCAGGATCTTATCTAAAATCTGGCTTTGGATTCACTCAAAACGGATGCACCATTTTTTTTTAATAAATTTTTCAAAATTGGTGTTCGGTTAGGCCAGCTGGAGCGCTCAAGATTTGCACTCTGATTTTGTAAGATTTATCATTTTTTTTCTGTTGCTTCTTTTGACCTCATTTGTCTTTTCTATAACACTTTAAACTTGCATTTTCCAGAAAATCAGAATTTTCCTATGGGTGGAAATATTTTTCTGGGTTAAAACAGCCAAAACAGTGAAGGTGTAAACAGGGGAATCCTGGAAAACTGGAAAAAACAGCAAGATAACCAAAATTTAACACAATGGAATTGTAAGAATGGAAATTGTGTAAGAACTAAGACACAATTATGAACTCAAACTAAAAATAAAAAGCACCAAAGGATCAAAATAACAGCAGATTAAAGCAATATAAAGAGACCCAAAACAAGAAACAATCAAGCCAAAAAAATAGGACTACTAAGAATTGATGACAATATGGATGAACATGACTTGACAAAACATGTATAGATTCAGAAAATTAAAGACTCAAAGCATAATATGAAGCAAAATAATGAAAGCAATAAAGACTCAAAGCCTAAAACAAAATAGCAACACAAAGGTGTATGGAATCCTATCACAAATTGCACAAGAACTTGTTCAAGATCAAATGAACAAGAGTGCTTGGGTTGGATCTTCCACAAAGCACACCAAGAACAAATTAAAATATAAAAACAGCAAGACAAGTAAGGAATTGAAATGACAAAGATGAAATAAAGAAGAACTGAAATTAAAAAGACAAGCTACTCATCTTGAAGAACCAAAAGCTCATGATACCAAATGATGGCATTTCATGTGTTCTTCTTGAATCAAAGTAGTGAAAAATGGGGCGGAAGCAATGGGTGAGTGAAACAAAGCCCTCCTAGGAGTTGTGATGGCTTTGAAGGTGCATGATGAGTATGGATTAGAGAGGTTCGGCCAGCTCTATGAAGAAAGGTGAAGGGAGTGAAGTTTATAGCCTAGATTTCTAGGAGAAGTAAAGCTAGTGCACAAAATGGGCAGCATAACAATACTCAAATAAACCTGAAAATACAAGGTGTAGGCTCCTCCTTTTATAGGCTAAGGAGGACCATAATGCAACCCTAATGCTAGCCAAATGAAATGTAAATGTGAAGCACATGGGTGCACATGGCACATGGGTGCACAAATGAGCACATGGGGAGGGGTGTGTCTAGTTTTTATGCTCACCCCCTCCATGGGCTTTGTAGACCGGCCTTGGTAAATTTAGAGGTTTTTTTAGAAACTCTAAGTTTACCTAGGTTGGTGTTTTAGGTGCCAAAATTAATTCTAAGAAAATTACAAATAAAGTTCCTATGCTAATTTTGACAAGAAATTAAAGTCTACTCTACACTAGAGTTTATGGCATTTGAACATGTAAAAGAACGTCTTCTTGGATCCTCTTGGCCATAACTCTATGGTTGGCCCAAATCTACCCTTTGGTGGGTTTGCATGTGGGCTTGTGCTTGGGCCTCTTCCATCAAGAAGGATTTTACCTTGCCTGAACTCGCTCATCGGCGAGAAGGTCTTTAGCTCGCCTGAACTCGCTCATAGGCGAGAAGGTCTTTTACTTGCCTGAACTTGCTCATAGGCGAGAAGGTCTTTTACTTGCCTCTACATTGCCCCGGGGGTTACATCCTCTCGCCCCCAGAAACACTGAGGACTTTTCACTGGTGCCTCTACATTGCCCCAGGGGTTACATCTCCTCGCCCCCAGAAACACTGAGGACTTTTCACTCTTCCTCGCCTGCACTCGCTCGACGGCGAAGAGGTCTTTAACTCGCCTCAGGACGCGCGAGGGCGTTGAGGTCTTTTAGCTGGTGCCTCCGATCGCCGAAAGACGATGAGGACTTTAACTTTAACTTGTGCCTCCAATAGCCGAAAGACGATGAGGACTTAAAACTTTAACTGGTGCCTCCGATCGCCGAAAGACGATGAGGACTTAAAACTTTTAACTGGTGCCTCCGATCGCCGAAAGACGATGAGGACTTAAAACTCTTTAGAAAGCATGCAATATATCTTTAACTTGCCTTAAGCCACATACAAGTGACAAGGTCTTTCTTCAAAACTTTCTGAAAACAACAGGCACGCAATCTAAAACAACTTGTACTTCGAAAACTTCTCTTTATTGGGTGGCCTCATTAAAAACCCTCCTTAGGAAAAAAGAGTGCCCCCTTCAAACTGTTTTAACAGAGACATTGCAATATAACTTCGTGTTTGTCTTTACTTACAAGGCTTCTTAACTGTAATACAACTTCAGGTGCGTGGCGTTCCAAGTGCGAGGAATCGCCCCTCCTTCCAATGTCTCTAAGCGGTAGGCGCCGTTCCCGAGCGCCTCGGTTATTCTGAACGGCCCCGTCCACTTGGGCGACAGTTTATTCTCCATCTCGTACTGGTGGGATTTCCTCATCACCAGGTCGCCTTCTCTAAACTGTCTTGGCATCACCTTCGAGTTGTATCTTCGTTCAATCCTTCTCTTCACCGCTTCAGCCTTCAATCTCGCCTCTTCCCTGACCTCATCCAGTAGATCCAGGTTCAGCCTTCTCTCTTCATTCGAGTCTTCCTCTACAAAGTTCTGGAATCTCGGCGAGCTCTCCTGGATCTCTACTGGAATCATTGCATCACACCCATAGACCAAGCTGAACGGGGTCTCATGGGTTCCTGACTGCTCGGTGGTGTGGTACGCCCAGACTATACGGGGTACCTCCTCAGCCCAGCTTCCTTTGGCTTTCTCTAGCCTTCTCTTCAAACCTCTCAGCAACACCCGATTAGTTGACTCCACCTGGCCATTCGTCTGAGGGTGCTCGACGGATGCAAACACTTGTTGAATTCCCACCCCTTCGCACAGCTTCTTCAACAAGTGGCTTGCAAACTGAGTCCCATTGTCTGACACTAGGCGCTTGGGCACTCCAAACCGGCACACAATATTCTTCCACACGAAACCTTCGATCTTGTGTGCGGTGATCTGGGCCACTGGCTCTGCTTCGATCCACTTGGTGAAATACTCAATCGCCACCACCAAGTACTTCATCTGCCTGATCGCCAGCGGGAATGGTCCCAGGATGTCGATTCCCCAAGTATGAAACGGCCAAGGGCTGTAGATCGACTTCAACTCCTCGGGAGGCGCCTTGTGCCAATCGGTGTGCTGTTGGCATTGTTTGCAACATTGGGCATACTTCTTGCAGTCTTCTCTCATCGATGGCCAGTAGTAACCTGCACGGAGAGTCCTTGCGGCCAGAGCTCGACCCCCGACGTGGCTTCCGCATATACCTTCGTGGAGCTCTGCCATGATTCTCGTGCATTTCTCGCCATGTACTCATTCCAGGAGTGGGTGAGTGAACCCAAACCTGTACAGATCGCCATCAATCAATGTGTACTTGCTAGAATTTTTCTTTACCTTCCTAGCCTCTGTCGGATCCAGTGGGAGAAGGCCATCTGCCAGGCATCGCTTGTATTGTGTTATCCAGGTGTCTGGCTCATGGATAGCGCAGACCTGCGTCATGTTCACCTTCTCTCCTCGATATGCTCTAATTCTCGGCACTCTCAAAGTCTCTTGCGTCAGGGACTTATGACTTCTCGCTGCTTTCTCCGTCGACTTGCTTATCTGAAGGACCAGGTGATCTGCTACAAATGCTCTCGGCATCTTCAGAGTTTCTTGAATCACCGTCCTCTGCCTACCCTCCTTGCCTGAACTGGCGAGCTTAGCTAGCAAGTCAGCTCGGGCATTTGCTCTCTGGGCACATGCACTACCTCAAAGGAGGCAAAGGAACTCTTCAATTCCTGCACATACTCCAAGTAAGCTGCCATTTGTGGATCTTTAGCCTGGAACTCGCCTGTTACTTGTCCTGTAACTAGCAGCGAGTCACTCTTAGCCATTAATACCCTGGCTCCCATCTCTTTGGCCAGCAAAATCCCGGCGATCAGCGCCTCATATTCTGCTTGATTGTTGCTGGCTTTGAAAGCAAATCTCAAAGATTGTTCGATCAGCACGCTGTTGGGTCCTTCCAAAATGACTCCAGCACCGCTACCCTGCTGGTTCGACGATCCATCCACCGAGAGTACCCAACGGAAGTCGTCCCCTTCAACTCGTGTCACCTCAGATGAGAGCTCGACCACGAAATCTGCAAAGATTTGTCCCTTGATCGGGCCTCGGGGCTCATACTTAATATCAAACTCTGACAATTCTACTGCCCACTTCACCATCCTTCCTGCAACGTCAGGCTTCTTCAAGACCTTCTGGATGGGCAGGTCAGTCATCACCAGTATGGTGAAGCTATGGAAATAGTGGCGCAACCTCCTCGCCGAAAATACCACAGCCAGCGCAACCTTTTCCAGGGCCTGATATCTCGTTTCGGGGCCCTGCAACACCTTACTCACAAAATAAATAGGCTTCTGAGCCTGATCCTGATCCTGGGCGAGCACCGCACTCACCGCCCTCTCAGTTACAGCAAAATACAACCTGAGAGGGGTTCCCACCAGCGGTTTGCACAAGACCGGCGGGATCGCCAGATATTCCTTCAGCTTGACGAAGGCTTCCTCGCACTCCTTCGTCCAAGCAAACTTGTTATTGCGCCTTAAGCACTGAAAATAGGGATGGCCCTTTTCTCCGCTAGCTGACACGAAGCGAGACAGGGCTGCCATCCGACCTGTTAGCTGTTGAACTTCCTTCACCGTAGCTGGGCTCCTCATCGCCAAGATGGCGGCACACTTATCAGGGTTGGCCTCTATGTCTCTTTCAGTCAGGAGGAAACCCAAAAACTTTCCAGCCTCCACGCCGAAAATGCATTTCTCTGGATTAAGCTTTAATCTGAACCTGGCGATCGTCGTGAACAATTCCTCCAAGTCGGCAACATGCTTGCTTTTTTCCGGCGAGGTCACGACCATGCCATCGACGTACGCTTGCACGTTCCTTCCCAGCATCGGTGCAAGTACTCGATCCATCAGCCTCTGGTACGTGGCCCCCGCGTTCTTCAGCCCAAACGGCATCACCTTATAGCAATAGCACGATCTCTCCGTCATGAAGGCTGTCTTTTCTTCATCCATGGGATGCATCTTGATCTGATTATACCCCGAAAAGGCATCCAGGAAGCTCAACAACTTACACCCTGCAACACTATCTACCAGGGCGTCTATGCTTGGTAAAGGATATGAATCCTTTGGGCAAGCCTTGTTCAGGTCAGTGAAATCGACGCACATGCGCCATTTCCCGTTACTCTTCTTCACCAGCACGACATTTGCCAAACATTCAGGGTACTGGACTTCCCTGATGTGGCCTGCAGCGAGGAGTTTCTGTGTTTCGTCCCTGATCGCCTGCCTCCTCTCTTCGTTGAACTTTCTTATTCTTTGTCGCACTGGTCTTCCGAAGTTGTCCATCGCCAGATGATGGCACAAGAAGTCGGGATCGATCCTGGGCATGTCCGAAGCGGACCATGCAAACGCGTCCAGATGCCGCTCAATCACCTTGGCGATCTGGTCCTGGAGCTCAACCTCCAGGGATCTTCCCAGCTTGAAGATCTTTCCCCCGATTTCTCTCTCGAGCCACTGCTCGACGGGTTTTGGTCTGGTTTCTCTGGCGATCACCGCCCTGGCGATTCCCAGCTCTCTCGCTTCCTCAGGGCGATTCCTTGCCTCTTCCTCCTCCAGACCAGCGTTCCCCTCCCCCAGCTCAGCGTCCACCATCTCCACGTCCCTTCCGGCGATCTCTTCTGTTACCGTCGATCTGGGCTTCACACCAGGAGGCAGGGTGGTTGTTACGTAACTCACCGATCTCTTGTTTTTCAGGCTATTCTCATAGCACTTCTTCGCTTCCTTCTGATCGGACTTGATGGTGATAACCACCCCCTCCATGGACGGCAACTTTACCTTCATGTGCCGGGTCGACGGTATGACACCTATCCTGTTGAGCGTGGGTCTTCCTAACAGGATGTTGTATGCTGAAGGAGCGTTCACAACAAGGTATTTGATTTTCTCCGTTCTTGAACCCGCCACATCTGTAAACGTTGTCCTCAATTCTATGTACCCCCTGACCTCCACTTGGTCACCAGCGAACCCATACAAACATCCTCCATAGGGCCTCAGCTGGTCAAGGGGCAGCTCCAACTGCGTGAAAGTCGGCCAGAACATCACGTCTGCCGAGCTTCCTTGGTCCACCAGTACCCTGTGGACCTTTCTTCCTGCTGTTATCAACGAAATTACTATGGGATCGTTGTCATGAGGCACAACATCCCGGAGATCTTGCTTGGTGAACGTAATATCCACTTCTGGCGAGTGGTCTTCAAACATATCCACCGTCATCACAGACCTTGCGTACTTCTTCCTCTGTGATGCGGTGCATCCACCTCCTGAGAAACCCCCTGCAATGGTGTGGATTTCTCCGTGCGTAGGCATCTCGTGCTACTGAGCCTCAGCACCTGCTGGTTGGGAACTCGACGCGCCCCCCGTCCTTCTGTCCAGCAAATAATCATTTAGGAACCCGCTCTTAACTAGATCGTCGAGCTGGTATCCTAATGCTAAGCACAAGTCCACTGTATGGCCAAAGCCCTGGTGAAACTCACACCAGGCGTCTGGCTTTGGTCCCAGCACCTTGTCGCCCACCTTTTCTGGCGCCTTCAACCTAGCGGATATGTTGGGAATGGCGATCAGATCCGCCAATCCCATGACAAACTCGTGCTTAGGCGGGCGATTGTATTCCCGTCGTGTGGTTGCTGGCGTCCTTGGCCCCTGCCCTTGTTCTTCCTTGGATCATAAGGATGGCGAGTCCTCTGATCCCTCCTGGCCGCCGCTGTCTCCAGCACCCTCTGTGGCTGGATCCTGGTCTGGGCACGTGGCCTAGTGGGGGCCACGCTTCCTCTCTTCTCGGCGATTTCGCTCTCGTCGGCGATGTGGGCCACCGCAAGTCGCCTGACCTCAGCAAACGTGGCGGGGTGTGCCCTGATCAACGCCTCGCAGAATGGTCCCAGCAGCACGCCTTTCTTAAATGCATAGACCAGCATTTCTTCATCCTTGGTCGGCGATCTGACCATTTGCGCCCCAAAGCGATTTAGGTAGTCTCTGAGGGACTCTCCCTGGTACTGCCTTATATCAAACAGGTCGTAAGACACCCTGGGCGGTGCCTTATTCACGATGTACTGCTCAAGAAAAATCTTCGAGAACTGTTGGAAACTGGTTATGTGACCGTTAGGCAGGCTCACAAACCATTCCAGCGCCGTTCCCTGGAGCGTGCTCACAAACATCTTGCAATACACGGCGTCTGATCCCCCTGACAGCATCATCTGCGTATGGAACGTGGTGAGATGAGCCTCAGGATCCTCCACACCGGTGAAAACAGCCTTAACAGGAACGACACTCGTAGGAATAGGCGTGTCAGTAATCGCTTGATCGAAACGCATAGGAAAAACACGAGGTGGCGTCGACGCGCGACCTCTTCAGCAATAGAACGCCCCTGCTGCTCCTGAAGAGCTTGACGCAGCTCCTCCGTCACCTTGCTAAGCTCATCATTCCTGGCCCGAGAGGCGGCCAGGTCCTCATGCATTCTCGCCTGTTCTATGCGCAAGGCTTCCACAGTTGCCTGCAACGAGCGCATAATCTCTACCATCTGCCCCATGGTCATGGCGGCGGCGCCTTCAGCAGCGACGGGCGCAACTGGACTTGAACGATTGCTTCTCATTTTTCTCATGAAACTTGGCGAATCACAGAATGCAGCGAACAACACTTACTTCAGCTACGATCGATTCAGCGATCAATCGGAAAGAACTGCGCGAAACTCTGCAAGAAACTTAAGAACACCGCGAACCTCCAAAGAAACCTGCAACTCCACCAGAAACCACC
The DNA here is from genome assembly GCF_051622355.1 of Phaseolus vulgaris. Taxonomy (NCBI): domain Eukaryota; kingdom Viridiplantae; phylum Streptophyta; class Magnoliopsida; order Fabales; family Fabaceae; genus Phaseolus; species Phaseolus vulgaris. The sequence goes on from NC_143500.1 coordinate 18,904,205, forward strand.
GCTTCTCCCACGGATAACCAAACGAGCGAAGGAACTCAAACTCCACCGAACAAATCGCGCGTAAACAGCAGAAAACCTCACTTCACCGAACAAAAATCCAAACGAACGGTGGAAAACGCGAAATCACCGAACAAATCTTAAGCGAACAGCGAACTACGGTTGCACCAGCACACAACCACACAGAAAATCACGAAAACCTCCAAGAACTCACGCTGTGGATGGGAACAGGTTTTACACGGCCCCACGGTGGGCGCCTGATGATCCTGCCTGTTGACCAGAACGTTGGAACCTGCCTCGTCAAAGGATCGACGCGCGCATCGCTTCAAACCTCCGTCCTTCTTCAAGATCCACCTCAAGAACCTGCAAAAAAACAGAGCGGCGCCGCTGCGGCCGATCGCACTCCAACGCCCAAGTCAGTGACCGAACCACCAAATACTAAGAGCAAGAACACTCAAGAAATCTCAAGGAACCGTGCAATGTTCTCTCTCACAGTAAGCTCTAGAACTCGCAAGCGTAAAGAGTATAATCTGAACGTGCGTACCTCAGAAAGTTCGTTGAGAACTCTTGTATACCTGGTCACTTTCTCTCTCCTGGCAGTTACAGACCTGGACACGTGGCTCGCATCCAGTCGTACACGTGCCATCATCTGGAGCCTCCTTGACTTGGGCGCTGCTCCTGACTCTCTTTTTGGCTAAGTTATTTATGCATGGTACTGCCCAATGCATAGCTAACTTGGGAGCGCGATCTCTACTGGAATTGGCGAGTGAGGGTGCTCTCGCACACCTTCCCTGTGGTCTCGCCGGCCGCCTTCATAATCTGCACCACCTTCATCTTCGGCGATGTGCTTGCTCTGGCGATCTCCAATCGCTTGGTCGCCTGAGTTTACATCTGGCGACTTCACCTTCAACTGGGCGATCGCCGGTCCTGGTATGCTGAAGATCGGAACACGCCAACTTAATAACTGGCGACTACACGAACCCCCCCCCCCCCCGACTTCCTTCACTTCTGCGAATCTGGCGCCTTGTCAACACGCCTACACTGTAGCTTGGTGCCACATCATCACTTCCGACTACCAGGACGGTACAACGTCAGCAGCAGAGAACCATGTGGACCACTCGCGAGATTACACGCGGACCGGGTGACAGGTAGATCGGGGTGAACGTGATCAGTTGTCACTAACCAAGTGACCACCGACAGATCAGGCGGCAGCGAAGTCAGGGGATAGATCACCCAGAACGGTGATCGGTGGTCAGTAATCAAGTTGCCACCAACAGACCAATTCCCAAATGAACGCCTGGGGGCAGAACGCGGGAAGCAATAGAGCACCGATCAGTCATCGGGTGCATGGTCATCGGGGTCTCGTGTTACACGCAGTTAAACTGGGACTGAGGTTCCCAGCGAGAGCGTTACGCATGGACCTCGCATGAACACATCTCAAGGAATCGTGCACGAGAGTGGCCTGAGGGAGCTAGTAAACCGGTCAGTGATTGGTGATTCCCTCAACCCATCACCTGCGCGATTCTGTGAAGGGTAAGCCGTTTACGCAGAGAGCAACGCTTGGTGAGTGTGCCTAGACCAGCCACACCTGGTGCTCTCCTGAGAGTATGCGGGTTACCCAGGTGGAAGAAATATCCTAAGTTACTCCGCAAGGGAATAACTTAGGCGCACAAAGAGAAGCGCTAGATCCCTTCAAGTAAGTGACACGTGTGTGGTTAGATGTGAGTTGCATGCCTCCACGTGTCATCATCTGAGAAGGGCGCAGTCCAGATAAAGGTGCACTCCGTACCGCTAAGGGTACAGACAGGCGCAGCCAAGCGTAGAGACGCGCTGACACGCACAGACACTCACGCTCTCACTCTACTGATTCTAGAGGTACGTTGTCACAGAAAAGCATAACAGGGTTCTGGCACATGTCAGAGAGGCATAACAGAATTCTGTTAGGCCCAGATACGGGGAGAGACATAAAAGAGAGAATCAGGGTGAGAGTCAGGGAGATAGAACAGAGAGAGAGCAAGAGTTTTTCACACACACTACTAGTTTTTCTCATTTGGTGGTTCTGTGGTCTAACTTGATCGTCGGAGTGCAAACGGCCGCTAGAGGCGCCGTCTGTGTGTTTTGCAGGTCGCGTTTGGAGATCCAAGAGAAGGTTCTGAGGGTGATTTTGCAGAGAACACAGTCGAGTTGTCGGCAGGATCAGATCCCCTTTCCTCAGTTGATGTACCCCCACCTCAGTATTTATCGATGAAGTTTCCTTCAGTAGAATCGGGGAGGCCCAAGGGTAGAGCTCTTTGTAATCTTGTGAAGGAAGGGAGACTCCCCCGGCCTGTGGTGGAGTTGCTTGGGTAAGATTGGCATGGGATGAGGCAGGCCTCTCAGCCTGCGAGGAAGGAGCACCAGAGGCTCGTGGGGGGTTGCATGTTGGTGGAGGGTTTGTCCCATTGGTAACCCTACGAGTATTGGGAGGAGGGTTTCGCGATGAGGAAGGAGGGTTAGCGGTGGACTTTGTCTGAGCCATCGCAAGAACTGCAAAGGAAAGAAAAGGGAGGAAATGAGGATAGCAAAAGAATGACTCGATCGAAGAGGAAGAAGACAGAACGAACGAGTGAGAGTTCGCTGGGGAAGACGCTATCAAGAACGAAACTCTAAGTTACGAGAAAAAAGAGAAACAACCCACAACGTATGCGCCAGACAGTTAATGGATGATGCAAACCGATTAAAATGCAGCAAATATCAGTAGAAGGAGTAAAAGGGTTACCTTTTGATGATCGGACGAGTGTCGAAGGAAGTTGAAGATTGAGGGGGACGTAGGTTTCGTAGCTCGCAGAGAGAGCGTTCAGAATGCTTGAAGATGAAGAAAGATAATGAAACAGTGAATAGTGCGAAGGGTTTAGGGGTTTCCAACGTCGTAGGAAGCGCAAACGACAGCGAACAATGGCCGTCGATGGGTCCACGTGTCGAACGATCGAAGGAGTCGGTGAAATGTCAAGTCAGTGAACAGTTTTAGCACCAACGCGCAAAGCCACGTAAGCTGCCGGATTTAAACCTCTGTAGTCTCCTCGCTGAACAAGTCGCAGCTCGAGACTGGGGAGCTTGTGTACCGACCAGGTCATCGGGTGTGATGACGTGTCTTGTGCGTGCCCGGGTGGGGCGTGCTCAGTGGAACACGTAGGCTAGAAGAGATGAATGGTTCAGAAGTGAGCATAGTCGTCGAACGCTGAATTGGCGTTCTCCTATCTTTAGTGTGCGCAACCGGCGGTCACCAGAGTTACGTCGCAGTCGCCGTGCGGGAGTGCCAGGAGATCAGATGGTGAGAGATCGCCGGGGAATGCTAGGAGGTCGGGTGGTTTGCACACCGCCACAAGAAGCACATCGTCGGATCCCCCAGTAAACTTAGTTAAAGCTGTTGGAGGCTCAGAAGAGTATTTCCAAGCGCGTAAGTTCAGTAAGATGATTGTTGCGCCAGCATGGGGCATGAAGGTCCAGTGGGTAGGGGGGAACACCTTGCTCATCAACAACAGGATTCCCAGGGTGGAAATTCGTTGGTGGCAAGGTTTCCCCAGCTAGAACATGCACGACACAACAATAAAAAATTTGTCGCTTGCGACGAGCGATATCACAGAGGTGATGCACTTTGTTGCATCCGATACTCGCCTTGTCTGGCGATGTTTCACAGCGCATTGTGCGCTAGCTTGCTCCTTGAGTAGAGGACTTAGCTGTGCGGTTGGTTACTACACAAAAATAACGTTCAAGTTGCCCCAATCCAGATGACGACACGTGTAGGGTTGGATGGCACCAGTTACTCCAACCTAGACGATGAAACGTGTAGGGTTGGGTGCAATAGAGAAATGACGCTCAAGTTGTCCTAGCTCAGATGACGACACGTGTAAGGCTGGGCGCTACCTGCTATCCCAGCCCAGATGGCGACACGTGCAGGGCTGTTCTCCTTCAAGAGGGCCACCCCATAGCTTATTTTAGTGAGAAAATGAAGGGAAGTCATATCAACTATTCCACTTATGATGAAGAGTTATATGCATTTGTTAGGGCTTTGTTTACTTGGCAACATTATCTTTTTCCTAAAGAGTTTGTGATTCATAGTGATCATGAATCTCTTAAATATTTGAAAAGCCAAAACAAACATAACAAGAGGCATGCCAAGTTGGTGGAATTTCTTGAGCAATTTCCTTATGTGATCAAACACAAGCAAGGCAAAATAAATATTGTGGCCGATGCACTTTCAAGAAGATATGCCTTGATTACTCTTTTGGGTTCTCAATATCTTGGCTTTGATCACATTAAGGATCTTTATCATGATGACCTTGATTTTTCTCTTATCTATGAAGAGTGTCTTAAAGGAGGACACAAAGACTTTTTTTTATACAAGATGGCTTTCTTTTTAAAGGAAAACGTCTTTGTATTCCCCAATGCTTAATTAGATTATCTCTTGTTAGAGAAGCACATGAGGGAGGATTAATGGGTCACTTTGGGGTTGCTAAAACTTTGGATTTGTTGCATGAACATTTATATTGGCCTCATATGCATAAACATGTTCATAGTTTGTGTGATAAATGCATAACTTGCCGCAAGGCTAAATCTAGGATGCATCCCCATGGTCTATATACTCCTCTCCCTATCCCTTCAATGCCATGGGTTGACATATCTATGGATTTCATCTTAGGATTACCCAAGACATCAAAGGGAAAGGATTCCATTTTTGTGGTAGTGGATCATTTTTCAAAGATGGCTCACTTTATTCCTTGCCACAAAGTGGATGATGCATGTCATATTGCAAACCTCTTCTTTCAAGAAGTGGTTCGTTTGCATGGGATTCCTAAAACTATTGTGTCCGATAGAGATCCAAAGTTCTTGAGTCACTTTTGGAAGTCCTTGTGGGGTAAGCTTGGTACTAAGCTTTTATTTTCTACCACTTGTCACCCACAAACCGATGGTCAAACCGAAGTGGTCAATAGAATTTTAGGACAACTATTGAGATGCTTCATTTCCGGGAATTCTAGAGTGTGGGAGAATTTACTACCCCATGTTGAGTTTGCATATAACCGTGTAGTAAATTCTACCACCTCACATTCTCCTTTTGAGGTTGTCTATGGGTTTAACCCCTTAACACCTCTTGATCTTCTTCCTATTCCCATTCTTGGAGATGTCTTGTGCAAAGATGGGGATGAAAAGGCTTCTTTTGTGAAAACTTTGCATAAACAAGATGAGAATTGAGAAGAAGGTTGGCAAGTATGCTGAACTTGCCAATAAAAGGAGAAAAGCATTGTTGTTTGAGGAAGGTGATTGGGTTTGGCTTCATTTGAGGAAGGATTGCTTTCCTACTCAAAGGAACTCCAAACTAATGCCTCGTGGTGATGGACCTTTCCAAGTCCTAAAGAGGATTAATGACAATGCTTATGAGTTATGTACCGACCAGGTCATCGGGTGTGATGACGTGTCTAGCACGTGACTGCGTGAGGCGTGTTTAGCAGAGCACGTGGCTAGAGAAGAGCGAGTGGTTCAGAAGCTAGTGTAGTTGCCGTTCGTGGAAGCGGCGTGTTACAACGTGCATGATCGGTTCTCGCCAAGATTGTATAACGTTGACTTGTTAGGCGATTGGCGCCCACCGTGGGGCCGTATAAAAGGTGATTCCCAACCATAGTTCGTGTTTGTTGAGGTTTTGGTGCTTTTTGTTCGACTGCTCACTATCGCAGTCGGTTCCTGGAGTTTTCACCGTTTGTTTGGAGTTTCTTTGAGTTGCTGAGTTTGACAAGAAAGGATGAGGACAACGCGATCTAGTTCAGTCGCGCCGTCAACAGACTAGGATGCTGTGTCTCTGACATAGGTCATGGACATGATGAGGGCGCTGCAGGAGAACGTGGGCGCATCACGTTCTGAACAGGAAAGGATGCATGAGGCACTGGTGGCCTCGCAAGCTAGGAATGAAGAGCTCAACAAGGTTAATGAAGAGCTGCGTAAAGCCCTTCAAGAGCGGAAGGAGCGTGCAGTCGGGGACAGATACCCATCCCCACCGCGCAGCTTTCCCATGCCATTTTCTCAGGAGATAATGGACTCGGTGGTCCCGGCCAATACTGTGGCGGTGAAAGCGTCTTTCACCAGGGTGGAGGACCCTGAAGCCCATCTCACGGTGTTTCATACTCAGATAATGCTCTCGGGGGGGTCGGACGCGATTTACTGTAAGGTGTTCATGAGCACTCTTGGTGGAACAGCGTTAGACTGGTTCGTCAGTATACCTACTGGCCACATTACCACGTTTCAACAGTTTTCCAAGATGTTTGTTGAGCAGTATATAGTGAACAAGGCACCACCTTTGGTGTCTTACGACCTGTTTGACGTAAGGCAGTACCAAGGGAGTCCTTGAAGGATTTCCTGAACAGATTCGGAGTCAGATAGTCTGCTTGCCAGGTAAAGACGAAGAAATGATTGTACACGCCTTCAAAAAGGGTGTGTTACCTGGGCCCTTTAGTGAGTTACTTATCAGAAGTCACCCCGGCCCCTTGTTCTTATTCTTCTTAGGGTCGTAAGGATGGCGCATCCTTTGGTCCCTCTTCCCCGTCGTCGCCTCCATTTGAAGTGGTGAGTTCCAAGCCAAGGACCTGCAGATGGTAGCCTACTTGGAGTACGTGCAAGAGCTAAGAAGATCTTTTGCTTCATTTGAAGTGGTGCACGTGCCAAGAGAAAAAAATGCCCGAGCTGACTTGCTAGCCAAGCTCGCCAGTTTGGGCAAGGGGGGCAGGCAGAGGACTGTCATTCAAGAAACCTTGAAAGCACCTCGAGCATTCGTGGCAGACCACCAGGTTCTCCATGTTTGCAGATCAATGGAAAGACCGGCGATAAGTCATAGATCCCTGACGCAAGAAACTCTGAGGATGCCGAGGGTCAGAGCGCGCCCAGCGGAAGGGGCAAGATCGATGCAGGTTTGCGCTGTCCACGAACCAGACACGTGGATAACGCCATACCAACACTATTTAGCGGATGGTGTGCTTCCAGTTGACTCAACTGAGGCCAGAAAAATAAAGAAGAGCTCCAGCAAGTTTACTCTTATTGACGGCGAGCTGTACAGGTTTGGATTTACACACCCTCTTCTTGTATGTATACACGGAGAGAAGTGCACGAGGATTATGGCTGAGCTCCATGAGGGAATTTGCGGGAGCCACATTGGAGGTCAATCGCTGGGGACAAGGACTATCCGTGGAGGCTATTACTAGCCCAGGATGAGAGAAGATTGCAAGAGATACGCCCAGCGCTGCAAGGAATGCCAGCAGCACGCCGATTGGCACAAGGCCCCCAGAAGAGCTGAAGTCAATTTACAGCCCCTGGCCATTTCATACTTGGGGAATTGACATTCTTGGACCCTTCCCATTGGCAGTCAGATAGATGAAGTACTTGGTAGTGGCGATTGAATACTTCACCAAGTGGATCGAAGCGGAGCCAGTGGCCCAGATCCGCACACAAGATTGAGAGCTTTGTATGAAAGAACATAGTGTACCGGTTTGGTGTGCCTAAACGCCTGGTGTCAGACAATGGGACTCAGTTTGCGAGTCACCTATTGAAAAAGTTGTGCGAAGAGGGGGGAATACAACAGGTGTTTGCATCCGTCGAGCACCCATAGACGAATGGCCAAGTGGAGTCTGCCAATCGGGTGTTGCTGAGAGGTTTAAAAAGAAGACTAGAGAAAGCTAAGGGATCGTGGGCTGAAGAGCAGTCAGGAACCCACGAGACGCCGTTTAGTTTGGTTTATGGATGTGATGTGATGATTCCAGTCGAAATCCAGGAAAGCTCGCCGAGATTCCAGAACTTTGTGGCGGAAGACTCGAACGAAGAAAGAAGAATGAATCTGCATTTGCTGGATGAGGTCAGGGAGAAGGCGAGAGTGAAGGCCGAAGCAGTAAAGAGAAGGATTGAGCGAAGGTATAACTCTAAGGTAATGTCAAGGCAGTTTAGAAGTGGCGATCTGGTGATGAGGAAGGCCCAAAAGTATGAGATGCAGAACAAGTTATCGCCTAAGTGGACGGGACCGTTCAGAATAACCGAGGTGCTCGGAAACGGCGCCTACCGCTTGGAGACGTTAGAAGGAGGGGCGATTCCTCGCACTTGGAACGCCACACATCTCAAATTGTATTACAGTTAAAGCCTTGTAAGTAAAGACGAACATGAAGAGATTTGAATAGTTTCTGTTAAAACAATTTCAAGGGGGCACTCTTTTTTCCCTAAGGAGGGTTTTTAATGAGGCCACCCAATAAAGAAGAGTTTTTCAAGTTTAAAGCTTCTAAGTTTGCATGCTTATTGTTTTGAAAGTTTTTAGAAAAAAGACCTTATCACTTGTACGTGATCTAGGGCAACAGTAAAGTTATATTGCATGCTTCATAATTAAAAGTCTTGAAGTCCCCGTCGTTTTTCGGCGATCGGTGGCAATAGTTAAAAGTTTTAAAGACCTCATCGTCTTTCGGCGACCGGAGGCACCAGTAGAGTAAAAAGCCCTCAGCACTCTCGTGCATTTTGAGGCAAAAGAAGAAGTCCTCCTCGCCCTTGAGCGAGTGCAGGCGAGAAAGAGAAGAAGTCCTCCTTGCCTTTGAGCGAGTGAAGGCAAGAACAGATTGAAAGACCTCTTTGCATAAGCAGATTGAGGCAAGATTAAAAGTCCTCAGTGCATCCAGAGGGGAGGAGATGTACACCCTGGGCAAGTTGAGGCACCAGAGAAAGTCCTTCTCACCTCAGAGTGAGTTCAGGCAAGATGAAATTGAAAAGTCAGGGGTGTTCGTGACCTTAAACGGCGGGAAGGGAAGGTTGATGGAAAACGCCTTTTCCCCTTTAAGTGAAACATCAATATTGACCCAGTAAGACCAGATAAAGCTTCCACGCTTGCGGGCAGTGTGAAGATAGATAAAATCCTTCTCGTCTTGAACGAGTTCAGGTACGGCGTGAAGGGTGGAAAAAGATATGTTAGTTAACCCCACAGCAAATAGAGGCAAAGGCATACGAGGTGAATAGAAAGACGATATTCAACCAATAAAAGTTATATAAGCAGTGTCAATTCAAGTTTTTACACAGATTGGTCATTACAAACAAAGGATAAACAACAAGTTTTCGAAGAAGAGGTGATGGGGAAAGGCAGTTAGTCTTCAGAAGGTACAATCTTCCCATCCACCACTTCGTTGCAGATTGATAACATGGAAAGGTCGACATTGGCATGACATTTGCTCCAGAGCTCAGGATATTGGCATGACATTTTGATGGAGGAGGGCCCAAGCTCACCACACGATGAAAGCCAAGCCTCCAAGACTAGACGGTCTAGCCTATGATGAGGAGCGTCTAGACTAAAAAAGGAGCGTCTAGCCCATGAAGAGGAGCGTCTAGGCCATGATGAGGAGCGGCTACATAAGGAGCGTCTAGGCCATGATGAGGTTTCCTTCTAGACCGTCTAGCTTCACATACACATGGGTCAAAGCTACGATTTTGGGAAGAGAAGACCTTTGTAATTGTCACATAAAGGCCCATTAGGGGTGCTTAGTAATTAGAGTAGTGTAGAAAGCATATTTGTGTGACATTCTAGAAAGACCATGGAGGGGGTGAGCATAAAAACTAGACACACCCCTCCCCATGTGCTCATTTGTGCACCCATGTGCTTCACATTTACATTTCATTTGGCTAGCATTAGGGTTGCATTATGGTCCTCCTTAGCCTATAAAAGGAGGAGCCTACACCTTGTATTTTTCAAGTTTATTGTGAGTAAAGTTATGCTGCCCATTTGTGCTCAACTTTGCTTCTCCCTAGAATCCTAGGCTCTAAACTTCAATTCCTTCATCTTTTCCCTTGGGCTGGCCGAACCACCCAATAACCACACATAGCATGCACCTACAAGATCAACACCACTCCTAGGAGGATCTTGCTCACCTTCATTCATTGCTTTCGCCCCTTTACTCTACATTGATTCAAGAAGAACTTCATGAAATGCCATCACATTTGCTCCAGAGCGACTTCGAACCCAGAGGTGAGGATTTGAGCAGCACTCTGCTCGAGCTCATGTATTTGGTTCTTCAGTCCTTCTTTCTCCTCGTGAGCTCGAGCTAGTTCTTCAATAGGTTTCTTACTCTCACCTCGAGCTTGGGCAAGCTCTGCATCAACTTTTGTAGCTTCCTCATGAGCTTGGGAGAGCTCAGCGAGAGCCTTATCTCTGTCTGCCTCGACCTTCCCCAAAAGGATCTCCCTATCTGCTGATCTCTTCTCAATTCTTTCCACCTTGGAAGCTTCAGCTTTTCGTGCAGCCTCCAAGTCTACCACCTTGACCCTGAGTGGGACCAACTTGCTCTCCAAGTCAATTTTCTCTTGGAGTTGGAGGTGTAGTTTTTGGCGCAGATCAGAGGCTTCCTTGCGTGTATTCCTTAGCTCAGCGTCCAGAGCATCCTCCAGCCTTGAATGTTCCATTTCCGTCATCAGCAGATTGCAAGTGAGCTTTTCAACCTCAGCTCTTATCATAAGATTTGACTCTTTGAGCTCAGAGTTTTCCTCTTGAAGCTTTTTGAGTGAATCCTTCACAGCTCTTGATACCAGCGAAGGGAGATCTTCCACCATGATCTTCAGTTGAGCAGCGAAGGGTCCCAAGGTCTCTTTAAAGGGATCTGGGAGGCTTGAGGCTGATGCTGGAGGTGCTAGTGGAGTTTGATGCTGGCTTTCACCACCACCCTCTTGAGTTTGTGCAGCAAGGGGGGCTTCCAGGCGTGCTGGTGAGGCTGGAACTTCCGCTATAGGCGTTGGAGAAACTTGAGCACCCTCATCTTCTCCTAATACAGCCCCAACGATGGATGTGGTGGAAGGAGGACCCTCTCCAGCAGATACAAACGGTGTAGAGGCGCTCGGAGGGTCCTCTACATAATTAGGGCTACCACTCTCGATCACTATGGGCGCAGCGGCCAGTGATGTTGCTTGGACTGTTTCTAACGGAACGGGAGGTGATGGCGGTGTCGGCGTCGGAAGTGCAGGTGGAGTGGAGGTGGTTACCCTTTTTCTCTTGGTGATAAGACCATCCTCAGTGGCTTCGTCGTCGTCCTCTTCTTCCGACAGCACGTGAGGAGTCTTCCTCTTTGGTCTTTTCAGCGCCAGTTTTTTCCTTTCTGGGGCGGGTAGGGCCCTAGAAGGAGTTGGACCTCGGGGAGGGGTTTTCCCTTGAGAGATGGCGATCTCCACGACCGAGTTGGGCACGGTTTGGGAGCCCGCTGCGAGTTTGTGGGATCGGGCGATCGCTCTCAATTCAGCCACTTTTCCTTTGCCTAACATTGTGTCTGTGTCTGCACAAGGTAAAAACAGATGAGTATGCCCCAAAGCAAAAGCAAAACATGCAAATGTATACATACAAAACGAACAAGAATGTCAAAGACTAAATGCTAAGTCAGTTTCAACACAGAATGAGAGACTTGGTGTTAGGGTAGGGCTAACCTATGTGCATTTCGAGTTGGCCCTCGAGGATTGCTGGAAGATGGAGAGGATTAACCTCCCAGCAATTCCATTCAAGCTGACCCAAGGGCGATCTCCAGGATTCTTTGCCTCAAACAGAAAGAGGAAGACATCAACCGAGACTGGCAGCCCCAAGTGCGCGCAAAGGATTTGGAACGCCCTCACGAACGCCCAGCTGTTGGGATGGAGCTGGGCAGGGGCAATGTCGAGCTCGGTCAATAGCTCCCTTTCGAAACGAGTGAAAGGAAACCTAAGTTTCACTTTCTTGAACAGTGTGGCGTAGACGAAGCAGAACAACTCGTTGTTGTTCCCTTTGTCGTCCGCACAGATTGGTTCTCCGGGGAGGCAAGGCAGCACTGTCACCTTGTTATCGTGCTCCTCGTGAAATGAAAGGTCGGGTCGTTCCCTTTTCTTCAAGCGAAGCACCCCTACCTCATTATTTATTGACGAAGTTTCCTTTAGTAGAGTTGGGGTGGCCCAAGGGTACAGCTCTTTGTAGTCCCATGGAGGAAGGGAGGTTCCCCCGGCCTGTGGTGGAGTTGCTTGGGTAAGGTTGGCATGGGATGAGGCAGGCCTCTCAGCCTGTGTGGAAGGAGCACCAGAGGCTAGTGGGGGGGTTGCGTGTTGGTGGAGGTTTGCCCCAATGGTAACCCTACGAATTTTTGGAAGAAGGTTTCGCGATGAGGAAGGAGGGTTAGCGGTGGACTTTGTCTGAGCCATCGCAGGAACTGCAAAGGAAAGAAAAGGGAGGAAATGAGGATAGCAAGAGAATGACTCGATCGAAGACGAAGAAGATAGAACGAACGAGTGAGAGTTCGCTGGGGAAGACGCTATCAAGAACGAAACTCTAAGTTACGAAAAAAAAAGAAAAAAAAGAGAGAAGCAATCCACAACGTATGCTCCAGCCAGTTAATGGATGATGCAAACCGATTAAAATGCAACCAATATCAGTAGAAGGAGTAAAAGAGTTACCTTTTGATGATCGGATGAGTGTTGAAGGAAGTTGAAGATTGAGGGAGACGTAGGTTTCGTAGTCCGCAGAGAGAGCGTTCAGAATGCTTGAAGATGAAGAAGGATAATGAAACAGTGAATAGTGCGAAGGGTTTAAGGGTTTCGAATGTTGTAGGAAGCGCAAACGACAGTGAACAATGGCCGTTGATGGGTCCACGTGTCGAATGATCGAAGCAGTTGGTGAAATGTCAAGTCAGTGAACAGTTTTAGCACCAACGCGCAAAGCCACGTAAGCCGCCGGATTTAAACCTCTTTAGTCTCCTCGCTGAACAAGTCGCAGCTCAAGACTGGGGGGCTTGTGTATTGACCAGGTCAGCGGGTGTGATGACGTGTCTTGCGCGTGCCCGGGTGGGGCGTGCTCAGTGGAACACGTAGGCTAGAAAAGATGAATGGTTCAGAAGTGAGCATAGTCGCCGATCGCTGAATTGGCGTTCTCCGATCTCTAGTGTGTGTAACCGGCGGTCACCAGAGTTACGTCACAGTCGCCGTAGGAGAGTGCTAGGAGATCAGATGGTGAGAGATCGTCGGGGAATGCTAGGAGATCGGGTGGTTTACACACTACCACAAGAAGCACATCGCCGGATCTCCCAGTAAACTTAGTTAAAGCTGTTGGAGGCTCAGAAGAGTAATTTCAAGCGTATAAGTTCAGTAAGATGATTGTTGCGCCAGCATGGGGCATGAAGGTCGAGTGGGTTGGGGGGAACTCCTTGCTCATCAGCGACAGGATTCCCAGAGTGGACATTCGTTGGTGGCAAGGTTTCCCCACCTAGAACATGCATGGCGTGGCAATAAGGAGGGTGCCACTTGCGACGAGCGATATCGCAGAGATGATGCACTTTGTTGCATCCGATACTCGCCTCGTCAGGTGGTGTTTCACAGCGCATTGTGTGCTAGCTTGCTCCTTGAGTAGAGGACTTAGCTGCGCGGCTGGTTACTACACAGAAATAACGTTCAAGTTGCCCCAATCCAGATGACGACACGTGTAGGGTTGGATGCTACCAGTTACTCCAACTTAGATGATGACACGTGTAGGGTTGGGCAATAGAGAAATGACGCTCAAGTTGTCCTGGCTTAGATGATGACACGTGTAGGGCTGGGCGCTACCTGCTATCCCAGCCCAGATGACGACACGTGCAGGGCTGGATGCGAGCCACGCGTCCAAAAGCATAACGGCCTGGAGAGAGAAGAAACCTAGCTATAAAGGTAAACTTAACAGAATTTGCAGAGGTACGTTTTTTATTGTGGCTCATTTGCTAGGGTTGTGTGCCTTTAGTACGGTTCTACAGAGCATATTTTCTCTCAGTTTTTTTGGGTGTTCTTGTTACTGACTTGAGCGTCAGAGCGCCACCGGCCGCAGAGGCGCCACCTTGTGTTTTCAGGTTCTCAGAGAGGCTTTCTGTGGTGTGGACTTGAAGGGCACGTGGAGTGAAGCTGGTGGGAGGTTCATGACGAGGCAACGCTCTAGCGCTAAGTCAACCGGCAGGATCAGTTTTTATCTTCTTCCCACTCAAAATGCAACACCAAGGGGTAAAGAGATAAAAAACAAAGACTCGAAGTGGCGACAGGCGTCGCCGAGCATACGCGTCGCCAAGAAAGGAGCGTCGCCAGGCACGGGCGTCGCCAAGAAACATAACGGAGAAAACGCGTACAGTATGTTAGAAGAAGCGAATGCAGACGAGGGTGCACAAAAATAAAGGAGCGGCGTTACAGAAATCAAAACATGGCACCAGAGAGCTAAGATTACAAATAGAGTTTGCGATAAAGGCGAATGAGACAAATGAGGCAAACAGGTACATGCCCTATGCTCGTGCGAAAAGTGCAAACAGACCACTTTTCAGTGGCCTCCGGAGTCTGGACGGGAGGAGGACGAAGCTCCTTCTCAGCCCTCAGCGCCTGAGTAAGTTGTGACCACTGTTGCCGGTTTATCTTCGAACCTGCACCAAAGAAAACAAGCATGGTGAAGATACCACAAGACAGGACACGTAAAGACCTAGTAAAGATGAAAAGCGGGAATTTCTAAGATAATCTCTCATACATATATACTTCTCCAAGGCTTCGGCGTTGTACTCCAAGCTGATCAAAGCGGCAGCGTCAAAGCCTCCCGCCTCAGCCAAGATCCGGCATGCCACCTGGTCGTTCAAGGGTAGCCTCTTGAAAGGCTTGGACTTCAAGGCTCTCGTCTCCCTTACCCAGTACAGTGGAAAACCATCCAGGGCGGAAGGCACGAGATCGGAACAGCAGAATTTGAAAAATCTACCCTTCCACCCTGTGAAGGAATTCTGGAAGGGAGTTAGGAGAACCCTACCGGGAACGTTGCTGAGGGTCACCCAGAGGTTGTTCCTTTGCCTCTTCACCTCAAAGAAGTGAAGAAAGATGTCAACCGAGGGTGCGCACCCCAGAAAGCCAAAGAGTATGTCGAAGGCTTTGACGAAAGCCTAGCTATTAGGGTACAACTGGGCTGGAGCAGCGTTAATCTCTATCAGTAGTTCCCTCTCAAACTTGGAGAAGGGCAGGCGCACGCCGATGCTTTTGAAGACCACCTAGTAGAACTAGAAGAAGGGGACCCCGTCGTTGGCCCGTTCGTCTCCGCATACCAGCTCCCCTAAGGTGCAAGGGAGCACGGTGATATCATCATCATGCCTCTTCGCGAAGGCATGATGATCGTAGGAGCAGGGATCCCCCATGTGTTCCTGATCCGGCCTGTTGACCAAAACGTTGGAACTTGCCTCGTCAAACTTGGATCGACGTGTGCACCGCTTCAACCTCCGTCCTTCGTCACGATCCACCTCAAGAACCTGCAAAAGAACAGAGCGGCGCCGCTGCGACCGATCGCACACCAACGCCCAAGTCAGTGACTGAACCACCAAATACTTCAAGAGTAACACTCAAGAACTCTCAAGGAACCGTGAACCAGTTCTCTCTCACAGTATACTCAAGAACTCGCAAGCGTAAAGAAGACAATCTGAACGTGCGTACCTCAGAAGTTCGTTGGGAAACCCTTATATACCTGGGCACTTTCTCTCTCCTGGCAGTTACACACCTGGACACGTGGCTCGCATCCAGCCGTACACGTGCCATCATCTGGAGCCTCCTTGACTTGGGCGCTGCTTCTGACTCTCTTTTGGCTAAGTTACTTATGCATGGTACGGCCCAGTGCATAGCTAACTTGGAGCGCGATCTCTACTGGATTGGCGAGCTAGGGTGCCTTCGTTACACACCTTCCCTGTGGTCTCGCCGGCCGCCTTCATAATCTGCATCACCTTCATCTTCGGCGATGTGCTTGCTCCGGCGATCTTGAATCACTTGGTCGCCTGAGTTTACATCTGGCGACTTCATCTTCAACTTGGTGACCGCCGGTTCTGGTGTGCTGGAGATCGAAGCACGCCAACTCAATAACTGGCGACTTCACGAACCCCCCGACTTCCCTTCCTCCTGCCAACCTGGCGTCTTACCAACACGCCTATACAATAACTTGATGCCACGTCATCACTTCCGACTACCAGGGCAGTACAGTTCCCTTGTGGCCCTGGTGGAGAGTAAGATGGAGCATTCGTCGAGAAGCTCGCGCAAAGCCTATGCATAAAGGTCCTTGGGGTTAACCCTAGGGGGAGGAGCATGGGAAGACATGTCGGCGCAAAGTATCGGCGAAAGAGCTGAGAGATCGAAGGAGAATAACGCGTTAGGAGTGCGGGAGGAAAAACGCCAACTAGAAAGAACGCAGAAGGAACTCTCTGTGTAGCGGTGTAAGGAGGGTGCGAAAACACAGAGATGATGGACGCAGGTACAAGATTTCAAAGATCTAAATATTGCAGTTGGAGCGCCAAGTGACGCAAATGGGAGCACCGTGCGATCGAGCAACGTGTCAGAGGATGGGAGGATGATCCTGGCGTCACTGGTTAACATTCAGAAAACGTCGCATCGACAGAATGCCCAACAGTGTAAATGTTCCCTCTCGAAGAGTGTAAATGGAAGGCGCACACCAACGCGTTTGAATACAATTTGGTACATGAAGAAAAAGGGGGCCCTACCCCTGGGTCTGTCATCCACACAAACGGGTTCCCCAGGTGTGCCTGGGCGGACGGAGATGTGAGCATCATGGGTGCGGCAGAAGGCGTTGAAGTTGTATAAATGAGGGTCACCCCGATGGTTCTCCAGATCCTTGAAGGTTGTCAAGGTGGTGCATTCGTTTAAGAGATCGTCAGAGGCCCATTTATAGAAGGCCTTGTAGTTGGTCTTGGGGGGAGAACTGGACTTCGGTTTCGAGTGCACCATGATGCGGATAAATAGCTGAAGAAAGAAGAAAGGAAAAGGGTTTTAACAAGCGATTGCAAGGCAGAAAGGGGAAGAGAAACCCTAGAAAATGCCACCCACGTGAAGAAACCCAGAAAGGGGGAGAAGAGAGCGTAGAAGAACGAAGGAGCGAAAAGTATACAGAAATGCAGAAACATAAACAGTCCCAGGCAGTTCATACACAGCAATGTAACGCAATGAAGAAGAAGAGCCATGGAGGTAGAAAAATCATAGCTTTGAACGTGTGGGTCGGTGGTTGTCGAGGAAGCGCAGAGGGAGCAGCGATCGCTAGAATTTCAGAGAAAGAGAGATGAACAGTAGCGCACAATGCGAAAGAGTGAATAGAACAGTGTTTGGGGCGCGGGATTTCGAAGTCTTAAACGTTACATTTGCAACCCAAGAGGCGCTAATTTGGGACCGTGCGATTGAGTCGCGTGTCAAGGGATTAGGCGCTCAATGGGAGCGCAAGAGACTCTTGAGGCTGACCGCGTGATGAACCACGTTGCGAGCTATTAAGCGTGGCCCCAAAAGGTGGCTTTCCCCGTTTCAGAGGACGTCCAATCAACCATTAAGAGCACCCCAATGGTTCAGAGAATGTCACGTCAATAGTTTGAGGAGTGTCACGTCAACAAGAATGACACGTCACCAGGATGCCACGTGGATGGCGTGGACGAGGCCTTAGTCTCTTCGCTGAAAACAAGTCATCAGCTTAAGACTGGGGGGCTTGTGTACCGTCCCGTACCCGGGCATTGACAAAGTCAAGGTCAAAGTCAAAGTCAAGGTCCAGGTCAAAGTCAACATAAGGCGTCGCCTAGGTGAGACGACGCCAAGTGCAAGCATCACCAAGGCGAGGCGTCGCCAAGAGGAAGCGTCGCCCGGATAAGACGTTGCCTGAAGAAAGCGTCACCAAGGTAGGGCGTCCCTAAGGTAAAATTTCACCAAGGCAAGGCATCCACAGTGTTGCTCCCCGATACCCATGGGTAGGAAAGACCATGGAGGGAGTGACGCCATGGGAAGGCCTCAAACCCCGATAACCCGGGGTAGCAATAAAGGGAAGATAAAGGTGGCTTCAAGGCCATAGTACTAGCGCCAGTGGAGGGCAATCTGACTCATGAAGTGCCGATGTCGCCCCAGAGAAGCCCTTCGGATAGTTACGACTCATGAGAAGGGTCACGCCCAGGGGCAGCCAGGTGCAGGGTACGAGAGGAAAGTAGATACGCTCTCAAAGCGAGTGACTAGAGGTTTGGAGGCATGAGTTGGCACCCAAAGAGTCACCCCTTGCGCAGATGCACTCCTAGGAAGGAGGGCTCACACAAGGGAATACCCCTAAGTTGGGTCGCGGTGCTGTGAGGCCCTCCACGTGTAATAGCAGCCAAGTCAGAACAGCAACATCCATTTGTCAGGTATAAGGTAATTAAAGTTATTTAAAGGTAATTAAAGTTTACGTTTCGAGCGTTTTAAGGTACTTTAAATGCTTCAGGCGGTTTAAACGTCTTAAAGGCGCTGAACGTTTCATAATTAAATGCTAGAGGTGTTTAAATAGAACCTTGGATGTTGGAAACGAGGTTGGTTCGAACTTTTGGCATACTTTCCCAGAATACACTCTAGTTGCTTGCTCGAGTCTTGAGGCTACTCACAAGGGACTAGAGAGAGGTTTTTTGCCAGAGGGAGAAAAGATACACAACACACAGTTCTTTCGACCACCTTCAGAGTGCCATTCACGGTGCTCCGATACGGAGGTGTAGAGTTTTTGGTGTTTCTCGCTAGCTGACTTGAGCGTTGGAGTGCAAACGGCCGCTAGGGCGCCCTTTTGTCCTTCTTTGCAGGTATCCACAGGTAGCCAGAGGGAAGGTGTCCCTAGCTGACGAGCAAGGTTGCGCACAAAGACGTCCCAGGTCAACCGGCCGGAACAGTACACGTTAAGTAAGTTAAGATTCGTATATTCCAAAGAACATTTTTATACGCTTTAATGCGCTTTAATGATGAGAGATGTATAAAAAGGGACCTTAACCTCATTTGAAAAAGGACCGAGTTTTAACCTAATACACACAGATACACAGAGAAAACCCTAGTTGTCTTCGCGACACACTCACAGTGAGCACAAGGTAATTAGGGCAACACAGTTCTAGTTACGTAGTTTCAGTCATTCAGTACAGTTTCTTTGACCACCTCCCAAGGGTGTGTCACTTTGATGTTTCTCGCTAGCTGACTTGATCGTCGGAGTGCAAACGGCCGCGAGGGCGCCCCTTTGTTCACTTCTCTTTTCAGGTGTCTTTGACGGAGCAAACGAAGGTGCCCTAGCTCGCGAGGACAAGCCACGTGCAAAGACGATACCGGTGAACTGGCGGGAACATTTGGCGCCCACCGTGGGGCTCGATATAAAACGTCAGTCCCACCACACACGTTTTTCAGTTCCAATTCTCAAAACCCAAATAAGTTGAGAAAAATTCCAGAAAGCCATGACCACGAGACCTCCGCGCTCTAGGAGCGAAGAGATGACCATGCAACAGCTCATGGGCATGATGCAGGGGCTGCAAGAAGCAATGGCAGCCTCAAAAGCAGAGCAGGAACGCATGCAGGCGGATCTCGCAGCTTCTCAGGCGAGAAACGATGAACTCCACCGTACCAACGAGGAGCTACGTCGCGATCGGCGCAATGTAGACGAGCCTGAGACTACCTCCCCACCTAGGGAATTCACCACCCCATTCTCACAAGCGATCTTGGGAACAACAATCCCTAACATGTTAACAGGGCCCAAGGTGACCTTCACAGGAAAGGAGGATCATGAGGCGCACCTCACGACGTTCCACGCACAGATGATGTTGGTCAGTGACTCTGATGCCGTAAAATGCAAGCTCTTTATGAGCACTTTGACTGGGATGGCCCTGGATTGGTTCGTCAGCCTTCCAGAGGGTCACGTCACGTCCTTTGCACAACACTCACGACTATTTAGAGAGCAGTACTTAGCCAACAGGGCCCCAGCCCCCGTCTCGTACGACCTTTTCGACGTGAAACAATTCCAAGGGGAGACCCTGAACGAATACATAAGTCGCTTTGGGGCACAGGTGGTGAAAGTGGGTACCACAGAAGAGCCCATGATCGTGTACGCATTTAGGAAGGGGGTGCGTCCTGGATCTTTTAGCAAATCGCTCAACCGCAGCTGCCCCAAGACTTTTGCTGAAGTAAGGCGTCGGGCGGTAGAGCAGATTGCCTCGGAGGACCAGGCGTACGAGAAGTGCACTATTGTTGCGCCTGTGCGACCAAGGGCACAAATACGCACACAACCTGCTAGGGTCCACGAAGCTGCCACAGAGAGAAGGAACCCAGACAGGAAGCGCACCTACGAGGCGAGGAGAGCCCCGCCAAGGGGCCGAGCCGAAGGAAGGAGAGAGGGAAGTAGACCACTGAGGCACAACTTTGTGGTGGAGCTCAAAGACCTCATCGTTGTGCCCAAGATAGCGGACAGGTTGAGGCCACCAGCGAAGTCTGACAAAATTCTGGGGCCCCACAAGGAATCGTGGTGCGAATTCCACGAAGCATTTGGACATCATATTAATAACTGTTTGGCGCTGGGCTATCAGTTGGATGAGCTTGTGAAGAGTGGCTTCCTAAAGGATTACCTCGCAGGGTTCACTACAACAGCAGCCACGGCAGTACAAGAGGAAGGCCAGGCACACGAGATGCCAGTCCATGGGGAGGTTCACACCATTTCTGGTGGATTCAGTTGCAGAAGAATTTCCGGACGACCCTTGGGAATTAGACCTTGTGTTCACAATGGCTGACCTACGGGATGTCGTCCCGCACGACAATGACCCCGTGGTCATCTCAGTAGTTATAGCAGGAAGGAAGGTACATAGAGTTCTCGTCGACCAGGGCAGTTCCGCAGATGTCATGTTCTGGACGACCTTCAACAAGCTACAGTTGTCCCCGGACATCTTGAGCTTGTACGGGTTTGCAGATAACCCAGTGGAGGTACGTGGGTACTTGGAGCTAAGGACGACGTTCACTGATGGAACGACGTCATGTACCGAAAGTATCCGGTACCTGGTGGGCAGACCCGCCCTAAACAGATTGAGGGCAGTACCTTCCACTCGCCACATGAAGATGAAGTTGCCAGACCTTAGCGGCAAAGTGATAGTCATCAAGTCAGACCAGGAAGAAGCCCGAAAGTGCTATGAGAATAGTTTAAAAACAAAGAGAGGCGTGGTGATGGTAATTGAACGACCACTCGTCTCAGGTTTGTCAGCAGAGCTAGAATCCGTAGAAGAGGCGATGCCCACGGAGTCCACCCCCGACGATGCTTCACCTACAGTGGCGATGCCTGCGGATGATGCATGCACAAAGGGAAGACGCCGTGATGCCTCGCCTATGGAAGAAGAGTCAGAGGAGGCGATTCCCGATGAGGCGACGCCTATGGAAGAAGATCCCATGAACGAGTCTCGCCCGGCAAGCGTGCAGCGTGAGCAACCCCGATCAGAGGACAACGTGGTGGAAAGACAAATAGGGGGTAAGACGTTCAAATTAGGACGCCACTTGAGCCGGGAAGAATGAAGAGAGGTAACGGCAGTGATCTCGCGGCACCTAGACGCATTTGCATGGACCGCGGCAAACATGCCAGGTATCGACCCAGATTTCTTGTCCCATCGCCTTACCATGGACACCAAGGTCCGCCCTGTGCGGTAGAGAAGAAGGAAGTTAAACGAGGAGCGATGCCTCGTCGTGAAGGAAGAGACTCAGAAGCTACTAAACGCTGGGCACATCAAGGAGATACAATACCCCGAGTGGTTGGCCAACGTAGTCCTAGTCAAGAAGGAAAATAGGAAGTGGAGGATGTGCGTAGACTTCACAAATCTGAACAAGGCATGCCCGAAGGATTCGTACCCACTCCCCAACATTGACACATTAGTAGACAGTGCCTCGGACTGCAAGATGATGAGTTTCTTGGATGCATTCTCAGGTTACAATCAGATCAAGATGCATCCCAGGGACGAAAGCAAAACGACGTTTATGACAGATACATGTAGCTACTGTTATAAGGTAATGCCGTTTGGTTTGAAAAATGCAGGCGCCACCTACCAGAGATTGATGGACAAAATCCTTGCACAAATGCTAGGAAGAAACGTGCAGGCCTACGTAGATGACATGGTGGTGACCTCGAGTGAGAGAGGGCGACACGCAACTGATCAGGAAGAGTTGTTCGCCACCATATCAAAGTACCACCTAAAGTTGAACCCAGAGAAGTGCGTCTTCGGCGTAGAGGCAGGAAAGAGGAATAGAAGCGAATCCTGACAAGTGTGCAGCCATCATCGCCATGAGGAGCCCAACTTCAGTGAAGGAAGTTCAACAACTGACGGGGCGAATGGCAGCATTATCGAGATTCGTATCAGCTAGTGGGGAAAAGGGCCACCACTACTTCCAATGCTTCAAGAGGAATAGTCGTTTTACGTGGATAGACGAGTGCGAAGCAACGTTTCTCAAGCTGAAGGAGTACTTGACGACGCCACCCGTGCTTTGCAAGCCACAAGTAGGCGTCCCCCTCCGCCTATACTTTGCAATAACAGAGTGGGCCATTAGCTCTGTACTAGTCCAGGAACAAGACCAAGTACAGAAGCCAATATAATTCGTAAGCAAGGCCTTGCAAGGCCTAGAGTCAAGATACCAGTCACTAGAGAAGGCAGCACTGGCAGTAGTATTCTCAGCACGAAGGCTTTGCCACTATTTCCACAGTTTCACGGTGGTGGTAATGACGAACCTTCCCATTCAGAAGGTACTCCAAAAGCCAGACGTGGCCGGGAGGATGGTACGCTGGGCAGTGGAATTGTCAGAATTTGACATCCAGTACGAGCCCTGGGGATCCATCAAAGGCCAGGTCTATGCTGACTTTGTAACAGAACTTTCACCAGGAGGAGATCCTCAAGAGGTGGAATCAGGGGCACAGTGGATGCTCTCAGTGGATGGATCTTCCAACCAGCAAGGGAGTGGTGCTGGAATAATCTTGCAAGAGCCTAATGGGGTATTAACCGAGCAGGCTTTGCGCAAGCAACAACCAGGCGGAGTACGAGGCATTGATTGCCGGGATGCTTTTGGCTAAAGAAATGGGTGCTCAGAGCCTCTTGGCAAAGAGTGACTCACAATTGGTCACATGACAAGTAACAGGGGGGTACCAAGCGAAGGACCCACAGATGGCTGCGTATCTGAGGTACGTCGAGGTGTTGAAAAGAGCCTTCGCTGCGTTCGAGCTGGTGCATGTCCCCAAGGAGCAAAATGCCAGAGCTGACCTGCTTGCCAAGCTGGCCAGCTCTGGCAAGTGGGGAAGGTAGAGGACTGTAATACAGGAGACCCTCAAGACGCCGCAAAAGTTCGTTGCAGACAACAGGGTGGACGTCCTTCACGTTAGTACAACGAGAGGAAAACCAAGGAGTCATCGCTCGTTGAGTCAAGATACGGTGAGGGCACCCTGCATCAGTACTTACGTAGCCTCGCTAGATGAAGAAAGGGGTGTACAAGTATGCACTTTGGAGGAAGGCGACACTTGGATGACCCTTTACAGGCGATACCTGGCGGATGGGATCGTCCCAGCAGAGCCAGAGGAGGGCAAGAAGACTAAGAGGAACGCTGCCAGGTACACCTTAGTGGATGGGATATTGTTCAGGCATGGGTTTACGCACCCTATCTTGATGTGCGTAAGCGGCGACGAGTGCACCAGGATAATGGCCGAACTTCACGAAGGTATTTGTGGGAGCCACGTGGGAGGAAGATCCTTCGCGTCCAAGGTGATACGTGCAGGTTTCTTCTGGCCAACAGTAAGAGAGGATTGTGTACGATACGCCCAACATTGCAAGCAGTGCCAGAGGCATGCCGATTGGCACAAGGCGCTGCCAGAGGAGTTAAGATCCATATACAGCCCGTGGCCCTTCCACACCTGGGGAATTGATATCCTAGGCCCGTTTCCATTGGCAATAAGGCAGATGAAGTACCTGATTGTTGCCATCGAATACTTCACCAAGTGGATAGAGGCAGAGCCGGTGGCACAGATCACTTCCCATAAGGTACAACACTTTGTTTGGAAAAACATTGTATGTCGTTTTGGGGTGCCAAGGCGTCTCATTTCAGACAATGGCACCCTGTTCGCGAGCCAGCAGTTGGGGAAGTTATGTACAGAAGTGGGAATCAAGCAGGTATTCGCATCAGTCGAACACCCCTAGACAAATGGGCAGGTCGAATAAGCAAACAGACTTTTGTTGAGAGGATTGAAGCGCAAATTAGAGAAGGCTAAAGGGGCATGAGCAGAAGAAGTGCCAAGGATTGTATGGGCTTACCACACCACGCCTCAATCCTCCACCATGGAGACACCTTTCAGCCTAGTGTACGGATCGGACGCCATGATCCCAGTGGAGATACACCAGAGCTCGCCCCGTTTCCTAGGTTTCGTGGCGGAAGAGTCCAACGAAGAAAGGAGGGTGAACCTGGACTTGATAGATGAAGTTAGAGAAGAAGCGAAAATTAAGGCTGAGGCCGTGAAGAGAAGAGTGGAGCGTCAATACAACTCTAAGGTGAAGATACGACAATTCCAGGTCGGGGATTTGGTCATGAGGAAGGCTCACCCTTACGAGATAGAAAATAAATTGTCTCCTAACTGGACTGAACCGTTCAGGGTAACTGATGTGATTCCAATAGCACACTTTGAATGATTCTTGACATTCTTAGGAATCATCTTGAGTTGGATATGAGATAGGCACTTTATCATAGAATTGGATCAAGGTTCTATGAACAAGAACTCACCAAAACTAGTACCAAAACCCAAACTCATTTGGAAGTTCCAATTATTGTCAAATTGAACCGATTAAATTGGAAGAAAAGCAAATGCATCGAACAAAATGGAATAAAACTGAAATGAACCGATCAAAATGAAACAAAAGGCAAGAATACTGAATAGGAATGCTGGAAAATTAAAAGCACCGAACAGAATCAAGAACAACCAGCTGAAAATTAAGATTGTCGAACCAAAAGACAAGGAACACAAGCTAAGACATGAATATGAAAAGAGAAGGAAGGAAGGAGAAGAGAGAGCTCATGAAGATGGAGGAATGGTTGGATGATCACACCACTAGAAGGATGGAGACTCCAAGATAAGTGTGCAAGCCGCCACTTGAGGTAACCATTGAACCATCAAGATAAGACTAGTGAAGAAGGCACAAAGCTCTCCAATGCTCTCTCAAAAATTGAGTATAGTTTCTCTAATTAAACTTCAAATGTGAATTGTACAAGCTAAGCACCTTTATTTATAGCCTAGAGGTGCTGAAAAATAGGTGGGAAAATTCAACTAAACTCATTTGAAATTCCCACCAAAAACAAGTCACATGGGAGGTGTGACCTTTTTCTACTATGACACCTCCTAAAAACTACACCTACACCACTCTCCTAAGTCACATGGACAATGTGACTTTATTTTACATTTTCACACTCCTTTATTTAATAACCACACCTCCTAAAACTATACAAGAGTATTTCAAAGCTTGGCCTTGCCCCTCATGGGATGAACTTGGGCTCTTTGGGCTTTGGGCTTGGGCCTCATCTTTATTTTATGTCTTCTTTTAATTTTGAGAAGACTAGAAGGAAGAACTTCAAATGTGAGGGTGAATGTCCTCTTCCTCCATTAATAAAAGCCTCCTTTATTTGATTGTCATCATACTCCTCGAGTTGGAGAGAATTCGTCCACGAATTCTGAATCCCTGCATATAACAAAGTCAGTTTATTCTTACAATTAAAAGTGGAAGAAATAGGAAAACATGACTTAGCATTTGGAAACAATGGGATTTCAGAAAAGGAGGTTCTATAAAACGACCAAGTTGGAAAAATTTGTTTTGCGAATGATGATATCTTTTGGAAAAAGTCCTCTTAAATGGTGACAACCATTAGGAGGTATGAAAAAATCATCCCTAACATTTTTAAACCAAGACGGTGGTGAAGTAAGAACCTTTGGTAATGAAAAAGATAAGGAAGGAAAACACCTTGGATGTGAAAGTATAAGACCCATGTCAACTTGGCCTTCTTTGTCTTTTTCATTTTTACTTGTGGTAGGTGGGTGAGTGAGGTCTTGTTTTACCTTGTGTTAGCTTTAAGATTTGCTTTTGTGGACAATGAAGAGCTATGTGCCCAAAACCTAAACATTTAAAAAATTTGATATTTGAAGTTTTGGTAGGTGACTTAGAAGTAGAAGGATTTGTAGTAGAAACATTTTTTGGAAACAAGGTTTGTTTGGAAAAATTGGAAGGAGAAATTTGAGTAGAAATTTTGTTTGCATCCTTCCTAGAAGAGTTGTAGAAATCACCATCATGAGGATTATTGAAAGTTTTTTTCAAAAGATATGATTTCACCTTGATGGCTTTGTGAAACACTCTCTTTAAAGAAGAATATTCTTTTAATTCTACAAAGTCTCTAATATCTCTTCTTAAACCACGTACAAACCATTTAATCTTTTACTCTTCATTAGCATGCATATTCATTTTAGTCAAAGTTGTTTCAAAATCTTTAAAGTATTCATCTACTATCCTATGTCCTTGAGGAAGCCTTTGGAACTTCAACAAGTGTTCCTTCCTAGAAGGGGGAACAAACCTCGTGCGCATACACTTTTTCAAATCATTCCAAGAAACCACGGGAGGTTTCTTGCGATATATAATTGTTTCGGCCGGTTGACGTGGGACGTCTTTGTGCGCGACCTCACCCGTCAGCTAGGGACTCCTTCCCACTCGTTAGCTGTGGATTCCTACAAAGAAGGACAAAAGGGCGCCCTAGCGGCCGTGTGCACTCCGACGCTCAAGTCAGCTAGCAAGAAACACCAAAAACTCTACACCTCCGTATCGGAGCACCGTGACTGGCGCTCTGAAGGTGGTCTAATGAAACTGTGTATTGTGTATCTTTCTCCCTCTGGCAAACAACCTCTCTCTCTCTAGTCCCTTGTCCGTAATCTCAAGGCTCGAGCGCAACTAGAGTGTATTCTGGGAAAGTTTGCCAAAAGTTCCAACCCCGTTTCCAACATTCAAAGCGCTATTTAAGCTACTCCCGCATTCCAAGCGCCTTAAAGCGCATTTAAGACGCTTAAAACGCTTGGGAGCATTTATAGTACCTTAAATGCTCGAAACAGAAACTGTATTAAATAACTTTAATTACCTTGTACCTGAAAAAATGGCGTTTCTATCCTGACTTGGCTGCTGTACACGTGGAGGGCCTCACAGCGCCGTGACCCCATATGAGGGTATTTCCTCGTGTGAGTCCTCCTACCTGTGAGTGCATCTGCGCAAGGGGTGACCCTTTGGGTGCCAACTCATGCCCCCAACATCTAGTCACTCACTACGAGAGCGTATCTACCTTCCTCTCGTACCCCGCACCTGGCTACCCTGGGCGTGACCCTCCTCATGAGTCGTATCTATCCCAAGGGCGTCTCTGGGGCGGTAGGGGCACTTCACGAGTCAGGTTGCTCTACACTGGAGCTATTACTATGGCCTTGAAGCCACCTTTCTCTTCTCTTCATTACTACCCCGGATTATCGGGATTTGAGGCCTTCCCATGGCGTTGCTCCCTCCATGGTCTTTCCTACCCATGGGTATCGGGGAGCGACACTGTGATTGCCTTGCTTTTGTGACACTTGGCCTTGGCGATGCCCTAGCTGGGCAACGCCTTGACTTGGCGATGCCTTCACCTAGGCGACACCTTACCTTGGCGACGCTTCCTTTCGGCGACGCCGTGCCTCGGCGATGCTTGCACTTGGCGTCTCCTCACCTAGGCGGCGCCTTATGTTGACTTTGACCCCGGCGTTGACTTTGACCTTGACTTTGTCAACGCCCGGATACGGGACGATACAAGAGGAATGTCGCAAGATACACTGACGTGATTCCACTAGCCATATAGAGAAAGGTTCTTGACCTTCTTAGGAATCACCTTGAGTTGGACATTATAGAGGCACTTTTCTTAGAGTTGGATCATTGTTCTAAGATAAGAACTCACCAAAAACTAGTACCAAATCCCAAACTCATTTGGATGAACCAATTTTAGTCAAATTGAACCGAACAAAAGAGTAAGAAAAGCAAAGGAACAAGATGAATGGACAGAATTATAAAACTGTCGAACCAAAATACTCATAAAAACAGCAAGAACACCAAAACAAACTCAAGAACACAAGCTAACAAAAACAAATGAAAGAGGAGAAAGGAATGAGAGAAGAAATGCTCATGAAGATGGAAGGAGGATGGATGATCTCACCACTAGAAGTGTGGAATGCTCCTAGATAAGAGTGATGCCGCCACTTGAGGACTCCATTGATCCATCAAGATAAGACTAGAGAAGAAGGCTCAAGCTCTCCAAAGTTCACTCAAAATTTGAGTAGAGTTTTCTTAGATTAATTCCAATCTGAATTTTACAAAGGAAGCACCTCTATTTATAGCCTAAGGTGCTGAAAAATAGGTGGGAAATTTCAAATAAACTGATTTGAAATTACCACCAAAAACAAGTCACATGGGAGGTGTGACCTTTTTCTACTATGACACCTCCCAAAAACTACACCTACACCACTCTCCTAAGTCACATGGGTAACGTGACTTTATTTTACATTTTCACACTCCTTTATTTAATAACCACACTTCCTAAAACTATACAAGAGTATTTCAAAGCTTGGCCTTGCCCCTCATGGGATGGACTTGGGCTCTTTGGGCTTGGGCTTTGGGCCACATGATGTGATTCCACTAGCCATATAGAGAAAGGTTCTTGACCTTCTTAGGAATCACCTTGAGTTGGACATTATAGAGGCACTTTTCTTAGAGTTGGATCATTGTTCTAAGACAAGAACTCACCAAAAACTAGTACCAAATCCGAAACTCATTTGGATGAACCAATTTTAGTCAAATTGAACCGAACAAAAGAGTAAGAAAAGCAAAGGAACAAGATGAATGGACAGAATTATAAAACTGCCGAACCAAAATACTCATAAAAACAGCAAGAACACCAAAACAAACTTAAGAACACAAGCTAACAAAAACAAATGAAAGAGGAGAAAGGAAGGAGAGAAGAAATGCTCATGAAGATGGAAGGAGGATGGATGATCTCGCCACTAGAAGTGTGGAATGCTCCTAGATAAGAGTGATGTCGCCACTTGAGGACTCCATTGATCCATCAAGATAAGACTAGAGAAGAAGGCTCAAGCTCTCCAAAGTTCACTCAAAATTTGAGTAGAGTTTTCTTAGATTAATTCCAATCTGAATTTTACAAAGGAAGCACCTCTATTTATAGCCTAAGGTGCTGAAAATAGGTGGGAAATTTCAAATAAACTGATTTGAAATTCCCACCAAAAACAAGTCACATGGGAGGTGTGACCTTTTTCTACTATGACACCTCCCAAAAACTACACCTACACCACTCTCCTAAGTCACATGGGTAATGTGACTTTATTTTACATTTTCACACTCCTTTATTTAATAACCACACCTCCTAAAACTATACAAGAGTATTTCAAAGCTTGGCCTTGCCCGTCATGGGATGGACTTGGGCTCTTTGGGCTTTGGCCTTCTTGGGCTTGGGCTTTGGGCTTTGGGCTTTGGGCTTGGGCCTCATCTTTATTTTATGTCTTCTTTTAATTTTGAGAAGACTAGAAGGAAGAACTTCAAATGTGAGGGTGGATGTCCTCTTCCTCCATTAATAAAAGCCTCCTTTATTTGATTCTCATCATACACTCTGGTGGACGAAGTATTGTTCAGGCACGGGTTCACCCACCCTATCTTAACGTGCGTAAATGGCGACGAGTGTACCAGAATAATGGCGGAGCTCCACGAAGGCATTTGTGGGAGTCACGTAGGGGGGAGGTCCTTAGCCTCTAAGGTGGTAAGCGTAGGTTTCTATTGGCCAACAGTAAAGGAAGATTGCGTGCGACACGCCCAGCGTTGCAAGCAATGTCAAAAACACGCTGACTGGCACAAGGCGCCGCCAGAAGAGCTGCGATCCATATACAGCCCGTGGCCTTTCCATACGTGGGGGATCGACATCCCATGTCCATTCCCATTGGCGATAAGGCAGATGAAGTACTTGATCGTTGCCATTGAGTACTTCACCAAGTGGATAGAGGCGGAGCCCGTGGCGCAGATTACTGCGCACAAGGTGCAACACTTTGTTTGGAAGAACATTGTGTGCCACTTTGGCGTACCTAGGCGGCTGGTATCCGACAATGGAACCCAGTTCGCCAGCCAGCAGTTGAGAAACCTGTGTGCAGAGGTAGGCATCAAGCTAGTGTTCGCATCAATCGAACACCCCCAGACTAACGGCCAGGTAGAGTCAGCGAATAGAGTTTTGCTGAGAGGGCTAAAGAGAAGGCTAGAAAAGGCCAAAGGAGCGTGGGCGGAGGAAGTGCCAAGGATCGTATGGGTATACCACACCACGCCCCAATCTTCCACCATGGAGACGCCTTTCAGCTTAGTGTATGGGTCGGATGCGATGATCCCGGTCGAGATACACGAAAGCTCGCCACGCTTCAAAAATTTCATGGCTGAGGAATCCAACGAAGAAAGGCGGGTGAACCTGGACCTACTAGACGAAGCCAGGGAGGAAGCCAGAATAAAGGTCGAAGCCGTAAAGAGAAGAGTAGAGCGACAATATAGCTCTAAAGTGAAGCCACGACAGTTTCAAATTGGTGACCTAGTTATGAGGAAGGCTCACCCATACGAGCTGGAAAATAAGTTGTCTCCCAAGTGGACCGGACCCGTCAGAGTTACCGAGGCTAAGGGCAATGGTTCGTACAACCTAGAGACCTTGGAAGGGGGTCCCATTCCGCACAGCTGGAATGCAGCCAACTTAAAATTTTATTTTAGTTGACTTATGTAAGCAGCCATGTAACAATCTTGTTGAAGGGGACACTCTTTTTCCCTTTAGGGGTTTTTTTAACGAGGTCACCCAAATAAAAAAGAAAAAGAAGTTTGAGAAAAACCTTGCCTTGGTTTCAGTCTTTATCTTTTTCCTGTTCGAAGTGGCGACAGGCGTCGCCAAACACACGCGTTGCCAAGAAAGAAGGTGTCGCCAGGCGTGCGCGTCGCCAGGGTAGAAGGCGTCGCCCAAGCGTAGGCATCGCCAAGAAACATAACGGAGAAAAGACGCACAGTATATGACAAGCTTGTGCAAAAATAAAGCGGCGTTACAGAAACCAAGCATGGTACCGTGGAGTCAAATTTACAAGTAGTATTCGAGATAAATGGGAGTAAGGCGAATGGGGCAAGCATTACATACCCTGTGCTCATACAAAGAAAACAAACAAACCACTCTTCAGTGGCCTACGAAGTCGGGATGGGAGGAGGACGAAGCTCCGCTCTCAGCCCGCAAGGCCCAGGTAAGCTGTGACCTCCGTTGCTGGTTTATCTTCGAACCTGCACCAAGGGAAACGAACATGGTAAAGACACCACGAGGCAAGACATGCAAAGATTTAGAGAGGATCGAAAGCGGAAGTTTCTAAGGTGGTCACTCATACATATATACTTCTCTAGGGTTCCGGCGTTGAACTCCAAACTGATCAAGGTGGCGGAGTCAAAACCCCCCGCCTCAGCCAGTTTCCGGCAAACCACCTGGTCGTTCGGGGTTAGTTTCTTGAAGGGTTTGGACTTGAGGGCTCTCGTCTCCCTCACCCAGTACAGTGGAAAACCATCTAGGGCGGAGGGCACGAGGTCAGAGCAACAGACTTTGAAAAACCTACCCTTCCACCCAGTGAAGGAGTTTTGGAAGGGAGTCAGGAGAACCCTGCCGGGAACGTTACTGAGGGTCACCCAGAGGTTGTTCCTTTGCCTCTTCACCTCAAAGAAGTGAACAAAGATATCAACCGAGGGTGCACTCCCCAGAAAGCCGAAGAGTATGTCAAAGGCTTTGACGAAAGCCCAGCTATTAGGATACAGCTGGGCCGGAGCGGCATTAATCTCCGTCAGTAGTTCCCTCTCAAACCTGGAGAAGGGTAGGCGCACGCCGATGCTCTTGAATACCACCTGATAGAAGTAAAAGAAGGGGACCCCATCGTTAGCCCGTTCGTCCCCGCACACCGGCTCCCCCAGGGTGCAAGGGAGTACGACAATGTCGTCGTCATGCCTCCTAGCGAAGGCACGATGATCGTAGGAACACGAATCCCCTTTGTGTTCCCTTATGGCCCTGGTAGAAAGCAAGCATGAGCACTCTTAAAGGAGCTCGCGTGAAGCCCACGCATACAGGTCCTTGGGGTTAACCCTAGAGGGAGGAACGCGGGAAGACATGGCGCTACGAGAGGTGAGAAAAGAGTATGGAGTTCAAAGAAGAATGGCGCGTTGGGAATACGGGAGGTAAAGCGCCAACTAGGAGGGATGCAGAAGGAACTCTGTGTGTAGCGGTGCAAGAAGGGTGCAAAACACAGGGATGGTAGAAGCAGGTTCAAGATTGTTGAAGATCTAAATATTGCAGTTGGAGTGCCAAACGACGCAAATGGGAGCACCGTGCGATCGAGCCACGTGGCAGAGGATGGGAGGATGATCCTGGCGCCACTGGTTAACATTCAGAAAACGTCGAGTCGACAGAATGCCTAAGGGTACGATGCGCCGTCGAGAATGGGTCAGAAGCTCATAAAATGTTAGGATCAAGTCAAGTGAGGGAACGTCCCATCAGCCATACGAGAAATGCCACGTGGATGGCGCGGGCGAGACCTTAAGCTCTTCGCTACCCCCAGGCGTCGACCAGAGTCAAAGTCAAAGTCAATGCCAAGGTAAAGTCAACGGCTTAACCGCACCAGGCGTCACCAGCAGAAGACGCCGAAGGCGTCATCAGTAGGAGGCGCCGAAGGCGTCGCCAACATGAGACGTCGAGAGCATCGCCAGTGCAAGTTATCAACTGCGTCGCCTCCCCGATACCCACAGGTAGGAAAGACTGTGGAGGGAGACGAAATCGAAAAAGTCAAAACTAGTCACTAGAGGCGTCGCCTCCCCGATACCCACAGGTAGGAAAGACTGTGGAGGGAGACGAGATCGCCAAATGCTGAGTGAACCACTGGCAGGGTTGTTCCCCGATACCCATGGGAAGGAAAGACCATGGACGGAACGACCCCCTGGAGGGCTTCGAGCCTTCCCAGTGTTTGGCGTTTCTAGACACCCTGAGGGCGATACGGCGCTGCTGTAGCAGGCCTCTCCTTGGGCGTGGGCGCCGGGCACCAAGAACCAAGGGACACCTTCAGAGTCTTCGTCATCGGAGAGAATCTCCAACACCCGTTTTCCTTTGTCAAGGGGGGTTTGAGCAGGTGATGAAGCCACAGCCAGTGGGACTGCGGCGATGGGCGGAGGTGAGCTGGGTGTTTGAAGTGGTTGGAGGCTACGTGGGGGTGGTGAAGATGAGCCTAGTGGGGCTTCGGTAGTGGTCGGTGTTGGTGAGGGCAAGGTCAGTGAGAGGTTTGGGTCAGCAGCAGGGGCGGAAGAGGCGCCAGCCTTGGTGGCACGAGCAGCCTTCAGTGCTTTCGCCAAGACCATCCTCTTGGAAGCATCCATCACCGATCCTGCATTCAGACAAACCAAATAACAGAAGTTAAGGCTAATGCAGTTATACAAATCCACAAAGCGCGCAGATGAACGAGACATAAGGCACTGAGCATCAAGGAAAACAGGTGGAGGAGGCCAACAGGGCAAGCATGATGCAATAAAACACAGATAACAGAGGGCAACAAGAGAGGAGCCTCCCTACCAAAGTTAGTGGACAGGGAGTGGGCGTTGTACTCGCACGCTATGAGCTTCAGCGTGTCGAAAACGATCCTCAGGCCAGCCAAGGCCTTGCACACCCCCCTATCAGCGGAGGACAGCTCATCCAGAGCCTTGGCCTTGAGCAGCTTATGATGCTCTGTCCAGTATTGTTCCGTCCGGTTGACCTGGGACGTCTTCGTGCATGACCTCAACCGTCAGCTAGTGACTCCTTCCCACTAGTCACCTGTGGATTCCTGCAAAGAAGGAAAAAAAAGGGCGCCCTAGCATCCATTTGCACTCCGACGCTCAAGTCAGCCAGCAAGAAACACCAAAAACTGTGCACCTCCGTATCGGAGCACCGCGTATGGCACTCTGAAGGTGGTAAAAAGGAAACTGTGTCTAGTGTATATTTCTCCTTCTAGCAAAAATCTTTCCCTAGTCCTTTGTGCGTAACCTCAAGGCTCGAGCAAGCAACTAGAGAGTTTCTGGGAAATTTGCCAAAAGTTCGAACCCCGTTCCCAACATTCAAAGCGCTATTTAATCTCTTCACGCATTCAAAGCGCCTTAAAGCGCATTTAATTATAAAAACGCTCAGCGCATTTAAGACGTTCGAAACGTTCGGGAGCATTTATAGTACCTTAAACGCTCGAAATGGAAAACTGTATTAAATAACCTTAATTACCTTGTACCTGACAACGTGGCGTTTCCATTCTGACTTGTCTGTTGTACACGTGGAGGACCTCACAACACCGTTACCCTATCTGAGGGTGTTTCCTCGCGTGAGCCCTCCTACCTGGGAGTGCAACTGCGCAAGGGGTGACTTTTTGGGTGCCAATTCATGCCCCCAAGCCTCTAGTCACTCACTGTGAGAGCGTATCTACCTTCCTCTCGTACCCTGTGCCTGGCTGCCCCCGGGCATGACCCCTCTCTTGGGTCGTATCTATCCCAAGGGCGTTTCTGGATGGCAGGGGCACTTCACGAGTCAGGTTGCTCTATACTGGCGCTATTTCCGTGGCCTTGAAGCCACCTTTCTCTTCTCTTTATCACTGTTCCCTGGTTATCAGGGGTCTGAGGCCTTCCCACGACATCGCCCCCTCCATGGTCTGTCCTACCCATGGGTGTCGGGGAGCAGCACTGTGGTCACCTTGCTTTTGCGTCATTCCACCTTGGCGACACCCTGCTAGGCGACGCCTTATCTTGGCGACGCCCTGCTAGGCGACACCTTATCTTGGCGATGCTTCCTCTTGGCGACGCTTCCTCTTGGCGACGCCTGCGCTTGGCGTCACCCGACCTGGGCGACGCCTTACGTTGACTTTGACCTTGGCGCTGACTTTGACCTTGACTTCGTCAACGCCCGGGTATGGGACGGTACAAGTATAGTGGGAAGCCATCCAAGGCTGTGGGGTCGTGTTTGGCGCAACACACCCTGAAGAATTTTCCCTTCCAGCTTTTGTACGAGTTCTGGAAGAGGGAAAGGAGGATCCTGCCAGTGATCCCGGAAAAGCTCACCCAGAAGCTTTTCCCTTGTTTCTTCACCTCGAAGAAGTGTAGAAAGACGTCTAGAGAAGGGAGGATGCGCAGATATCCGCAAAGAATCTGAAAGGCCCGAACAAAGGCCCAGCTATTGGGATGTAACTGGACAGGGGCCGTATTGAGCTTCGTGAGGAGTTCCCTCTCGAAGGGTGTGAACGGAAGGCGTATCCCAATGCGTTTAAATACAGTTTGATACATGAAGAAGAAGGGGTTCTCTTTCCTGGGTCTGTCGTCCACACAAACAGGTTCCCCTGGCCTGCCGGGACAAACGGAAATATGGGCATCGTGGGTGCGGCAGAAGGCATTGAAATTGTACAAATGGGGGTCACCGCGATGGTTCTCCAAGTTCTGAAAGGTCGTCAGGGTAGTGCACTCATTTACAAGATCGTCAGGGGCCCATGTATTGAGGGCCTTATAGTTGGTCTTGGGGGGAGAACCGGACCTTGGTTTCAGGCGCACCACGATGCGGATAAATAACTAGAGAAAGAAGAAAGGAAAAGGGTTTTAACAAGCGATGCCAAGGCAGAAAAGGGAACAAAACCCTAGAAAAATGCCACCCACACGAGGAAACCCAGAAAGGAGGAGAAGAGAACGGAGGAGCGAAAGAATACAAAAATGCAGAAACATAAACAGTCCTAGGCAGTTCATCCATACATTATAGTCATGTAGTAAAGGGAGTCGCCAAGGGTAGGAAAAACCATACCTTTAAGGGTCGAAGGGTGTCGTGAGCGGAAGCACGAACAAGTAGGGATTGTTAGAGAAGAAATTCGAAGAAGATGAACAGTGAGAGAAGGCAGAGAAAGTGGATGTAACAGTGGTTTCGAGCGCGAATGGTGACCGTGCGATGATGCCACGTGTCGCAGGATTAGGCGCTCATTGGGTGCGCAAGAGACTTTTGGGCCTGACGGCGTGATGAGCCACGTGGCAAGCGATTAAGCATGGCCCTAAAAGTTGTTGCTCCCCGTTTCAGAGGATGTCCAATCAGCCATTAAGAGCACCCCAATGGTTCAGAGAATGTCACATCAATAGTTCGAGAAGTGTCGCGTCAGCAAAGAATGACACGTCACCAGGGTGACACGTGGATGGCGTGGGCGAGACCTTAGTCTTTGCGCTGAAGACAAGTCTTCAGCTTAAGACTGGGGGGCTTGTGTACCGTCCCGTGTCCGGGCGTTGACAAAGTCAAGGTCAAAGTCAACGTCGGGGTTAAAGTCAACATAAGGCACCGCCTAGGTGAGGAGACGCCAAGTACCAGCATCGCCGAGGCAGGGCGTCGCCGAAAGGAAGCGTCGCCAAGGTAAGGCGTCGCTTAGGTGAAGGCGTCGCTAAGTCAAGGCGTCGCCCAGCTAGGGCGTCGCCAAGGCCAAATGTCACAAAGCAAGGCAATCACAGTATCGCCCCCTGATACCCATGGGTAGGAAAGACCATGGAGGGAGCGACACCGTGGGAGGGCCTCAAACCCCGATAACCCGGGGTAGCAATAAAGAGAAAAGAAAGGTGGCTTTAAGGCCATAGTAATAGCACCAGTGGAGAGCAACCTGACTCGTGAAACGCCCATGCCGCCCCAAAGACGCCCTTGGGATAGATATGACTCGTGAGGAGGGTCACGCCCAGGGTAGCCAGGTGCAGGGTACGAGAGGAAGGTATATACTGATGGCATTTCATGAAGGTCTTCTTGAATCATGTAAGAAAAAGTGGTGCGGAAGCTATGAAGGTGTGTGAGCAAGATCCTCCTAAGAGTGGTGTTGATCTTGAAGGTGCATGATATGTATGAAGCTCGGGAGGTTCGGCCAACCCAAGGAGAGGTGAAGGAGATGAAGTTTAGAGCCTAGAATTCTAGGGAGAAGCAAAGCTTGGCACAAAATGGCAGCATAACTTTACTCACAATAAACTTGGAAAATACAAGAGTTAGCCCTCCTATTTATAGGCTATTTGGACGTAGAAGCTAAGCTAATATCTAATGAAATGGAATCCAAATGAAATGCAAATCATAGACCATGTGCCATGACCGGTCACACATGGAAAGCTTCTAGAAAGTTTCACTCAAATATGCTTTCTACACTACTCTAATTACTAAGTACCCCTATTGGGCCTTTATGCAACATGTACAAAGCTTTCTCTCTTCCATCCGTGGCCTCATTCACTTGGGTTTGAACATGCTTAGCCATTGACCTTGTGAGAGGACCTAGACGGTCTAGTTCCACATTTATACGCTCCATGGGTAGCCTCCCTTCTTCACGTTCTAGACGCTCCCTCCTTGTAGCTAGACGCTCTTCTTGGTCTAGACGCTCTTCATGGTTTGGGCTTTGGCTCCCATGGCTAGATGTGCTTGGCCCTCTTCCATCATATACGCTCTCAAAGTGAGTGACTAGATGTTTGGGGGCATGAGTTGGCACCTAAAAAGTCACCCCTTGCGCAGATGCACTCCCAGGTAGGAGGACTCACACGAGGAAATACCCTCAGATGGGGTCACGGCGCTGTGAGGCCCTCCACCTGTACAGCAGCCAAGTCAGAGTAGAAACGCCATTTTGTCGAGTACAAGGTAATTAAAGTTATTTAATACAGTTTCCATTTCGAGAGTTTAAGGTACTATAAATGCTCCCAAGCGGTTTAAACGTCTTAAATGCGCTGAGCGTTTTATAATTAAATGTGCTTTAAGGCGCTTTGAATGCTTGAGTAGCTTAAATAGCGCCTTGAATGTTGGAAACGAGGTTTGAACTTTTGGCAGACTTTCCCAGAGTACACTCTAGTTGCTTGCTCGAGTCTTGAGATTACGGACAAGGGACTAGAGAGAGAGGTTTTTTGCCAGAGGGAGAAAGATACACAATACACAGTTTCTTTTGACCACCTTCAGAGTGCCATTCAGGGTGCTCCGATACGGAGGTGAAGAGTTTGGTGTTTCTTGCTAGCTGACTTGAGCGTCGGAGTGCAAACGGCCGCTAGGGCGCCCCTTTTGTCCTTCTTTGCAGGAATCCACAGGTAACTAGTGGGAAGGAGTCCCTAGCTGACGGGTGAGGTTGCGCACAAAGACGTCCCAGGTCAACCGGCCGGAACAGGTGCAAATAGTTCAAAGGAGTTACAAGTTTAGCAAAGATTGGCAAAAACAAGTATAAAGCGCGAAAGGTAAAGGTGGCGGGTGAGAGTCGGCGATTCAGTCATCCAAGTCGAGAGGCACGACCTTCCCGTCGACGACATGGTGTGTGGAATCGCAGTTTGAAATGTTGATGCCAGGGTATTCGCAAGAAGCCTGGGTCAGAGCCTCTTGGAAGCCCTTTTCAAACGCGCCCGCCATCTCCCCAGTCAGTTCTTGGACCTCCCCCTCTATCTCCGCAATCCTAGAGTCCTTGGACGTCAACTGTTTCTCCAAGAACTCCTTCTCCACACGGAGCTTATTGGCCTCGGCTTGGAGAAGGCCTAAGGCTTCGACCTTCATTGTGGAATGCGTTGAAGTTGTAGAGCGCGGGGTCCCCCCTTTGGGCCTCCACGTCGTTAACGGAGTTTAAGGTGGAGCATTCGTCGAGGAGATCGTCGGAGGCCCAGTCATACTCCTCTTTATAGTGAGACCTAGGGAGTGGAGGAGGTGCGGTGGTCTTGGTTTTCGCCATTGACGCAAGAGCTGAAGAGTAAAGAGAACAGAAAGGGTTCGGCGAAAAGGGGTGTGGAGAAGAAAAGGGGGGAAAAAGGAGAAACCCTAGGCAAACCCTACCTATGCGAAAGAAAGAGGAACGAGAGAAACAAAGAAGCACAAGAACGACATCAAAAGACAAGTAGATGGACAATCCCAGGCAGTTCATCCGTAGATCATAGTCATGCAGTAAAGGAAGTCAACAAGGGAGGGAAAAACAATACCTTTAGGGTGGAAGGGTGTGATGAGCGGAAGCACGCAAAAGCAGAGATTGCGAGAGAGAAAATTCGAAGAAGATGCCACGTGTGAGTCGAGGAGCGCGAGGAGCGCGAGGGGGAACGGATGGTGACCGTGCGATGATGCCACGTGTCGCAGGATTAGGCGCTCACTGGGAGCACAAGAGACTCTTGGGGCTGACCGCGTAATGAGCCACGTGGCAAGCGATTAAGCGTGGCCCTAAAAGGTGTTGCTTTCCCTGTTTCAGAGGATGTCCAATCAGCCATTAAGGGCACCCCAATGGTTCAGAGAATGTCACGTCAATAGTTCGAGAAGTGTCGTGTCAGCAAAGAATGACACGTCACCAGGATGACACGTGGATGGCGTGGGCGAGACCTTAGTCTTTGCGCTGAAGACAAGTCTTCAGCTTAAGACTGGGGGGCTTATGTACCGTCTCGTATCCGGGCGTTGACAAAGTCAAGGTCAAAGTCAACGTCGGGGTCAAAGTCAACATAATGCGTCGCCTAGGTGAGGAGACGCCAAGTGCAAGCATCGCCGAGGCGGGGCATCGCCAAGGTAAGGCGTCGCCAAGTCAAGGCGTCGCCCAGCTAGGGCGTCGCCAAGGTCAAATGTCACAAAAGCAAGGCAATCACAGTGTTGCTCCCCGATACCTATGGGTAGGAAGGACCATGGAGGGAGTGACACCGTGGGATAACCCGGGGTAGCAATAAAGAGAAGAGAAGGGTGGCTTCAAGGCCATAGTAATTGTGCCAGTGTAGAGCAATCTGACTTGTGAAGTGCCCATGCCGCCCCAGAGACGCACTTGGGATAGTTACGACTCACGAGAA
Source organism: Phaseolus vulgaris (assembly GCF_051622355.1). Classification (NCBI taxonomy): domain Eukaryota; kingdom Viridiplantae; phylum Streptophyta; class Magnoliopsida; order Fabales; family Fabaceae; genus Phaseolus; species Phaseolus vulgaris. The sequence continues at coordinate 18,943,897 of NC_143500.1, forward strand.
GGGTCACGCCCGGGGGCAGTCAGGTGCAGGTTACGAGAGGAAGGTAGATACGCTCTCAAAGTGAGTGACTAGAGGTTTGGGGGCATGAGTTGGCACCCAAAACGTCACCGTGCACTCCCAGGTAGGAGGACTCACACGAGGAGATACCCCCATATGGGGTCACGGCGCTGTGAGGCCCTCTACGTGGACAGCAGCCAAGTCAGAATAGAAACGTCATTTTGTCAGGTACAAGGTAATTAAAGTTATTTAACACAGTTTACGTTTCGAGCATTTAAGGTACTATAAATGCTCCCAAGCGGTTTGAACGTTTTAAATGCGCTGGACGTTTTATAATTAAATGCGCTTTAAGGTGCTTTGAATGCGGGAGTAGTTTAAATAGCGCCTTGAATGTTGGAAACGGGGTTTGAACTTTTGGCATAATTTCCTAGAACACACTTTGGTTGCTTGCTCGAGTCTTGAGACTACGCACAAGGGACTAGAGAGAGAGAGAGGTTGTTTGCTAGGAGGAGAAAATAGACACTAGAGACAGTTTCTTTTGACCACCTTCAGAGTGCCATTCACGATGCTCCGATACGGAGGTGTAGAGTTTTGGTGTTTCCCGTTAGCTGACTTGAGCGTCGGAGTGAAAACGGTCGCTAGGGCGCCCTTTTGTCCTTCTTTGCAGGAATCCACAGGTAACCAGTGGGAAGGAGTCCCTAGCTGATGGGTGAGGTTGCGCACAAAGACGTCCCAGGTCAACCGGCCAGAACAATGCCCTTCGGGTTGAAGAATGCAGGGGCTACATACCAAAGGCTGATGGACAAGGTGCTCGCACCCTTTCATCGTGTGGTGAGCTTGGGCCGTCCTCCATCATCCCCTCCCTCTTGAAAAGGATTTGTCCTCAAATCCAAAGCTTTTTCTTCAACTAGGGGGATGGTTGTGGCTAGATGGTGTCCATCATCTCCTCCTTCGGGAAAAGATCTATCCTCAGATCTACAGACTTGATCTCGGATAGCAACCTTTTGCTTCGCCAAAGCTTGTCCTCCTGGATCAAACGTCCACCTATAGAAATAATCAAATAAGGCATATGTGTTAGTTTGCAAATTAATTTTACTAGGTTGCCATTTTTGCTTTTCTTTTGGTTTTGGCAACCTTGGACAAAGTTTCTCTTTTAATGGTTGTGTGTGGTCTCTAATCATCTTATGTATTTTAAAAGGTTCATTTGTGGTTACTTTCTCTTTAGGCATAAATCCTATAGAAGATGGTAACAACTTAAAAGGAGAAAGATGATTGAACCCACACATAACTTTAAAAGTAGAAATATAAGTAGTTTTGTGAACTACTTTATGGTATGTTTGCTCACCTCTAGAGTTGTGTGTGCACTTCATGATTATTCTAGGCATAGTAGAAAGAGCTAGATTTTCAAATATATTTTGACCATGCGTTTGAGGATGATAAGAATTTAAAGTGTGCAATTTAGTTGCAAGTTTTCCAAAGGAAATCCTCAAATCATGGTTTGCGAAATTTGGAACTCTATTCAACACTATGCTTGAAGATAAACCATGAAGATGTATCACTTCTCTAGAGAAGAGTTTATCCATAACCATGAAGATTGAATCACAACCTTTTGTTGTCCTAGGGAGTTTTAATAGGAAATTTATATCTTCCCAAGGATCATTTGCAAAAGGTGAAAGAGTATAGAGTTTATAAGACATTGTTAAAGAGTATAGAGTCCTTATTTTGAAAACAAGAATTGTACCTAAGGTAATGTCTTTGAACTTCTTTTCTCATGGGGGACAAAAGTTTTCCTTTTAAAAGCTCTAGAGTTTTATCAACTCTAATTTGTCCCATGAGTTCTCCTTCATGAAGACTTTTTCTCTTATGTGTAAGGATAGTCTCGTTGTGACAACCATTGTTTATAAGGATTTGTACACTTTGCAATGGTTGTCTCAATAAGACATGACAAGTTTCTTTATGCACTACTTCACATAAAAAATTGTTTTTGTAGATGCTTATAAAAAACTTGACATTCACTTGGTGATATCCTAGCACATATGAGAAATAATCTATTTCATTTTTATCTATGCAAGCTTCTTTTAAAGACTCTTCTTTTTCACTTAGGCTTGCAAGTGTTCCTTTACAAAAGGTAAGGCTTTGAGGTTTTTCAACAAGACACATATTTTCAAAGGTATTTTTAAATCTTTGGTCTTGTTGAATGACCTTGTGGGAAGGAACACTCTTCTCCCACGCCTTTTGTTCTTCAAGGGTCTTCTCATGCTTTTCTTTTTCTTCTTTTTCTTTAGTTTCCCTTTCGACTTCCCCTCTCTTCTTTTGTATTTTTCTTTCCTTTCTTTCTTTATGGGAAGCAAACAATTTTTCTACCCTCATTTCCCAATCTAGGCAAGCTTCTATATTTTCTTTTCCATGGAAATGGGGTTGGTCTACCCTAACCTCTCTTGGGTTTTCTTGTTCTTTTCTATCTCCTCTATGTCTTCTAGGGGGTGCTTGATAATAATCATTTACTCTAATGCTTCCCTCCCCAAAAGAATCATGATCTTTAGAGATATATGCATGCGAAGGTAATTTTTTTAGAATGTGAGACTTCTCATCCTTTGCTTTAGTCAAAACATTAAGTTTAGTCTCACTCTCCAATTGTCTATATGCAATTGATTGCACAGTTTGTGAAACTTCTTTCAAAAGAGTTTTTAAAGATTTTAATTCACTTCCAATAGACTTTGTAGAATGAGAAGAAGAAGACATGGCTAAAGCTTTGTGTATATAGGTGTTTTACTTTGAGAAAGTTTAGGAAAGTTAAAGAAGGTAGTTTTCCAGGTAAGGGAGGTGAGTCACAAAGGACTACTTAAATATCCTCCAATATCTTCACACAAGACTTTCTCTTAGTGAAACACTTAGAACACAAATAAGTTGAGAAATCAATTTTTTTTTTTAATGCAAGAAAACAATGTATGCTAACTAATTTAACAAAGCTAGTCGGTTTAACACAAAATAAGCATGCAAAGCGTTACTACTAAGCAAAAAGAAAGACAATCACCAACAATTAACAAAATTAAACATGCAAAACGTAGCTATGAAAGCAAAAGAAAAGCAATTACAAACAAGTAACAATTACTAATCAAGAATGCTATACTATTCGGCCCTAGGTGAGGCTTCTTGGACACTTTGAGCCCTTGAAGACACACTCACCGTCTAAACGTAATTAACAATAAACCAAGTTGCAAAGGAAATAAGAGAACTCCCTTTGTTGATCCTCTTTTTGGTTAGTGCACTTCTTTGTTGTCTTTGCTTGTTGATCTTCCTAGTGTTTGTAGTGTTTTCAAAAATGCTTGTTTCGGCTTTGGCCTTGTCTTCTCCTTAGAATGATGGTCTTTAATTCTCCAATTTCCAGCACCTAGCAAAGGGCTAAACCTTAACCAAATCAAGTTCCCATTCACATAAGCACCAAAGAAGAATTAAATTCCAGCACCCAAATTAGAGGTCAAAGAACAAAAGCAAGAAATAAATTTAATTGAATAAAACAGTACCACCAAAAGGATTTAGATTGTGACAACTAGAAAGAGAGTCAATTAAGTAAAGCAAACAAATAAAGGTGTTGCTGGGTGGAAATATTTTTCTGGGTTAAAACAGCCAAAACAGAGAAGGTGTAAACAGGAGAATCTGAAAACTGGAAACAAAAACAGCAAGATACCAAAGTTTAGACACAATGGAAATTTGTGAAATAGAATTGTGTATGATCTAAACACAATATGAACTCAAACTAAAAATTAAAAAGGCACCAAAGGAGCAAAGAACAGCAGATTCAAACAATTTAAAGAGACCCAAAAGCAAGAAACAATCAAGCCAATAATAGGACTACTAAGAATTGTTGACAAATATGGATTCACATGACTTGACACAACATTTATAGATTAAGAAAATAAAGACTCAAAGCATAAAATGAAGCAAAATTAAGAAAGCAATAAGGACTCAAATTCCTAAAAGAAAACAGCCACTCAATGGTGTAAGGAATCCTATCACAAGCTGCACAGAATTTGTTCAAGATCAATTGAACAATTGTGCTTCGGTTGGATCTTCCATAAGCACACCAAGAACAATTTAAAAAGTAAAAAACAGCAAGACAAGTATGGAATTTAAATGACAATATGAAATAAAGAAGAACTGAAAATTTAAAAGACCAAGCTACTCATCTTGAAGAACCAAAAGCTCTGATACCAAATGATGGCATTTTCATGTGTTCTTCTTGAATCAAAGTAGAAAATAAGGTGCGGAAGCAATGGGTGAGATGATCAAGACCCTCCTAGGAGTTGTGTTGGCCTTGTAGGTGCATGATGAGTATGGTGTTTGAGTGGTTCGGCCAGCTCAAGGGAGAAGGTGAAAGGATTGAAGTTTAGAGCCTAGATTTCTAGGAGAAGTAAAGCTTGTGCACAAAAATGGCAGCATAACCTTACTCAATTAAACTTGAAAATACAAGGTGTAGGCTCCTCCTTTTATAGGCTAAGGAGGACCATAATGCAACCCTAATGCTAGCCAAATGAAATGTAAATGTGAAGCACATGGGTGCACATGGCACATGGGTGCACAAATGAGCACATGGGGAGGGGTGTGTCTAGTTTTTATGCTCACCCCCCCCCCCTCCATGGTCTTTCTAGAATGTTCACACAAATATGCTTTCTACACTACTCTAATTACTAAGCACCCCTAATGGGCCTTTATGTAACAATTACAAAGGTCTTCTCTTCCCAAAACCGTAGCTTTGACCCATGTGTATGTGAAACTAGACGGTCTAGAAGGAATCCTCATCATGGCCTAGACGCTCCTAATGTAGCCGCTCCTCATCATGGCCTAGACGCTCCTCTTCATAGGCTAGACGCTCCTTTTTGAGTCTAGACGCTCCTCATCATAGGCTAGACCGTCTAGTCTTGGAGGCTTGGCTTTCATCGTGTGGTGAGCCTGGGCCCTCCTCCATCAGAATGTGCAGGCATATGTCGACGACATGGTCATAACGTCCCTAGAGAAAGACATGCACGTCACCGACTTGGAAGAGTTGTTCATCACGATAGCCAGGTACAAGCTGAAACTGAATCCTGAAAAGTGTGTTTTTGGTGTAGAAGCAGGGAAGTTTCTGGGGTTTCTCCTGTCGGAGAGGGGAATCGAGGCTAACCCCGAGAAGCGCGCCGCCATTTTGGCATTGAGGAGCCCCGCCAATGTGAAAGAGGTGCAGCAACTCACGGGACGGATGGCCGCCTTGTCCCGATTCGTATCGGCAAGTGGAGAGACGGGCCACCCATACTTCCAATGTTTGAAAAGGAACAACAGGTTCGTTTGGACAAAAGAGTGTGAGGAGGCCTTCGTAAATCTCAAGGAATATTTGGCAAGCCCTCCAGTTCTGTGCAAGCCCCAAGTCGTAACACCGCTCAGGCTGTACTTTGCCATAACTAAGAGGGCGATCAGCGCAATGCTAGTGAAGGATCAGGATCGGATCCAAAGGTCTATATATTTCGTTAGCAAGGTGCTGCAAGCCCCAGAGGTAAGGTACCAGGCCCTAGAAAAGGCAGCACTGGCGGTTGTATTCTCGGCGAGGAGACTGCGCCATTACTTCCAGAGCTTCATGGTATTGTGATGACTGATCTGCCAATCCAGAAGGTTTTGAAGAAGACCGATGTGGCTGGAAGGATGGTGAAGTGGCCAGTCGAGCTTTCGGAGTTCGACATCAAATATGAACCCCGGGGATCGATCAAAGGGCAAGTCTTCGCCAATTTTGTGGTCGAGTTGTCCTCCGAGGTGGCACAGAACGCCGAGGATGACTTTCGCTGGGTACTCTCAGTTGATGGGTCGTCCAACCAGTTGGGCAGCGTGGTTGGGGTCATTTTGGAAGGGCCCAACGGAGTGTTGATAGAGCAATCATTGAGGTTTGCTTTCAAAGCAAGCAACAATCAAGCAAAGTATGAGGCTTTGATCGCTGGAATCCTGCTGGCGAAGGAAATGGGGGCGAAAGTGCTGATGGCCAAGAGCGATTCGCTGCTGGTCACCGGACAAGTAACTGGCGAGTTCCAAGCCAAGGACCCGCAGATGGCAGCCTACTTGGAGTACGTGCAAGAGCTAAGAAGATCTTTCACTTCATTCGAAGTGGTGCACGTGCCAAGAGAACAGAATGCCCGAGCTGACTTGCTAGCCAAGCTCGCCAGTTCGGGCAAGGGGGGCAGACAGAGGACTGTCATTCAAGAAACCTTGAAAGCGCCTCGAGCATTCGGGGCAGACCACCAGGTTCTCCATGTTCGTAGATCAATGGAAAGACCGGCGAGAAGTCATAGATCCCTAACACAGGAAACTCTGAGGATGCCGAGGGTCAGAGCGCGCCCAGCAGAAGGGGCAAGGTCGATGCAGGTTTGCGCTGTCCACGAACCAGACACGTGGGTAACGCTGTAGCAACACTATTTAGCGGATGGTGTGCTTCCAGTTGACTCAACTGAGGCCAGAAAAATAAAGAAGAGCTCTAGCAAGTTTACCCTTATTGACGGCGAGGTGTACAGGTTTGGATTTACACACCCTCTTCTTGTATGTATACATGGAGAGAAGTGCACGAGGATTATGGCTGAGCTCCATGAGGGAATTTGCGGGAGCCACATTGGAGGTCGATCCCTAGCGACAAGGACTATCCGTGCAGGCTATTACTGGCCCACGATGAGAGAAGATTGCAAGAGATACGCCCAGCGTTGCAAGCAATGCCAACAGCACGCCGATTGGCACAAGGTGCCCCCAGAAGAGCTAAAGTCAATTTACACCCCTGGCCGTTTCATACTCGGGGAATTGACATTCTGGGACCCTTCCCATTGGCGATCAGGCAGATGAAGTACTTGGTAGTGGCGATTCAATACTTCACCAAGTGGATCGAAGAGGAGCCAGTGGCCCAGATCACCGTACACAAGATCTAGAGCTTTGTATGGAAGAACATAGTGTGCCGGTTTGGTGTGCCTAACCGCCTGGTGTCAGACAATGAGACTCAGTTTGCAAGTCACCTGTTGAAAAAGCTGTGCGAAGAGGTAGGAATACAACAGGTGTTTGCATCCGTCGAGCACCCACAGACGAATGGCCAAGTGGAGTCTGCCAATCGGGTGTTGCTGAGAGGTTTAAAGAGAAGACTAGAGAAAGCTAAGGGATCGTGGGCTGAAGAGGTACCCCGCATAGTTTGGGCGTACCATACCACTGAGCAGTCAGGAACCCACGAGACGCCGTTTAGTTTGGTTTATGGATGTGATGTGATGATTCCAGTCGAAATCCAGGAAAGCTCGCCGAGATTCCAGAACTTTGTGGCGGAAGACTCGAACGAAGAAAGAAGAATGAATCTGCATTTGCTGGATGAGGTCAGGGAGAAGGCGAGAGTGAAGGCCGAAGCAGTAAAGAGAAGGATTGAGCGAAGGTATAACTCTAAGGTAATGTCAAGGCAGTTTAGAAGTGGCAATCTGGTGATGAGGAAGGCCCATCAGTATGAGATGCAGAACAAGTTATCGCCTAAGTGGATGGGACCGTTCAGAATAACCGAGGTGCTCGGGAACGACGCCTACCGCTTGGAGACGTTAGAAGGAGGGGCGATTCCTCGCACTTGGAACACCACACATCTCAAATTGTATTACAGTTAAAGCCTTGTAAGTAAAGACGAACATGAAGAGATTTGAATAGTTTTTGTTAAAACAATTTCAAGGGGGCACTCTTTTTTCCCTAGGGAGGGTTTTTCATGAGGCCACCCTATAAAGAAGATTTTTTCAAGTTTAAAGCTTCTAAGTTTTGCATGCTTATTGTTTTGAAAGTTTTTAGAAAAAGGACCTTATCACTTGTATGTGATCTAGGGCAACAGTAAAGTTATATTGCATGCTTCATAGTTAAAAGTTTTGAAGTCCCCATCATTTTTTGGCGATCGGTGGCAATAGTTAAAAGTTTTGAAGTCCCCGTCGTTTTTCGGCGATCAGTGGCAATAGTTAAAAGTTTTAAAGACCTCATCGTCTTTCGGCGATCGGAGGCACCAGTAGTGTAAAAAGCCCTCAGCGCTCTCGTGTATTTTGAGGCAAGAGAAGAAGTCCTCCTCGCCTTTGAGCGAGTGAAGGCAAGAGCAGATTGAGGCAAGATTAAAGGTCCTCAGTGCATCCAGGGGGGAGTAGATGTACACCCTGGGCAAGTTGAGGCACCAGAGAAAGTCCCTTCTCACCTCAGAGTGAGTTCAGGCAAGATGAAACTGAAAAGTCAGGGGTGTTCGTGACCTTAAACGGCGGGAAGGGAAGGTTGATGGAAAACACCTTTTTCCCTTTAAGTGAAACATCAATATTGACCCATTAAGACCAGATAAAGCTTCCACGCTTGCGGGCGGTGTGAAGATAGATAAAATCCTTCTCGTCTTGAACGAGTTCAGGTACGGCGTGAAGGGTGTAAGAAGATAAAGGATAACTGAGGTAGGTTCGAAGAGAACACCTCACTGTCCAGATCATTGTTCTAAAACTCAGGGAGGTAGAGAAGGATCTGAAAGGCGCCTTTACCCCCAGATGAGGGAACAATGATCAAGTTATGCAAAGAAGGTAACATCGCCAGAACCCTATGGCGTGAAGGTTGAGGCAGTGAAGGGTTGTACGGCGAGTGCCACATCAGAAGAGCTCCAGGCGATGACAGAAGTAGGGGGCACTTCACTTGGCAGACTAGGTAAACTGTATTTTAATACTAGTTTGAGTCAAAGCCTACTGCCTAGTAAGTGATTTTATGTTAAGGTTTGTTGCCTTAAGTTCACAAATTTTATTGAATGCCATCGCCGAAGAGTTGATAGTTGCTCAAATTTACTTTGAGTTAACAGTTTGCTAAGTTTGTTATAAGGTTAACAATTTGCTCGAGTTAAAAGCACTATGTGAAGGGTTAAGTTCAAGTATTGCTGAGTTAATGCAGTTGAGTAAGTTTCACCAGTTATGTTAGTTAACCCCACAGCAAATAGAGGCAAAGGCATACAAGGTGAATAGAAAGACGATATTCAAGGAATAAGAGTTATATAAGCAGTGTCAATTCAAGTTTTACACAGATTGGTCATTACAAACAAAAGATAAGCAACAATTTTTCGAAGAAGAGGTGATGGGGAAAGGCAGTTAGTGTTCGGAAGGTACAATCTTCCCATCCACCACTTCGTTGCAAATTGACAACATGGAAAGGTCAAGCTCGGGATATTGGCATGGCATTTGCTCCAGAGCGGCTTCGAACCCAGAGGTGAGGATTTGAGCATCACTCTGCTCAAGCTCATGTATTTGGTTCTTCAGTCCTTCTTTCTCCTCATGAGCTCGAGCAAGTTCTTCAATAGCTTTCTTGCTCTTACCTCGAGCTTGGGCAAGCTCCGCAGCAACTTTTGTAGCTTCCTCACGAGCTTGGGAGAGCTCAGCGAGAGCCTTATCTCTGTCTGCCTCGACCTTCCCCAAGAGGATCTCCCTATCTGCTGATCTCTTCTCGATTCTTTCCACCTTGGAAGCTTCAGCCTTTCATGCAGCCTCCAAGTCTGCCACCTTGACCCTGAGTAGGACCAACTTGCTCTCCAAGTCAATTTTCTCTTGGAGTTGGAGGTGCTGTTTTTGGCGCAGATCAGAGGCTTCCTTGCGTGTATTCCTTAGCTCAACATCCAGCGCATCCTCCAGCCTTGAATGTTCCATTTCCATCATCAGCAAATTGCAAGTGAGCTTTTCGTCCTCAGCCCTTATCATAAGATTCAACTCCTTGAGCTCGGAGTTTTCCTCTTGAAGCTTCTTGAGTGAATCCTTCACAGCTCTTGATACCAGCGAAGGGAGATCTTCCGCCATGATCTTCAGTTGAGTTGCGAAGGGTCCCAAGGTCTCTTTGAAGGGATCTGGGAGGCTTGAGGCTGATGCTGGAGGTGCTGGTGGAGTTTGATGTTGGCTTTCACCACCACCCTCTTGAGTTTGTGCAGCAAGGGGGGTTTCCAGGCGTGGTGGTGAGGCTGGAACTTTTGCTACAGGCGCTAGAGAAACTTGAGCACCCTCATCTTCTCCTAGTACAGCCCCAGCGATGGATGTGGTGGAAGGAGGACCCTCTCCAACAGATACGAACGGTGTAGAGGCACTCGGAGGGTCCTTTGCATAATCAGGGCTCCCACTCTCGATCACTATGGGCGCGGCGGCCAGTGATGTTGCTTGGACTGTTTCCAACGGAACGGGAGGTGATGGCGGTGTTGGCGTTGGAAGTGCGGGTGGAGTGGAGGTGGTTACCCTTTTTCTCTTGGTGATAAGACCATCCTCAGTGTCTTTGTCGTCGACTTCTTCTTCCGACACCACCTGAGGAGTCTTCCTCTTCGGCCTTTTCAGCGCCAATTTTTTCCTTTCTAGGGCGGGTAGGGCCCCAGAAGGAGTTGGACCTCGGGGAGGGGTTTTCCCTTGAGAGATGGCGATCTCCACGACCGAGTTGGGCACACTTTGGGAGCCCGTCGCGAGTTTGTGAGATCGGGCGATCGCCCTCAATTCAGCCAGTTTTCCTTAGCCCAACATTGCGTCTGCACAAGGTAAAAACAAATGAGTAACCAAAGCGAAAGCAGAACGTGCAAGTATATACATACAAAGATAACATAAGCGAATAGCACATGGATGAATGATCAAGGCCAATACAGAATAATGGAATGTCAAAGACAGAATGGTAAAAATGCTAAGTCAGTTTTGACGCGAAGTGAGAGTTTCGGTGTTGGGAAAGGGGCTAACCTATGTACATTTCGAGTTGGCCCTCAAGGAATTCAAAGGAGATTATCTAAGCAGTGGGGAGGGTGATGTTGGCAGAAGCCACACTCTTCCAGAAGAGACAAAGGTCTTTGTCCAACTCCCCCATGTTGTTAGGACTTCGTGGTCTCCTGAAGTTGTCCTTGGAATCCTTGTTCCCCTTGTTCACCCAATACAAGGGGAAGCCGTCAAGCAACGAAGGATCTTGATCGTTCTAGCACACCTTGACGAATTTCCCTTTCCAATCTTTGTAGGATTGTTGGAAGATGGAGAGGATTGACCTCCCAGCAATCCCATTCAAGCTGACCCAGGGGCGATCTCCGGGATTCTTTGCCTCAAATAGGAAGAGGAAGACATCAACCGAAACCGGTAGCCCCAGGTGCGTGCAGAGGATTTGGAACGCCCTCACGAATGCCTAGCTGTTGGGATGGAGCTGGTCAGGGGCGATGTTGAGCTCGGTCAACAACTCCCTCTTGAAGCGAGTGAAAGGAAACCTAAGTTGCACTTTCTTGAACAGCGTGGCGTAGATGAAGCAGAACAACTCGCCGTTGTTCCCCTTATCGTCAGCACAGATTGGTTCTCCAGGGAGGCAAGGCAGCACTGTCACTTTGTTATCATGCTCCTTGTGAAATGAAAGGTCGGATTGATCCCCTTTCCTCAGTCGAAGCACCCCCACCTCAGTTTTTATCGATGAGGTTTCCTTCAGTAGAATCGGGGAGGCCCAAGGATAGAGCTCTTTGTAATCTTGCGAAGGAAGGGAGACTCCCCGGGCTTGTGGTGGAGTTGCTTGGGTAAGATTGGCGCGAGAAGAAGCAGGTCTCTCAGCCTGTGTGGAAGGAGCACCAGAGGCTCGTAGGGGGTTGCGTGTTGGTGGAGGGTTCGTCCCAATGATAACCCTACGAGTTTTGGGAGGAGGGTTTCGCGATGAGGAAGGAGGATTAGCGGTGGACTTTGTCTGAGCCATCGCAGGAACTGCAAAGGAAAGGAAAGGGAGGAAATGAGGATAGCGAGAGAATGACTCGATTGAAGACGAAGAAGATAGAACGAACGAGTGAGAATTCACTGGGGTGGACGTTATCAGGAACGAACCCTTAAGTTACGAGAAAAAGAAAAAACAACCCACAACGTATGCTTCAGAAAGTTAATGGATGATGCAAACCGATTAAAACGCAACAAATATCGGTAGAAGGAGTAAAAGAGTTACCTTTCGATGATCGGATGAGTGTTGAAGGAAGTTGAAGATTGAGGGAGACGTAGGTTTCATAGTTCGCAGAGAGAGCGTTCAGAATGCTTGAAGATGAAGAAAGATAATGAAACAGTGAATAGCGCGAAGGGTTTAAGGGTTTCGAACGTTGTAGGAAGCGCAAACAACAATGGGCAATGGCCGTTGATGGGTCCACGTGTCGAATGATCGAAGGAGTTGGTGAAATGTCAAGTCAGTGAACAGTTTTAGCGCCAACACGCAAAGCCACGTAAGCCGTCGGGTTTAAACCTCTTTAGTCTCCTCGCTGAACAAGTCGCAGCTCGAGACTGGGGGGCTTGTGTACCGACCAGGTCATCGGGTGTGATGACGTGTTTCGCGCGTGCCCGGGTGGGGCGTGCTCAGTGGAACACGTAGGCTAGAAAAGATGAATGGTTCAGAAGTGAGCATAGTCGCCGATCGCTGAATTGGCGTTCTCCGATCTCTAGTGCGTGTAACCGGCGGTCACTAGAGTTACGTCACAGTCGCCGTATGAGAGTGCTAGGACATCAGATGGTGAGAGATCGCCGGGGAATGCTAGGAGATCGGGTGGTTTACACACCACCACAAGAAGCACATCGCCGGATCTCCCAGTAAACTTAGTTAAAGCTGTTGGAGGCTCAGAAGAGTAATTTCAAGCGTGTATGTTCAGTAAGATGATTGTTGCACCAGCATGAGGCATGAAAGTCGAGTAGGTTGGGGGGAACACCTTGCTCATCAGCGATAGGATTCCCAGAGTAGACATTTGTTGGTGGCAAGGTTTCCCCAGCTAGAAAATGCCTGGCGTAGCAATAAGGAGGGTGCCACTTGCGACGAGCGGTATCACAGAGATGATGCACTTTGTTGCATCCGATACCCGCCTTGTCGGGTGGTGTTTCACAGCGCATTACGTGCTAGGTTACTCCTTGATTAGGGGACTTAGCCGCGCGACTGGTTACCACACAGAAAAGACGCTCAAATTGCCCCAACCCAGATGACAACACGTGTAGGGTTGGATGCTACCTGTTACTCTAGCCCAGATGATGACACCTGTAGGGTTGGATGCTACATAGAAGTGACGCTCGAGTTACCCCCGCCCAGATGATGACACGTGTAGGGCTGGGTACTACCTGCTATCCCAGCCCAGATGGCGACACGTGCAGGGCTGGATGCGAGCCACGCGTCCAAAAGCATAACGACTTGGAGAGAGAAGAAACCTAGCTATAAAGGTAACCTTAACAGAATTTGCAGAGGCACGTTTTTCATTACGGCTCATTCTGCTAGGGTTGTGTGCCTTTAGTACGGTCCTACAGAGCATATTTTCTCTGAGTTTTTGGGTGTTCTTGTCACTGACTTGAGCGTCGGACCGCCACCGGCCGCAGAGGCGCCACCTTGTGTTTTTCAGGTTCTCAGAGAGGCTATCTGTGGTGAGGACTTGGAGGGCACGTGGTGTCAAGCTGGTGAGGAAGATCGTGACGAGGCAACGCTCTTGTGCCAAGTCAACCGGCAGGATCAAAATGCTAGAGGCGTTTCAATAGAACCTTGGATGTTGGAAACGGGGTTCGAACTTTTGGCAAATTTTTCCAGAACACAGTCTAGTTGCTTGCTCGAGTCTTGAGGTTACGCACAAGGAACTAGAGAAAGGTTGTTTGCCAGAAGGAGGAAATATACACAATACACAGTTCCTTTTACCACCTTCAGAGTACCATTCACGGTGCTCCGATACGGAGGTGCAGAGTTTTGGTGTTTCTTGCTAGCTGACTTGAGCGTCAGAGTGCAAACGGCTGCTAGGGCGCCCATTTGTCCTTCTTTGTAGGTATCCACAGTTTTTCTTAGCAAGTTGGGCTTCCACCTTCATTGCAAGATAAATTAAAGAGCCCAATGACGAATACTCATGTAACTCAACAATGTCTTGAATGTCCTTCCTAAGACCACTCGCAAACCTAGCAATCATAGCTTCCTCACTTTCTTCTCATTCAATTTTAAGCACAAGCGTCCTAGCTCCTTATAATATTCATCCACATTTAGCGTGCCTTGTTGAAACCGTTGGAGTCTCAACATGAGGTCTTTCCTAAAATGTGGGGGCACAAACCTAGCGCGCATATGACCCTTTAAAGAGTTCCAAGAGTCCACGGGAGGACCCTTGTGATATATAATGTCCTTTACAATTCCATGCCACCATTTCATGGCATAATCACTAAACTCTAGGGTGGCTAGCTTAAGCTTATGCTCATCTTGGATCTCATGGATCTCACATATTTGTTCACACTTAGCCTCCCAATCTAAATATACATTAGGATCACTAGAGCCATTAAAACAAGGAAGCTTGACCGAAGGAAGCCTAGACTTTGCATCTTGATAGAAGCCATTGCCGTAGTGATGTCTTTCTCCTTGATGATGATGTCTTTGTCCATGGACTTGGGGTGGAGTTCTCCTTCTCCTATGCTCATCTTCATGGCCAAAATCATTTGAAGAAGCTCTTGTTGAAGGTCTATGTAATTGATGCTCATCACGGATTGAAGGAGATGGTCTAACTTGTTGCACCTCCATCTTTTGTAATTTCTCTTCCAAGCGTCTAATTGTTCTTTGTGCTTCATGTAATTCACCAAGGATTGAAGCTTTGGAAGGAGAATTGTGCTTGTAGGATGCATCACTTGAAAAGCCAGCCATTAGTAATTCAAAAAAACAGCAAACACACAAAAACAGTAAACAAGTCAAGAAACAAAAAATTAGCAAAAACAGTGAGTGTTTTAAGCAAAAAAATGCCGAAGTGAATTGAGGCAGAAAATAGGTCACTCTCAAATAAATAATGTCCTTGCACCAATCTGATCTTGAGGCCTTGGAATCCTCAAATGAAAGATGTCAAAGCAAGCACACCAATCTCAAAGCCAACCACCACAAAACCAATGAAGCAATAAAGACAAACAAGAAAAAGTATAAGCAAAGAAAGGCTAGAACAAAAGGAAAACTAGATGTTTGACAAACTCAAAGATTAATGAACAAAAGACAAGCAAGAAAATTAAAGAACTCAATGAGAAAGTAGGCACTCAAAAGAATACACAAGGAAAAACACTAGACCAGATGAAGAAAACAAAAATTTAGCTACTGGAATTTTTATTTTTTTTATGCAAACTGTGCTTGATGTTCACTGATTTAACTGGAATGATATAGAGCGAACTGGATTATGAAATTTAAACCACAGAAACTTCAAGATGTTAAATCAATAATGGCACTGGAATCACTTAAAAAAAGTAAGCCAATTAATTGAGATAAATTTTTCAAAATCGCTGCCAGATTACCGTATTCTTTTCGGCAGAATTGTACACTTTTTTTTATTTTATTTATCATTTTTTGTGTACTTTGAATTTTTGAGTAATTCTTTTTTCTACTCTTTTCTAACACTTTGAATATCACAAATGCAGAATTTCAGAATTTTCAAGTGAGTAACTCAATTGCAATAAGGAAAAACAGTAAGCACGTTTTCAGAAACAGAGGAATCCTAATAGGAATGAAAAACAGAATTATGAACTAGCAAAGACATAATGGAAAATGATGTATAGGAACTTGTATATGTCTAGGATACAAGCATGAACTCAATTCTAAAATAGAAAATGCACAAAGGAACAATATCAAATTCAAAAAATTATATGACACTTAAAGCAAGAAACAATAAAATCAACAAAAGTACTACTAGAAGTGATGACAATTATGGAAAAACAAGACTAAGACAAAACTTGTATGGATTCAAAAAGGAAAATACTCAAACATATGATAGGAAAAAGAATTAAAACAGCAAGCAAACTCAAATAAGCCTAAAAACAGAACCATAAATTGCAAGAAATTAAAGAGCTCTTGAAATAAAGTGCTACACAACTCAACAATTAAACAAGAACACACCTAAACTCTTGATACCACATGATGTGATTCCAATAGCAAAGAAGAGAATGATTCTTGACATTCTTAGGAATCAACTTGAGTTGGACAATTGTTAGGCACTTTTTCTTAGAATTGGATCAATGTTCTAAGTCAAGAACTCACCAAAACTAACACCAAATCCAAACTCATATGGAAGCTCCTCATATTGTCAAATTGAACCAACAAAAAGAGGTAAAAATCAAAAGCACCGAATAGAATTGAACAAGAACTAATTTGAACCGAACAAAATGAAATCAAAAGCAAGGAAACTGAAAAGGAAAGCTGGAAAATGAAATGTACCGAACCAAAAACAGAGAAGAAGAAGAACAGCTGCTGGAAACATAAAATAACCGAACCAAAACTCAAGAACACAAGCTAAACTTGAACAATTGAAAGAGAATGAAGGAAGGAGAAAAGAATGCTCATGAAGATGGATGTAAGGTTGGATGATCACGCCACTAGAAGGATGGTTGCTCCTAGATGAGTGTCCTGCCGCCACTTGAGGACACCATGGATCCTTCAAGATAAGACTAGAGAAGAAGGCTCAAAAGCTCTCCAATGCTCACTCAAAAATTGAGTATAGTTTCTTTAGTCTAATTTCTTTAGAGAGGAAGGTGTGACCTCTTCCTTCACTTTGGCACCTCCTATTCTACTCCTACACCTATCTACTAACACACACCCCCTAAGACTCCTAACTAAAGACTAAAAGATGCTATAACAATAGAGGTTTCTAATGTTTCCCTCTAAGCACCTTCAACCAAATAAATTACAAAAAGAGAAAATAATTGTCCCCTAGCTCCTAAAGCTTTGAACATGCTTCTTGTAAGCCTTTGAGGTGGGCTTTGACCTCCATGGGCGTCCTCTATTTGTGCCTCTACCTCTTCTTGATCTTGTTGATTGGCCTCCATGTCCATTTGAGCTTGATCTCCATCAGAAGGGGTCCCTAGCTGACGGGCAAGGTTGCGCACAAAGACGTACCCAAGTCAACCGACCAGAACATTTGGCGCCCACCGTGGGGCCGATTTAAAACATCGGTCCCATCGCAAGTTTCAGGGAATCTATCAGAGCTACCATAACGACTGGAGAAGTTCAAAGGAAAACATTGAAGAATGAGGGCCACGAGACAAGGTTCTGCACGTGCAGCAAGTGAGGAAATGTCCATCCAGCAGGTCATGGACATGATGCGGGGGCTGCAAGATGAAATGGCGGAATCGAGGGCAGAGCAAGAACGCATGCAGGCGGAGCAAGAACGCATGCAGGCGGATCTCGCAGCCTCGCACGCGAGAAACGAAGAGCTCCATCGTATGAATGAAGAGTTGCGCCGGGGTTTGGACAATAACCAAGGGCAACGTGACCAAGATGAGACCGAGCGTCTCACCCCACCAAGGGAGTTTTCCACACCCTTCTCGCAGGAGATTCTGGAAGCAGTGATCCCCAACACGTTCGCAAGACCCAAGGTGATCTCACTACATTCCGCACGCAGATTGATGGAAGAGGCCCAAGCACAAGCCCACATGCAAGCCCACCAAAGGGTAGATTTGGGCCAACCATAGAGTTATGGCCAAGAGGATCCAAGAAGACGTTCTTTTACATGTTCAAATGCCATAAACTCTAGTGTAGAGTAGACTTTAATTTCTTGTCAAAATTAGCATAGGAACTTTATTTGTAATTTTCTTAGAATTAATTTTGGCACCTAAAACACCAACCTAGGTAAACTTAGAGTTTCTAAAAAAACCTCTAAATTTACCAAGGCCGGTCTAGAAAGCCCATGGAGGGGGTGAACATAAAAACTAGACACACCCCTCCCCATGTGCTCATTTGTGCACCCATGTGCCATGTGCACCCATGTGCTTCACATTTACATTTCATTTGGCTAGCATTAGGGTTGCATTATGGTCCTCCTTAGCCTATAAAAGGAGGAGCCTACACCTTGTATTTTCAAGTTTATTGTGAGTAAAGTTATGCTGCCATTTTGTGCCAAGCTTTGCTTCTCCCTAGAATTCTAGGCTCTAAACTTCATCTCCTTCACCTCTCCTTGGGTTGGCCGAACCTCCCTAGCTTCATACATATCATGCACCTTCAAGATCAACATCACTCTTAGGAGGATCTTGCTCACACACCTTCATAGCTTCCGCACCACTTTTCCTTACATGATTCAAGAAGACCTTCATGAAATGCCATCACAGATGGTGCTAGTAGGTGGCTCCGATGTCGTGAGGTGCAAGCTCTTTATGAGCACCTCGACGGGGATGGCCATGGATTGGTTCATCAGCCTTCCAAACGGCCATATCACCTCATTCCAGCAGCTGTCGCGGTTGTTAAGGGAGCAATACTTGGCGAACAGGGCTCCGCCGCCAGTTTCGTATGACCTGTTTGATGTAAAACAGTATCAAGGAGAGACCTTGAAGGAGTACATCAACCGTTTCAGAGCCCAAGTAGTAAAGGTTGGTACTATGGAGGAGCCTATGATCGTGTACGCATTCAAAAAAGGTGTGTGTCCTGGCCCTTTTTGCGAGTCCATTATTCGCAATCGCCCCAGGACCTTCGCTGAAATAAGGCATCGCGCGGTGGAACATATCGCCTCTGAGGGAAAGGTGTGTGAGAAGCGCACCAGTGTCGTACCCTCACACCCGAGAGCGCAAACGCGGGCTCAACCTGTCAGGGTCAACGAGACCACGACGGGAAGGGAGAAGCCAGAGGGGAGACGCCCCTATGAAACAAGAAAACCCCAGCCTATGGGTCCAGCAGGCGGAAATCGCCCGGTCAGGGAAAGGGCCAAGCCAGCGAGGTACGACTTTGTAGTGGAATTGAAGGACCTAATTGTCGTGCCCAATATAGCTGAAAGGTTGAGGCGACTGGCGAAGATTGACAAGGTGCTAGGGCCTCGCAAGGACTCTTGGTGCGAGTTCCATGAAGCTTTCAGTCACCACATCAACAACTACCTTTCGTTGGGATACCAGCTAGATGAGTTGGTGAGAAGCGGTTTTTGAAGGATTACATCGCAGAGCCCGCCACGACCGCGACCCTGCCAGCACCAGTGGAGGAACAAGCGCACGAGATGCCTGTCCTTGGCGAAGTCCACACCATTGCTGGTGGCTTTTCTGGGGGAGGACCCACTGCCTCCCAACGGAAGAAGTATGCGAGGCGGGTCAATTCAATTGAAGAAAGAATCTCAGGTAACCCGTGGGAGTCAGACCTCGTGTTCACGAGGGCGGATCTATAGGATGTTGTGCCACACGACAATGACCCCGTGGTCATTTCGGTTGTCACGGCCGGCAGAAAGGTGCACAGAGTTCTAGTCGACCAAGAAAGCTCTGCAGATGTTATGTTCTGGTCGACATTCAACAAGTTGCGGTTGTCTCCTGACCTTTTGAGACCCTACACAGGGTGCTTATACAATGATGGAAACCAAGTAGAGGATGGTCAAGCCCATGAAGCCCAAGCCCAACAAGGGGCCGAAGCCCAACAAGGGGTCCAAGTCCAAAGAATTACTAGGAGCGTGGCAAGAGCTTTGGGACAAGAGTATAATAAGATGGCTCTTCTTATTTCTTTTATAGAATAGGGGTGCGGATGTAATAAATAGGTGTAAGTAGTAAGGGAGGTTAGGGGGGAGTGTAGATAGGAGTTAGGAGGTGCCAAACTAGGAAGGAAAGTCACACTTCCTTCATGGTGTAGTTGGCGCCGAATTCCATCAGCATTTGTGTTTCATTTAGCTTGCATTTTCAGCACCTCATAGGCTATAAATAAGGTGCTTCTCTTTGTATTTTGCAGATTTGGATTTCATAGTAAAGAGACTATACTCAAATTTAGAGAGAAATTGTGAGTCTTGAGTCTTCTTCTTCCTTTGCCTTATCTTGTGAGCAATGGTGAGCTTCAAGTGGCGGCACTCCATCACTTATCTTGGAACAAGGCTCCAAGTGGCGTGAATGGCTTCTCATGACCTTTCTATAA
This sequence comes from Phaseolus vulgaris, assembly GCF_051622355.1. NCBI lineage: Eukaryota > Viridiplantae > Streptophyta > Magnoliopsida > Fabales > Fabaceae > Phaseolus > Phaseolus vulgaris. Next base: position 18,963,718 of record NC_143500.1, read on the forward strand.
GTGTTCTTCTTTCATTCCTTCAATTTCCATTCGGTAGTTTAGCTTTGCTTAGTGTTTCCTTTCATTTGCACCGATTAAAATTGTGTTTCCAGCTTTGTTTCCATTGTTTTGTTCGGTACAGCAGCTGTATATTTCAATTCTGTTCTCAATCTTGGTTGTTTGATTCCATTTGACAATATATGGACTTCCATATGAGCTCTGATACCACATGATGTGATTCCAATAGCCACATAGAACAAGATTCTTGACACTTTGAGGAATCACCTTGAGCTGGAAAATATAGAGGCACTTTCTTAGAAGTTGGATCATGGTTCTAAAATCAAGAACTCACCAATAACAAGTACCAAATCCCAAACTCATTTGGATGAACCAAATATTGTCAAATTGAATCAACAAAGGAAGATAAAAAGAAGAGACCGAACAGAATTGAATCAAAAACAAAAGTACCGAACAAAATTAAGAAACAAACAGAAAATAGGTGCTGGAAAATTAGAAGAACCGAAACAACAACAACTCAAAACACAAGGCAACATGAACAAATTGAAGAAGAAGAAAGGAAGGAGAAGAGAATGCTCATGAAGATGGAAGATAGGTTGGATGATCACGCCACTAGAAGTATGGATGCTCCTAGATGAGTGTGCAAGCCGCCACTTGAGGAAACCATGGTCCTTCAAGATAAGACTAGAGTAGAAGCTCAAAAGCTCTCCAAATGCTCACTCCAATTTTGAGTATAGTTTCTTTAGATGAATTCAAATCTGAAATTTACAAGGAAGGCACCTCTATTTATAGCCTAAGGTGCTGAAAATTGAAAGCTAAAACAAAACAAAATTCCCTCCAAAACAAGCTAGAACCGGCGCTAAAATGCAAGGCAAGGAAGGTGTGATCCTTTCCTTCACTTTGGCACCCCCTATTCTACTCCTACACCTATCTACTAATACACCCCCCTAAAGCTCCTAACTAAAACCTAAAAGATGCTATAACAAAAGAGGTTTCTAAGGTTTCCCTCTAAGCACCTTCAATTAAAGACACTACAAAAAGAGAAAATAAATGTCCTCTAGCTCCCAAGGCTTTGAACATGCTTCTTGTAATCCTTTGAGGTGGACTTTGACCTCCAAGGGCGTCCTCCATTTGTGCCTCCACCTCTTCTTGAGCTTGATGAGTGGCCTCCATGTTCTCTTGGGCTTGATCTCCATCATGGTTGGTGCTAAGTCTTGGTGAGTTCTTGAATTAGAACATTGATCCAATTCTAAGTAAGGTGCCATTTATGACCAACTCAAGTTGCTCCTAAGAATGTCAAAGAATCATGTATTCTTGTTGTTGCATTCACATCATGTGGTATCTAGAGTCTAGGCTTGTTTCTTGTTTAAATTTTTAAATGTATTGCACGTTACATTTCAAGAGCTCTTTAATTCAAGTTGTTTACCATTCTGTTTTAGGATTTATTTTGAGTTTTCTTGCTGTTTTCTTTTGTTACACCATGTGTTTGTGAAAAGGATTCTAGCACTCATTGTTCATATGAGTATGGCTGCTCTTTTGGAATGGCATTCTCCTTCCTAGAGCTGACCTTAAGCTTCCTTTCACTTGTTGTTATATCTTGTTATATGTCTTTTAATTTTGTAATCATGTCAAGTTTTGTCTTAGTCATGTTATTCCATAATTGTCATTATTTCTAGTAGTACTTTTATTGCTTTGATTGTTTCTTGCTTTGGTTTACTTTCTGTTTTTGAGTTTATTGCTTGATCCTTTGTGCATTTTCATTTTTAGATTTGTGTTCATGCTTGTATTCTCATTCTATACAAGTTCCTTTACATACTTTCCATTATGTCTTTGATAGTTCATCATACTGTTTTCTTTCCTAAATAGGAAACTCTGTTTTCTTACAAACGTGCTACTGTTTTCAATTTACTGCAATTAATTGGCTCACTGGAAATTTGTGAAAATTTGGATTTACATACTTCAAAGTGTTACAAAAGCATAGAAAAAAGAATTACTCAAAAATTCCAAGTACACAGAAAATGATAAATAAAATACGGAAAGTGTACAATACTGCCGAAAAGAATACGGTAATTGGGCAGCAAATTTGAAATATTTATTTCTCTCAATTGGCTTACTGTTTTTACCTCATTCCAGTGCCATTTTTGAGTTAAGACATTGAAGTTTATGTGGTTAATTTTTCACATTCCAGTTCGCTTTCAATCGTTACAGTTAAATCTGTAAACATAGCACAGTTTGCATTTTAAAAAAAATAAATTTCCAGTAGCTGTTTTCTGTTTTCTTCAATCTACTCTAGCACTTTTCATTAGGAATCTTTTTGTGTGCCTTCTTTATTCATTGAGTTCCTTATTTTCTTGATTGTCTTTCATTCATATTCTTTCTAGTTTGTCATACTCTCTGTTTTTTGGATTAGCTTTTATTGTTTACACCTTTTCTTGCTTGTCTTTTTGTTCTTCTTAAAGTTGTGTGGAGACTTGTTCTTAAGTAAGTTGGTTTGCTGTGACATATTTCACTTGAAGCTACTCCATTCCACAAGCAAGGCTTGGTTGAGGACAGAATATTTTCTTGGAGTGGTTTGAGTGCTTTCTTGGGCATTTTCCAGCAACCTATATCTCACTGTTTTTAATTGTCTAACAAGTTTCTTTCACTGTTTTGTTTTCTGTTTTTGTGTATTTTCTGCTCATGGCTCATTTCTCTAGTGGAGAGTCCTCCAAACCGTGCTCACCACAAAAGGCAGCCCTTTATGAAGACTTAAAGAATGCCAAGCAATCCAATGTTCACTATCTTGAGGTGATAAGGAAGATGGAAGCACGACTCCAAAGTTTGGAGTTAAACTGAGAAGAAATGTGATCCTGCCGGCAACTCGAACGGGGAGGAATCGCTTTGTAGCACTCTCTGCCCTGTCTACGCGACTGCGTCTTCTGCAGAATCACCCTCAGGACCTTCTCTTGCTGTTCCAAACGTGACCTGCAAAACACACAGACGGCGCCTCTAGCGGCCGTTTGCACTCCGACGATCAAGTTAGTCCAACAGAACCACCAGAAACTGGAAACTAGTAATGTGTGTGTGAGAAACTCTTGCACTCTGTTTTTCGTCTCTCTTTTTTTCTCCCCCCTTCTCACTCTCCCCTGATTCTCTCTTTTATCTCTCTTTCCCTGCTTCTGGGCATAACAGAATTCTGTTATGCTTTTCTGGCATGTGTCAGAACCCTGTTATGCTTTTCAGAGAAAGCGTACCTTAGAATCAGCAGTGGGGAGCGTGAGGGTCTGCGCATGTCTGCGCGTCTCTGCGCTTGACTGCGCCTGTCTGTACCTTCAGTGGTACGGAGTGCTCTTTTGTCTGGACCGCACCCCTCTCAGATGATGACACGTGGTGATGAGAATCAACTAAAGGTGGAGGCCTGCAACTCACATCTAACCACACACGTGTCACTTACTGGAAGGGCTCTAGCGCTTCTCTTTGTGTGCCTAAGTTACGCCCTTGCGGAGTAACTTAGGATGTTCCTCTTATCTGGGTAAATTGCATACTCTTAGGAAAACGTCGGGTGTGGCTGGTCTAGGCACACTCACCAAACGTTGCTCTCTGCGTAGGCGACTTACCCTTCACGATGCCACGCACGTAATGGGTTGAGGGAATCACCAATCACTGATTGGCTTACTAGTTCCCTCAGGCCACTCTCGTGCATGATTCCCTGAGGTGTGCTCATGCGAGGTCCATGCGTAACGCTCTCGCTGGGAACCTCAGTCCCAGTTTAACTGCGTGTAACACGAGACCCCGATGACAATACACCCGATGACTGATCAGTGTTTATTCGCTTATCGCGCTCTGCCTCCAGGCGCGAGTCTGGGAACTGGTCTGCTGGTGGCCACTTGGCTACTGACCACCGATCACCATTCTGGGTGATCTGTCCCCCGACCTCTCTGCCGCCTGATCTGTCGGTGGTAACTTGGTTACTGACCACCGATGACCTCTCTTGGCGATCGTCCCCCCGACCTCTCTGCCACCTGGTCCACGTGTCACCCTTCGAGTGGTCCACGTGGTTCTCTGCTGCTGACGTCATCGACTACCGATGACCGATCGGATCACAAGCCCCCCAGTCTCGAGTCGAGAACTCGTTCTCAGCGAAGAGACTAAGTGGTCATGCCCTCAGTCCACGTGGCAAGTGGGGCCGCCTCACGTGCCACCTCACGTGCTGCTTCTTTAACGTTTGGACTTCCTCTCTTGATCTCGCGACACGTGGCCCCATCGACGGCTAGCGCTGTGCGTCGCTAGCGCTTCCCTTATTCAAATTGGCGCGCTCCTTTACTGTTCTTTCATCTTCTTCATTCGACTCCCAGACTCTCTGCGAACCTTCCTCTGCGCACCTTTCTCTCCTCAAATTCTCTGCTGCAAAATCTCTGGCGATCACCCAAAGGTATGGTTTTTCTTCTCCCTGGCCCCTTTTTGGTCATCTTTACCGATTGCATTTATCATTCTGGTTATCATGCATTCATCTTCTCTATTTTCCTCTCTCGAACCCGCGCTAGGGTTTTTTCATGCTCTTACTCTGGCTTCTGCTTCTTCTTCTTCTTCTTTTCATCTGGGCATCTCCTTCTCCTTTCCTTTTTCTGTTTTCACTGAAATTCATCATTCCTTCTTCTCCCATTCATTCTGACCTTTTCGTTTTTCCTCCATTTGCAGCTATCTCACGATGGCTCGCTTGAAACAAACTGCGCGCATCATTGCTTCTTCTTCTGGTGCACAGCCTTCCGCGAGTGCGCCAGCTCCACCACCGCCTGTGGCTACCTCCTACCATGACAATGCCAGGGTCTACCAATGGGCTCCCCTGGCATTGCTCACTGAAACCTCCACTCTACTGCCTGAGGGCCATCTCAAGTCCCTGCTAAGTCGCAATCCTGACGAGCCTTCCTGCTCCATCGACAGGGAGAATGACTTCAACATTCAAATTCGCATTCCTCCTCGAGGAATGCCCATCTGCGCGGATGACAGGGCCACCAATGGGGTGCCCTTTGTCTTCATCTACTCCGCTATCTTCAAGAGGTTGAAGCTGCGCCTCCCTTTCACCTTCTTCGAAAAGGAGCTGATGATGGAGTTAAACGTCGCGCCTTGTCAGCTCCATCCAAATGCCTGGGCCTTCATCCGGGCGTTTCAAATCCTCTGCAGTCATTTCGGGCACAACGCCTCCGTGGACGTGTTCCTTTACTTCTTCGAAGCGAAGAACCCTGGGGACAGGTCCTGGGTTAGCCTGAACGGGGTTGCTGGGCGGGTGCTCCTGGGCCTGTACCAGCAATCCTTCAAAGACTGGAAGGGCAGATTCTACATGATATCTGCTACCCCTCAAAGTCCAAGTCTGCTCGAGGGATACCCCCTCTACTGGGTTCCTGGAGTTGAATTCAAGAAGTCCAGGGACCTCGAAGCTATGGCCCCCTACGAGCGCGAGCTATGTGGGCTGCTCCTGGGGGCCAAGTACAACTCCGCCCGCCTCATCAAAGATGAATTTGATGTGGTGGCTCTGAAAAAATATATAGGTAGCCCTCCTTGCACTTCTTCGGATACCTGCACTTTTTCATGCATACTTTTATGTGTTCTTTAACTTACTTGCATATCTTGGTCATCTAACCCTTCCTTTTTCCATGTATGCAGACTCGATGACGGGGAAAGACAGGAAGTTGGCCTTGCTGGAGCTTGCCAAACGTAGGGGAGCCAAGGGCACTGGCTCCTCTTCTTCTACAACTGAGCCCATTGCAGCCCCTCCACTCTCGGTCGCGCCAGCTGAAGGCCCCGAGCCAGTGAAGAAAAGGAAAAGGCTGGTGAAGGCTTCCGCTTCTTCTGCTGCTGCTGCTGCTTCAACTGAAGAGGAGAGCTCTGGCTCTCCTCTCGTACATTGTCAGAGGAAGAAAGCAGCAGTTGAGGGGGCTTCGTCTCTCCAGCCTGGAGAGATCGAGGTAGTGGAGGTAGAGGAAGGGTCTTCCCCACCTCCCTGTGCTCAATCTGCCTCAGAGCCCTCCAGTCTTCCTTCTCCAGGCCAGCAGTTGACTCCAACTTCCCAACTGCCATCTTCCCCCCCAGCAGGCCAATCACCTGGTCCACCTGCTCATCTTGCTGGGGGTCCACCACCACCACTGCCAATCCCCACCGCCACTGCTGAAGGTGGGGGGTCCAGCTTGCGCCCAAGCACTTCTGGGGCCAACCATGAAAACTTCAGCAGGGTCATCACCCTGGTCCGACAACTCATAAGCAACCGGGAGCTTGTCGAGTGGAGTGGTGATGAGGTGGATATGCACCTGGCCAAGCAGGTAGTGCTCTCTCTGGAGTTTTCCACCCAGCATTGCAAGCAACTAGCCCTGGAGAAGAGGGTGAAGGATCTTGAGCACGACAAGGAGTCATTGCGAAGTGACCTCGAAGCTGCCCAAGGATCTGTGGAGTTGATGCGGGGCATGGTGGAGAAAGCTAGGAGGGAGTACCTAGCGCAGGTCCAAGAGACCATCAAGACAGAGATCTTGATGGGGCAAGCTATTAGCTCCTTGGACTGCACGGTGGTGGAGCTGCGGGCCGAGACCTCCTCCCTACGCCAACTGAATTCTCAAATAGTGGGGGAGCTCGAGTCCACCAAAGAAGCAGCTGCAGCTGGAGAGAAGAGACTCGAGGAGGTGGTGGGCAAACTGTCCGAAGCTGCCTCCTCCCTTGCTGCCATTACCACTGAGAGGGATGCTGCGGAGGCCTCAAAGCAGAAACTGGAGGCGGAGAATGATGATTTGATGAATGTGGGTGCTGATGCCCTTACTGATGGATTCGAGCTAGCACTCGAGCAAATCAGATGCGTTCTCCCGGACCTGGACCTCTCGCAGTTCAGCATCTATCATGAAGTGGTAGATGGGAAGCTCATCCCTCCTGCCCCTTAATCTTTTTTCTTCTCTATAAATTTAACTTCTGCACAATTTTCTTATTACTCTGAAATTTGTATAAGACTTGACTGTGAATACAAACTCTCAATGCTTCTTTTGTTGCATAAGTTTCTTCCCTTGTATTTTCTTTGAACTTCACTTATCTTTATGTGCGCGACTAATTGTTAGCTAGCTTAGGTTCAGCGCGATCTTGGGCTTTACCTTTCCTTTCGCACACGACTAAGTGTGAATCAGCTTAGGCTTAGCGCGATCTTGAGCTTCGTCTTTCACTTTGCGCACGACTAAGTGTTTAACCAGCTTAGGCTCAGCGCGATCTGCTTCTCTTATTCTTTCACTTCTACTTGATCACGACTGGCTATTCCCTCAGCTTAGTGTTTAACAGTCTTCGTGCGCTGCTTTGCACCACTAGCCAATTACTGACGACTCATCAGTGATCGTTCTTTAGTCTTTACTTAGCTTCTCTGTCGCTCTAGCGCTAAGTGCATAGAGGACTTCGACATCGATCGCTCAAGGTGATGCCTCGTCTTGGGGAAAGAAAAGTGTTTCTCGCTAACCCCTCTTACTTTCCCCAAGGTCATCACCCTTTGGCGGGTTGAGTCGCTCATTCCCTGCCTCACTCCTGGGGTGAGAAGGGTTTCGGACTAAGAGTCTTACTGGGCCAATATTGGTGTATGCCAAGTGGGTAAGGACGTTTTGTCAAAACCTTTCCTTTCCCTCCCTTGGTCTTACTAGCACCCCTGGCTTTTCAAACCTTTAACTGCTTGCGCTCACACCTGGGGTGAGGAAGACTTAGATCGGTGCCAGTACTTGCGCCTAGGGCAAGTAGGGCCTAACCAATCACCTGCACTTGCACCTGGGGCAAGGAGGATTTTAACTTTAATACTTGAGCACGCTTTATATGCTGGAATTTTTTCTTTAATTGGGTGGCCTCGTTAAAAACCCTCCTTAGGGAAAAGAGTGCCCCCTTGTCTGTTCAACTGTTTCCACCACATACAAACATGTGTCTTTTAGCGCGAGAACGCCTATTACTGTACAACTTTAACTGAAATAAAATTTTAAATGGGTGGCGTTCCATGTTCTGGGGATTGCTCCTCCTTCCAAAGTCTCTAGGCGATAGGCTCTATTCTCTAATGTCTCCACCACTCTGTACGGGCCTGTCCACTTTGGGGATAACTTGTTCTGCATGTCATTCTGATGCGCCTTTCTCATCACCAGATCACCTTCCTGGAAACGCCTGGGCCTCACTTTAGAGTTGTGCCTCCGCTCTACTCTTCTCTTCACAGCTTCAGCACTGACTCTGGCTTCTTCCCGCACTTCGTCTAGCAGATCCAGATTCACCTTACGCTCTTCATTGGACTCTTCAGCAACGAAGTTCAAGAATCTGGGGGAGCTCTCCTGTATTTCCACAGGAATCATGGCGTCTGTCCCATAGACAAGGCTGAAGGGTGTCTCATGGGTGCTGGACTGTGGGGTGGTGTGATAAGACCATACAATTCTGGGGACCTCCTCTGCCCAGCCTCCTTTGGCCTTGTCTAGTCTTTGCTTCAGCCCCCTGAGCAGCACTCGATTTGCTGACTCCACCTGCCCATTTGTTTGTGGGTGCTCCACTGAAGCGAAAACCTGTTGTATCTTTAACTCTTCACACATCTTTCTCAGCTGATGACTTGTGAACTGGGTGCCATTGTCGGAAACCAGCCTCTTGGGTATTCCGAAGCGGCAGACAATGTTCTTCCAGACGAAGTGTTCGACTTTCTGTGCGGTGATGTGTGCAACTGGCTCTGCCTCCACCCACTTGGTGAAATATTCAATGGCCACAATGAGGAACTTCATCTGCCTTGTCGCCAGGGGAAAGGGTCCTAGGATGTCAATCCCCCATGTATGGAATGGCCACGGGCTATGGATGGACCTCAACTCCTCAGGGGGTGCCTTGTGCCAATCTGCATGCAGTTGACACTGTTTGCATCGCTGAGCAAACCTTATGCAATCTTCCTTCAGCTTTGGCCAGTAGTACCCCGCGCGGAGTACCCTACTTGCCAAAGCGCGACCACCTACGTGGATTCCGCACACCCCCTCGTGCAGCTCAGACATGAGTCTGGTGCATTGCTCGCCGTGTACACAGATCTGCACAGGGTGAGAGAATCCAAATCTAAATAGGCTTCCATCTATAAGAGTAAACTTACTTGAACCCCTCTTTATTCTTTTTGCCTCTGCCAGATCGAGCGGGAGTACACCATCTTCTAAGTATAGCTGGTATGGCGTCATCCAGGTGTCGGGTTCCTTCTCCGCATGGACCTCCATCGACTCATCGGTCTTTGAGGGTCGCGATCTCACCCTCGGTGCTCTTAGCGTTTCTTGGGTCAACGACCGATGACCGATCGTTAGACGCTCCATTGACCTGTATACATGAAGCACCTGGTTGTCTGATACGAACGCGCGCGGCACCTTCAGGGTCTCCTGAATGACAGTCCTCTGCTTCCCCCCCTTGCCTGAGCTGGCCAGCTTGGCAAGCAGGTCTGCTCGGGCATTCTACTCTCTTGGCACGTGCACTAACTCAAACTCGGCGAAGGACGTCTTCAGGAGCTGCACATACTCCAGGTAGGCTGCCATCTGGGGATCCTTTGCTTGGAACTCCCCGGTAACCTGCCCGGTGACCAGTAACGAATCGCTCTTGGCCAGCAGATTTCTTGCTCCCATTTCTCTTGCTAGCAACATTCCTGCGATCAGGGCCTCATACTCCGCCTGATTGTTGCTAGCTTTGAAAGCAAAGCGGAGGGACTGCTCGATCAGTACCCCATTTGGTCCTTCCAGGATGACTCCCGCGCCGCTTCCCTGCTGATTAGGGGAGCCATCCACCGATAACACCCATCGAAAATTTAGCCCTTCTGTAGGTGTCGCGATTGATGATAGCTCGACTACGAAGTCCGCGAACACCTGCCCCTTGATCGGTCCTCGGGGCTCGTACTGAATATCAAATTCTGACAATTCTACTGCCCATTTGACCATCCTGCCTGCTACATCAGGTTTCTTCAATACGTTCTGGATAGGCAGATCAGTCATCACGACCACTGTGAAGCTGTGGAAGTAATGCCTGAGTCTTCTGGCTGAAAACACCATCGCCAGAGCAGCCTTCTCGAGGGCCTGGTAACTTGTTTCAGGGCCTTGCAGCACCTTACTAACGAAGTAAACAGGCCTCTGGGCCTGGTCCTGCTCTTGCACCAGGACTGAACTGACTGCCCTCTCCGTAACAGCAAAGTATAGACGAAGAGGGATGCCTACCTGGGGCTTTCGCAAGACTGGTGGGCTCGCCAGGTACCCCTTTAACTTGATGAAAGCCTCCTCGCACTCCTGTGTCCAGAGAAATCTGCTGTTGCGTTTGAGACACTGGAAGTATGGGTGACCTTTCTCCCCTCCAGCGGACATAAATCGGGACAGAGCTGCCAAGCGACCGGTGAGCTGCTGCACCTCCTTTACCGTCGTTGGGCTCCTCATTGCCACGATCGCCGCACACTTCTCCGGGTTAGCTTCGATTCCCCGCTCTGTCAAGAGGAAACCCAAGAACTTCCCAGCCTCCACACCGAATATGCATTTCTCAGGGTTGAGCTTCAGCCTGTACTTGGCAATGGTGGTGAATAGCTCTTCCAGATCAGCTGCATGATGCTTCTTCTCTTGGGACGTAACCACCATGTCATCTACATAGGCGTGTACGTTCCTTCCCAGCATGTGCGAGAGCACCCTATCCATGAGCCGCTGGTAGGTAGCCCCCGCATTCTTTAACCCAAATGGCATGACCTTGTAGCAATAGCAAGACCGTTCCGTCATAAACGCGGTCTTGCATTCGTCCATTGGGTGCATCCTGATCTGGTTATACCCTGAGAAAGCGTCCAAGAAGCTGAGTAGCTTTCCCCCCGAGGCGCTATCAATTAGAGCATCTATACTGGGTAGTGGGTAAGAATCCTTGGGGCACGCCTTGTTGAGGTCAGCGAAGTCCACGCACATTCTCCACTTGCCGCTTGCCTTTCGAACCAGTACCACATTCGCTAGCCACTCGGGGTACTGGATTTCTCTGATGTGCCCTGCGGCAAGGAGCTTCTGCGCTTCGTCGTGGATCACCTTCCTCTTTTCCTCGTTGAATTTCCTTCGCCTCTATCGCACGGGTCGAACCATGGGGTCCATCGACAGACGATGGCAGAGGAAGTCGGAGTCGATTCCTGGCATGTCGGATGCTGACCATGCGAAGGCATTCATGTGCTTCGCAATCACACCCATGATCAGCCTTCGCTCTTCTTCAACGAGGGATCCCCCTAACTTGAACTTTCTTCAACGAGGGATCAAGATGCATCAAAACCGTGAGAGAAGAACTCCTCCTCCTATTCGGCATTCTTCAAGGCACTCCCATTCTTCTCATGGTTATTATGAAGATAATCCAAGGCCAAGACATCATCACCATGAAGAGAGGCGCCAACATGTGGCTGGCCCTTGTTCTCCTAATGTAAAACTTCCTAGTTTTAGTGGTGAAAGTGATCCCAATGTATACTTAGGATGGGAGGCTAAGGTTGAGCAAATTTTTGATGTAAATGGGGTTAGGGATGAGCATAGGGTTAAGTTAGCTTCTTTAGAATTTTTGGACTATACCATGCAATGGTGGCATCAATACCTCATGGACATTGACCTACACAAGAGGCCGCTCGTGGTCTCTTGGAACGATTTGAAAGCATGTTTATGCGCTAGATTCGTACCACCACACTTTAGGAAAGACCATATGTTGAAACTCCAACGGTTTCATCAAGGCGCGCTAAGTGTGGATGATTACTTTAAACAACTAGACACGCTTTTAATTCGAGTTAATATGGATGAGAGTGATGAAGCTAAGATAGCTAGGTTTGTGAGTGGCCTTCGAAGGGACATTCAAGATGTGGTAGAATTACAAGAATATTCTTCTTTGGAAAATGTGGTGCACTTTGCTAGCAAAATTGAAAATCAACTTGCAAGGAAAAATGATTTCAAAAATTCTTCTAAGGATAACTACTACCACTCTTCTTGGAAAAATAAAAATAACTCTTTTTCAAATATCCCTTCTAAGGACTCTACTTTCAAACCTAGAGAGTCTAAGCCTTCCGCTTCCAATTCTAGGCCTAAATCACCACCTAAATCGTCTAGTAAGAAGTGTTTTAAATGCTTAAGCTATGGACATATTGCTTCTAATTGTCCTTCTAAACGAGCTATGTATATGCATGATGGGGTAGATAGTAGTGAGCATGGGTCCGAATCTTCTAGACATTCCTCACCTTCTAGATCCCCAAGTGAGAGTGAAAGTGAAAGCCCACATGAGGGTGACCTATTAGTAATAAGACGCATGCTTGGACAAGTGTTAAAACCTTTTGATGAAACTCAAAGAGAAAATATATTTCATTCAAGGTGTCTTATTAATGATAGGGTATGCTCTTTGATTGTGGATGGGGGGAGTTGTGCGATGTTGTTCCAATGGAAGCTACTCATATACTTTTAGGTAGGCCATGGCAATTTGATAGAAAAAAATTTCATGATGGCTTTACCAACAAAGTTTCTTTTAACTTCCATGGACACAAAGTCATTCTTAAGTCTCTCTCTCCAAAGGAAGTACATGAGGACCGAATCAAAATGAGAGAAAAGAGAGAGAAAGAAAAAGATATAAAAAATTCCAAGAGAAGCCTTCTCATATCTTTCCAACAAGTTAAAAAGGTAATAGTTACTCACAAGCCTATTTTTTTAGCCATTCCTAGACCTAGTGAATATGAGTCGACTATGGATAGTCCCACATGTTTGGACCATTTGGTAAAGGAATATGAAGATGTGTTTCAAGATCCTCCTAAAGGCTTACCACCTCTAAGAGGGATTGAACACCAAATAGACTTCATGCCCGAGGTTTCTTTACCAAATCGCCCTCCATATAGGACCAATCCCCAAGAGACCAAAGAAATTCAAAGACAAGTTGAGGATTTATTAGCTAAGGGGTGGGTACAAGATAGCATGAGCCCATGTGCTATGCCTGTCATACTTGTTCCTAAAAAGGATGGGACATGGAGGATGTGTACGGATTGTCGCGCTATAAATAACATCACCATCAAATATAGACATCCCATTCCTAGGTTAGATGACTTGTTGGATGAATTACATGGGTCTAAAATATTTTCCAAAATTGATCTTAAGAGTGGTTACAATCAAATTCGAATTAAACATGGTGATGAATGGAAAACCGCTTTTAAGACCAAATTTGGTTTTTATGAGTGGTTGGTCATACTTTTTGGCTTGACTAATGCTCCTAGTACCTTCATGCGACTCATGCATCATGTTTTAAGAGCATTCATTGGCAAGTTTGTTGTGGTTTACTTTGATGATATTCTTATATATAGCTTGTCTTTAGAAGATCATGAGTCACATGTTAGACAAGTTTTAGAAACCCTTAGGAAGGAGAAATTGTATGCTAATCATGATAAATGTTTCTTTGCATTAGATCATATAGACTTCCTAGGGTTTGTGGTGTCATAAAGGGGTGCATGTAGATCAAACAAAAGTTGCCTCAGTTTTTTCTCTTCCCACTCGAAGTGTAAGACCAAGGGGTAAAGAGACAAAGACTCGAAGCGGCGTCAGGCGTCGCCAAGAAGGGGGCGTCGCCAAGCATAGGTGTCGCCAAGAAGGGGCGTCGCCAAGCATAGGTGTCGCCAAGAAGGGACATCGCCAAGCATAGACATCGCCTAAACGAGACGTCGACAACAGGAGATGCCGCCAGGATGGAACGTCGCCGAGATAAAGAGTCGCCAGCGTGAGGCGTCGCCAAAACGTAGGCATCGCCATATGGGAGTATAACTAGCCCCGGCCATGGTGTTTTTAGACACCCTGAGGACGATACGACGCCGAGGTAATATGCCTCTCCTCACGTGTGGGCACCAAGCACTGAAGAGATAAGGGACCAGTCGCCTTGGTGTCTGAGACGCCCCATGGACGATACGGCGCTATCATACAGGCCTCTCCGTGGGCGCCGGCACCAAAGCGCGACTTTGTCCCTAGTGTCAGACACGCAAAGGACACCAAGAGCAGGTCTCCCCTTAAGCGTGGACACTCAGTACAGGTAAAATAAACCCTCCCAAACACAACGGAGGGAACGCGCACAGCATGGCAGAGGAAGCGAATGTAGACGAGAGTGCGCAAAAATAAAGGAGCGGCGTTTACAAAAACCAAAATATGGCGCGAGAGTTAAGGTTACAGATAAAGTTTGAGATAAAGACGAATGATACAAATGAGGCAAACATTTATATGCCCTACGCTCGTATGAAAAGTGCAATCTGGGGTCTGAATGGGAAGAGGACGAAGCCCCATTCTCGCTCCTCAGCGCCTGGGCAAGCTGCGACCTCTGTTGCCGGTTTATCTTCGAACCTGCACCAAAGGAAACAAGAATGGTAAAGGCACAACAAGATAAGTCATGCAAAGATCTAGTAAAGATGAAGAATGGGAGGTTTTAAGGTAATCTCTCGTACATATATATTTCTCCAAGGCTTCGGCGTTGTACTCCAAACTAATTAAAGTGGCAGCGTCAAAGCCCCCCGCCTCAGCCAGGATCCGGCAACCCACCTGGTCGTTCAAAGGTAGCCTCTTAAAAGGTTTGGACTTCAAGGTTCTCGTCTCCCTCACCCAGTACAGCGGAAAGCCATCCAGGGCGGAAGGCACGAGATCAGAACAACAAACTTTAAAAAATCTACCCTTTTACCCTGTTAAGGAGTTTTGGAAGGGAGTTAGGAGGACCCTACCGGGAACATTGGTGATGGTCACCCAAAGGTTGTTCCTTTGCCTCTTCACCTCAAAGAAGTGAAGAAAGATGTCCACCGAGGGTGCGCACCCCAGAAAGCCAAAGAGTATGTCGAAGGCTTTGACGAAAGCCCAGCTGTTAGGATACAACTGGGCTGGAGCAACGTTAATCTCTGTCAGCAGTTCGCTCTCAAACCTGGAGAAGGGCAGGCGCACGCCGATGCTCTTGAAGACCACCTGGTAGAAGTAGAAGAAGGGGACCCCATCGTTGGCCCGTTCGTCTCCGCAACCGGCTCCCCTAAGGTGCAAGGGAGCACGGTGATATCGTCATCATGCCTCTTCGCGAAGGCACCATGATCGTAGGAGCACGGATCCCCCATGTGTTCCCTTATGGCCTTGGTAGAAAGTAAGCTAGAGCACTCGTCGAGGAGCTCGCACGAGGCCCATGCATAAAGGTCCTTGGGGTTGACTCTAGGGGTAGGAGGATGGGTAGACATGTCGATAGAAAGTATCAGTGAAGGAGCTGGAAGACGGAAGGAGAACGACGCGTTAGAAATGCGGAAGAAAAACGCCAACTACAAAGAACGCAGGAGGAACTCTTTGTGCGGAAGAGGAGCGGTGCAAGGAGGGTGTGAAAACACAGAGATGATGAGTGCAGGCGCAAGATTTCAAAGTCCCAAATATTACAGTTGGAGCGCCAAACGACGCAAAAGGGAGCACCGTGCGATCGAGCCACGTGTCAGGGGATGGGAGGATGACCCTGGCGCCACTGGTTAACATTCAGAAAACGTCGCGTCGACAGAATGCCCAAGGGTACGATGCACCGTCGAAGATGGGAGAATCTTGTCAAAAGCTCAGAAAATGTCAAGATCAAATCAAGCAAGGGAACATCCCATCAGCCATATGGGAAATGCCAAATGGATGGTGCGGGCGAGACCTTAAGCTTTCTACTACGGCAAGTGTCACGCCCCTAGGCGTCGACCAGAGTCAAAGTCAAAGTCAATGCCAAAGCCAAAGTCAACAGATTGACCGCACCAGGCATCGCCAAGACGCTGAAGGCGTCGCCAATATAAGGCACCAGCGGCGTCGCCTCCCCGATACCCACAGGTAGGAAAGACTGTGGAGGGAGACGAAATTGCCAGAAGCCAAATAAGTCATCAGCGGCGTCGCCTCCCCGATACCCACAGGTAGGAAAGACTCTAGAGGGAGACGAGATCGCTAGAAGCCAAATGAGCCATCGACAGCGTTACTCCCTGATACCCATGGGAAGGAAAGACCATGGAGGGAGCGACCCCATGGGGGGCTTCGAGCCTTCTCGGTGCCCGGCGTTTCTAGACACCCTGAGGACGATACGGCCCTCCTGTAGTAGGCCTCTCCTTAGGCGTGGGCGCCAAGCACCAAGAATTAAGGGACAGATCGCCTTGGTGTTTGATACACTCCATGGACGATACGACGCTGTTAGACAGGCCTCTCCATGGGCGTGGGCACTGAAGTGCGACCTTGTCCCAAGTGTTTAGGCCCAGAGCAGGTCTCGACTTTTGCATTTGCAGCAATGGCGTAGCGGCCAGCTCCTTCACGAGGCAGAGGCCCCATAGATACGAAGGCTGAACAGGTTTTGAGGTGCACGTTAGAAGTGAGGGGTAAAAGAAAGAGGAGAGAAGGCTACGTGCTACCTAAGCGCCATATGTACAGGATCGCCCAATACAGCGAAAGAAACAGATAGAAGTACAGGTGAAGCAATTGAAGCATACAAGAATGAAGAACGAAGGTGAAGATATCAGCCAAACAGCGCTTGACGCTTCAGAAGTATGCAATCGTTAATGTCAGTTACAAAACCCATTGTTCCAACAAAGTGCAAATGGTTCAAAATATTTACAAGGTTATCAAGAACAAAGAAAAAAGCACAAAGAGTAAAGGTGGAAGCTGAGAGTTTGCGGTTCAGTCGCCCAATTCGAGAAGCACAACTTTCCCGTCGACGACATGGTGGGTAGGGTCACAGTTTGAAACATTGATTCCCGGGTTCTCACAAGACGCCTGAACCAGAGCCTCTTGGAAGCCCTCGTCGAATACGCCTGCCATCTCTCCAGTAAGCTCTTGGACTTCCCCCTCCAGTTCGGCGATCCTAGAGTCCTTGGACACCAGCTGTTTGTCCAAGAACTTCTTCTCCCCCCGGAGCTTATTGGCTTCAGCTTGGAGAAGGTCCAAGGCTTCGACCTTCACCCCCAAGGCGCCCTCACTTTCAGCCAGCTTCTGCCTCCAAGCAGCATTCAGTTCTTCAAGCTTTCTCTGCGGCTTTTCGAAGGCACGAGCCACCTCTTGGAGACCAATATTTTGGATTTGCTGGGAGGTAAGGTGGGCTAGCATGTCAACATACGCTTGCTCAACTTCATGAGCGTATGATTCAGCCCCCTCCTTACCCTCCTGAGCCAGTTTCATCGAAGCTTGGTGAGCTTCCTCCCCGAGCCCCCAAGTTTGCTTTTCCTGTTTTAGGGCCCCCATCTCTTGCTTCAGTTTTCGGAGGATCTCCTTCCCTTTGGCAGCACTTTGAGCCTGGGAGCGCCAATCGAGGGCTACCGCCAAGAACGCCCCCATATAGTAAGGCATGCCTCCTCCCCTATGAGGGTTCTCTGACGACATCCCTTCATTGAACCCCTGTGCCAACTGCCTGTAGACAAGGGGGAATCAGTAGTTCGCGGGAGGAAGGAGAGGGAGCCGGCGCGGGAGGAACAGAGCCCGAAGCCGCAGCCACTTCAGACAGGGTTAGCGACGGAGGAAACGACTCAGCCCCTTCATCTTGTTCCTCTTGGACTGCTTGGGGCGATGGCGATGTAGCACTGGGAGGGTCATCCCTTAGAGAGTTCCTGCCACCGGGAGATGTGGCTGGCAGGGTAGGAACCCTCGCAGGTCTCCTCTTTTTGAAGACCAGGGGACTACCTGAGTCTTCACTGTCAGATATTATCTCCAGCACCCTTTTTCCTTTGTCTAAGCGTGCTGGAGCATGTGTTCATGCGGCGGACAGGGGGACCGCAGCGATGGGAGGAGGGGAGGTAGGAGTCTAGCAGGTTTGGGGAGAAGATGGTGGAGTCAGTAGGGAGGCGACGGGAGCTGAAGGAGTGGTGGGCAGCACGTCAAGAGCGACGGAATCCCCATCTCCTTTGGTGGATTTTGCCTTCTTCATGAACTTGGCAAGTGCGAGGCGCCTTGAAGATGCCATCACCGAACCTGCGAAAATCATAGCAAAGACTAATTCAGATAAGGCAGAACGGGAGCAGCAATCAAGCAATGCAGAGTAAGTTCATATAATCCCAGTGGTTCATACAATGCAATCACATTCAAATAAAACCAAGAAGAGTACAAGCAAGTTCTAGTGGGGGAAATCAAAAGCAAGTACCAAAATAGGTAGAGAGACCGTGGGCATTGAACTCGTTGGCAATGAGCTTGGCGGTGTCAAAGACCACCTCGAGCCCAGCCAAATCCTTGCACACCTCCCTGTCAGCGGGACCGAGATCATCCAAGGCCAGGGGCTTAGTCGATATGGGCTTTTCCGACCAGTACAAAGGGAAGCCCTCTAGTGCAGTGGGATCGAATTTGGTTGCACGCACCTTGAAGAACTTCCCTTTCCACCCCTTGAATGAATTCTGGAAGAGGGAGAGGATGATGCGCCCGGGGACGCCAGAAAAGCTCATCCAGAGGCTTTTGCCCTGTTTCTTTACCTCAAAAAAGTGAAGAAAGACATCCACGGACGCCCAGCTGTTGGGATGAAGCTGGGCAGGGGCGGTGTTGATTTCGGTGAGCAACTCCCGTTCGAAGGGAGTAAAGGGGAGACGCAGGCCTACTCTCTTGAATACCATTTGGTAAACGAAGAAAAAGGGGCTTCACGCGGTAGCCCTTGCGTCCACACAAACGGGTTCCCCGGGCTTCACGCGACATACTAAGACGTGGGAATCATGAGTTTTGTGGAAGGCGTTGAAGTTATAGACCGTGGGGTCACCCCTGTGAGCCTCTACGTCTTTGACGGAGTTCAATGTAGAGCACTCCGCGAGGAGGTCATCGGAGGCCCATCGATACTCCTCTTTGTAGGGGGACCTGGGGGGCAGAGGATCGGTAGTAGCTTTGTCTCGCGTCATCAAATCAAAAGCTGAAGAGTGAATAAAAAAGAAAGGGTTCAGCGAAAGGGGGTTGTTGAAGAAGAAAAAGGGGGAAAAGGAGAAACCCTAGGCAAACCTTACCCACGCGAGAAAGAGAAGAACAAGGGGAAACAAAGAAACACACGAACAACACGAGAACACAAGAAAGTAAACAGTCCCAGGAAGTTCATACATACATCATAGCAATGCAGTGAAGAAGGAGAGTCAGCAAGGGCAGAAAAACCGTACCTTTGAGTGTCGAAGTAGGGGAGGAGTGGAAGCGCAAAGGAGAGAACAGAGATTGCAAAGAAAGAGCTCGAAGGAGATGAACAGTGCGAGAATGCGAAGAGAGTGGATGAAACAGTGGTTTCGAGCGCGGAGTTTGGGTAACTTAAACGTTACGAGGAGCGCGAGGGGCAATAGATGGTGACCGTTCGATGATGCCACGTGTTGTAGGATTAGGCGCTCGCTCGGCGCGCAAGGGACTTTTGATGATGACCGCGTGATGGGCCACATGGCGAGCGATTAAGCATGGCCCAAAAAGCGTCACTTTTCCCGTCTCAGATCCCATCAGCCATTAAGAACGTTTCAACTGCTCAGGGAATGTCACGTCAATGGTTTGAGGAGTGCCACGTTAGCAAGAATGACATGTTATTAGGATGCCACGTGGATGGCGTGGGCGAGGCCTTAGTCTTTTCGCTGAAGACAAGTCATCAGCTCAAGACTGGGGGGCTTGTGTACCGTCCCGCCCCCGGGCGTTGACCAAATTCAAAGTCAACGTCGGGGCCAAGGTCAACATGTGGTGAGACCATGCGAAGGCGTCAAAGAAAGGAAGTCAACAGAATAATTACACAAGGTGTCGCCAGGACAAGGCGTCGTCAAAGAAGGGCGTCGCCTTAACATGGCGTCGCCGAGATAAGGCGTCGCCTAGACAAGGTGCCGCAAAGATACGGCGTCGCCAAACAAGCCACCGGTAGTGTCACTCCCCGATACCCGTAGGTAGGAAAGACCACGGAGGGAGTGACGCCATGGAGGCTTCGGGCCCGCCAAGTGCAGAAACAATGATAAAGTGAAGAGAAAGGTGGCTTCAAAGCTATAGTACTAGCGCCAGTGGAGAGCAATCTGACTCGTGAAGTGCCCATGTCACCACATGGAGACCCTTGGGATAGATACGACCCATGAGAGGGTCACGCCGAGGGGTAACCAGGTGCAGGGTACGAGAGGAAGTTAGATACGCTCTCAGAGCGAGTGACTAGAGGTTTGGGGGCATGAGTTGGCACCCAAAAAGTCACCCCTTGCGCCAGATGCACTCCAAGGAAGGAGGACTCACACGACAAAATACCCCTAAGTTGGGTCACGGTGCTGTGAGGCCCTCCACGTGTAATAGCAGCCAAGTCAGATCAGAAACATCAATTTGTCAGGTATAAGGTAATTAAAGCTACTTAAAGGTAATTAAAGTTTACGTTTCGAGCGTTTTAAGGCACTTTAAATGCTTCAGGCGGTTTAAACGTCTTAAAGGCGCTGAACGTTTCATAACCTTAAATGCGCTTTAAGACGCTTTAAATGCTAGAGGCGTTTAAATAGAACCTTGGATGTTGGAAACGGGGTTCGAACTTTTGGCAAATTTTCCCAGAACACAATCTAGTTGCTTGCTCGAGTCTTGAGGTTACGCACAAGGGAATAGAGAAAGGTTGTTTGCCAGAAGGAGGAAATATACACAATACACAGTTCCTTTTACCACCTTCAGAGTACCATTCACAGTGCTCCGATACGGAGGTGCAGAGTTTTGGTGTTTCTTGCTAGCTGACTTGAGCGTCGCCCATTTGTCCTTCTTTGCAGGTATTCACAGATTGCCAGAGGGAAGGTGTCCCTAGCTGACGGGCAAGGTTGCGCACAAAGACGTACCCAGGTCAACCGGCCGGAACATTGTATATATTTGATAGATGAGCCTTTAGATAGTTTATAATAGTGATAGACATTGATTTAGAAGATATTAGCATGAAAAGACTCGAAACTAGTTTTTTTGTGGTAGTTGCATAAATTTATTGTATATATTTGATTGATGAGTCTATACAATAGTGATAGACATTCGTTTTCAAGAAATTAGAATGAAAAGACTTGAAACTAGTTTTTATGTGGTAGTTGTAAGAATTTATTGTATATATTTAATAGATGAGTCTTTAGATAGTCTATAATACTTATAGACATTGAATTATTATAAATTACCATGAAAAGACTCGAAACTAGTTTATGTATGGTAATTGCATGAATTTATTGTATATATTTGATATAAGAGTGTTTAGATAGTGTATAATAGTGATAGACATTGATTTAGAAGAAATCAGCATGAAAAGACTCGAAACTAGTTTTTTTGTGGTAGTTGCATGAATTTATTGTATATATTTGATAGATGAGTCTCTATAGTAGTTATAGACATTGGTTTTCAAGAAATTTGCATGAAAAGACTTGAAACTAGTTTTTTTTGGTAGTTGCAAGAATTTATTATATATATTTGATAGATGAGTGTTTAGATAGATTATAATAGTGATAGACATTGATTTACAAGAAATTAGCGTGAAAAGACTTCAAACTAGTTTTCTTTTGTAGTTGCATGAATTTATTGTATATATTTCATAGATGAGTCTCTACAGTAGTGATAGACTTTGGTTTTCAAGAAATTAGCATCAAAAAACTTGAAACTAGTTTTTTTGTGGTAGTTACATGAATTTAATGTATATATTTGATAGATGAGTCTTTTGATAGTTTATAATTATGATAGACATTGATTTACAAGAAATTAGCATGAAAAGACTCCAAACTAGTTTTTTTTAGGTAGTTGCATGAATTTATTGTATATATTTAATATATTAGTCTCAAAAGTAGTGATAAACTTTTGTTTTCAAGAAATTAGGATGAAAAGACTTCAGACTAGTTTTTTTGTGATAGTTGCATGAATTTATTGTATATATTTGATAGATGAGTCTCTATAGTAGTCATAGACATTGGCTTTGAAGAAAATTAGAATGAAAAGACTTGAAACTAGTTTTTTTGTGGTAGTTGCGTGAATTTATTGTATATATTTGATAGATGAGCCTTTAGATAGTTTATAAAAGTGATAGACATTGATTTCGAAGATATTAGCATGAAAAGACTCGAAACTAGTTTTTTTTGTGGTAGTTTCATGAATTTATTGTATATATTTGATTGATGAGTCTATACAATAGTGATAGACATTGGTTTTCAAGAAATTAGAATAAAAAGACTTGGAACTAGTTTTATGTGGTAGTTGTATGAATTTCTTGTATATATTTGATAGATGAGTCTCTACAATAGTGATAGATATTGGTTTTCCTGAAATCATCAAATATATACAATTAATTCATGCAACTACCACAAAAAAACTAGTTTCGAGTCTTTTCATGCTAAATTCTTGTAAATCAACGTGTATCACTATTATAAACTATCTATAGACTCATCAATCAAATATATACAATAAATTCATGCAACTACCATATAAAAACTAGTTTCAAATCTTTTCATGGTAATATATTGTAAATCAATGTCTATAACTATGATAAACTATCTAATATATACAACAAAATTCATGCAACTACCACCAAAAAACTATTTTCAAGTCTTTTCATGCTAATTTATTAAAAATCAATGTCTATACTATAAAGACTCATCTATCATATATGATCCTGTCGACAACTCGAGCGTGGAGGAATTGCTTTGTCGCTTCCTTCCCCCGCCTATGCAACTGTGCTATCTGCAAGAATACTCTTAGAACTCGTCCTCTGGGAACTCCGAACGCAACCTGCAAACACACAGACAACGCCTCTAGCGGCCGTTTGCACTCCGACGCTCAAGTTAGATCACAAAATCACTAACAAAAGTAATGTGTGTGTATTTCTCTCCGATTCTCTTTTTATCTCCCTCTGTGTCTGTGCCTAACAGAATTCTGTTACGTTGTTCTCTGCGTGTGTCAGAATTCTGTTATGCTTTTGTACGAAAACGTACCACAGTCAGGGTCGTGGGTGTCTGGGTTTTCTGTATGTACCTTTCACGATACGGAGTGCACCTTTATCTGGGTCGCACCCCTCTCAGACAGTGACACATGGAGGCATGCAACTAACATCTAACCGTACATGTGCCACTACCTGAAGGGCTCTAGCGCATCTCTTTGTCCGCCTAAGTTATTCCCTTGCGGAGTAACTTAGCGCATTTCTTCCATCTGGGTGAATCGCACATTCCCAAGAGAACGCCAGGTGTGGCTGGACTAGGCACACTCACTAAGCACTGCTCTCTACATACACGATTTCCCCTTCACGATGTCAGGCACGTAATGGGTTGAGAGAGTCACCAATCACTGACTGGTTTACTAACTCCCTCAGGCCACTCTCGTGCACGATTCTACCGGCGAGGAGCTCTTCTTTCACTGAGGTATGATCATGCGAGGTCCATGCGTAACGCTCTCGCTAGGAATCTCAGTCCCAGTTTAACTGCGTGTAACACGAAATCCCGATGACCATGCACCCGATGGCTGATCGGTGCTCTATTGCTTCTCGCGTTCTCCCCTCGGGTGTTTATCTTGGAACTGATCTGTCGGTGGCCACTCGGTTACTGACCAGCGATCACCGTTCTGGGTGATCTCCTCCCTGATTTCTCTGCCACCTGATCCACGTGTCACCCTGCGAGTGGTCCACGTGGTTATCTGCTGCTGACGTCATCGACTACCGATGACCGATCGGATCAATATATATACAATTAATTCATGCAACTACCACAGAAAACTAGTTTCGAGTCTTTTCATGCTAATTTGTTAAAAACCAATGTCTATCACTACTATAGATAGTCATCTATCAAATATATACAATTAATTCATGCAACTATCACAAAAAAACTAGTTTCGAGTCTTTTCATGCTAGTTTCTTGAAAATCAATGTCTATCACTATTATAAACTATCGAAAGACTCATCTATCAAATATATACCATAAATTCATGCAACTACCACAAAAAAACTAGTTTCAAATCTTTTCATGCTAATTTCAGGAAAACCAATATCTATCACTACTGTAGAGACTCATCTATCAAATATATACAATAAATTCATGCAACTACCACAAAAAAGTAGTTTCGAGTCTTTTCATGCTAATTTCTTGTAAATCAATGTCTATGACTGATCCTGTCGCCAACTCTAGCGTGGAGGAATTGCTTTGTCGCTTCCTTACCCCGCCTATGCAACTGTGCTATCTGCAAGAATGCTCTTAGAACCTTCTCCGGGAACTTCAAACGCAACCTACAAAACACACAGACGGCGCCTCTAGCGGCCGTTTGTACTCCGACGCTCAAGTTAGATCATAGAACCACCAACAAAAAATGTCACTGAATCTCTCTCTCATTCTCTTTTTTCTCTCTTTCTGTGTCTGTGCCTAACAGAATTCTGTTACGCTATCCTTTGCGTGTGTCAGAATTCTGTTACGCTATTGTGCGAAAACGTACCCAATGAAAAAAAACGTGGGTGTATGTGCGTATGTACCTTTCACGACGCGGAGTGCACTTTTATCTTGGCCGCGCCTCTCTCAGATGGTGACAGGTGGAGGCATGCAACTCACATCTAACCGTACACGTGCCACTACCTGAAGGGCTCTAGCGCATCTCTTTGTGCGCCTAAGTTATTCCCTTGCGGAGTAACTTAGCGCGTTTCTTCCATCTGGGTGAATCGCACACTCCCAGGAGAACGCCATGAGTGGCTGGACTAGGCACACTCACCAAGCATTGCTCTCTGCATAAACGATTTCCCCTTCACGATGTCATGCACGTAATGGGTTAAGAGAGTCACCAATCACTGACCAGTTTACTAACTCCCTCAGGCCACTCTCGTGCACGAATCTACCGGCGAGCAGCTTCTCTTTCTCTGAGATATGATCATGCGAGGTCCATGCGTAACGCTCTTGCTGGGAATCTCAGTCGCAGTTTAACTGCGTGTAACACGAAACCCCGAAGACCATGCACCCGATGACTGATCGGTGCTCTATTGCTTCTCGCGTTCTCCCCTCAGGTGTTTATCTTGGAACTGATCTGTCGGTGGCCACTCGGTTACTGACCACCGATCACCGTTCTGGGTGATCTCCTCCTTGATTTCTCTGCCACCTGATCCACGTGTCACCCTGCGAGTGGTCCACGTGGTTATTTGCTACTGACGTCATCGACTACCGATGACCGGCCGGATCAATGACTATTATAAACTATCTAAAGACTCATCTCTCCAATATATACAATAAATTCATGCAACTACCACCAAAAAAGTAGTTTCAAGTTTTTTCATGCTAATTTCTTGAACACCAATGTCTATCACTACTGTAGAGACTCATCTATCATATATATACAATAAATTCATGCAACTACCACAAAAAAACAAGTTTCAAGTCTTTTTATACTAATTTCTTGAAAACCAATGTAAATCACTACTGTAGAGACTCATCTATGAAATATATTCAATAAGATCATGCAACTACCACCGAAAAAACTAGTTTCGAGTCTTTTCATGCTAATTTCTTTTAAATCAATGTCTATCACTGTTATGAAAACTATCTAAAGACTCATATATTACATATATACAATAAATTCATGCAACTACCACATAAAAACTAGTTTCAAGTCTTTTCATGCTAATTTATTGTAAATCAATGTCTATAACTATTATAAACTATCTAAAGACTCATCTATCAAATACTACCGATCAGGGGGCAAAACTACAATAAGTAGATACATAATTTCGAGTGTGATCAGACAACAAAAAATCACACAATGACAGAGCGACCTGTAATAAAAAAAAAACTAGTTTCAAGTCCTTTCATGCTAATTTCTTGGTTGCAAAAGGAATAGATCTTGATTGTGTTTTGGCTTAGCCAAGTTTGGTCGCTTGGCCCAGTTCTTGTGCCTTGGTAGCAAAATTCGTGAAAAAGTGAAGTCATGGTTTCCGAGCAATCTTGGTTGGGAATTGTCACAAATGTATGCAAAATGAGGTGTGAAAAGTTTGGTTGCAACAAGTTTTGTCGCCTGGCCTACTTTTTGTGGCTTGGTAGCAAAATTGGTGAAAAAGTGAAGTCATGGTTTTCAAGCAATCTTGGTGGGGAATTGTCACAAAGCATCCAAAATGAGGTGTGAAAAGTTTGGTTGAAAAAGGAAGTGATCTTGGTTGGGTTTAGGCTTAGCCAAGATGGGTGGATTGACCTTTTATCCCTTGGTAGCAATATTGGTGAAAAAGTGAAGTCATGGTTTTGGAGCAATCTTGGTGGGGAATTGTCACAAATGCATCCAAAATGACTTGTGAAAAGTTCGGTTGCAAAAGGAATTGATCTTGGTTAGGTTTTGGCTTAGCCAAGTTGGGTGGTTTGGCTTTTTGTGCATTGGTAGCAAAATTGGTGAATAAGTGAAGTCATGGTTTTTGAGCAATAAAGGTGGGTAATTGTCACAAATGCATCCAAAATGAGGTGTGAAAAGTTTGGTTGCAAGAGGAATTGATCTAGGTTGGGTTTTGACTTAGCGAAGTTGGGTGGATAGGCTTTTTGTGCCTTGGTAGCAAAATTGGTGAAAAAGTAAAGTCATCGTTATTGAGCAATCTTGGTGGGGAATTGTCACAAATGCATCCAAAATGATGTGTCAAAAGTTTGGTTGCAAAAGGAATTGATCTTTGTTGGGTTTTGGCTTAGCCAAGTTGGGTGGATTGGCTTTTTGTGCATTGGTAGCAAAATTGGTGAATAAGTGAAGTCATGGTTTTTTAGCAATCTTGGTGGGCAATTGTCACAAATGCATCCAAAATGAGGCGTGAAAAGTTTGGTTGCAAAAGGAATTGATCTTGGTTGGGTTTTGGCTTAGCCACGTTGGGTGATTGCCTTTTTTTGCCTTGGTAGCAAAATTGGTGAATAAGTAAAGTCATGGTTTTTGAGCAATCTTCGTGGGGAATTGTCACAAATGCATCCATTATGAGGTGTCAAAAGTTTGGTTGCAAAAGGAATGGATCTTTGTTGGGTTTTGGCTTAGCCAAGTTAGGTGGATTGGCATTGTGTGCCTTGGTAGCAAAATTGGTGAAAAAGTGAAGTCATGTTTGAGCAATCTTGGTGGGGAATTGTCACAAATGTATGCAAAATGATGTGTGAAAAGTTTGGTTGCGAAAGGAATTGATCTAGGTTGGGTTTTGGCTTAGCCAAGTTGGATGGATTCGCTTTTTTTGCCTTGGTAGCAAAATTGGTGAATAACTGAAGTCATGGTTTTTGAGCAATCTTGGTTGGGAATTGTACCGTCCCGTATCCGGGCGTTGACTAAGTCAAGGTCAAAGTCAACGACTGGAGAGTCAAAGTCAACACAAGGCGTCGCCTAGGTGGAGAAATGCCAAGAGGAAGCGTCGCCAAGGCAAGGTGTCGCCAAGGCAAGGCGTCACCTAGGTGAAGGCGTCGCCCAACCAGGGCTTCGCCAGGTCAAACAGTGCTAAAGTAAGGCAATCACGGTGTGGTTCCCCGATACCCATGGGTAGGAAAGACCATGGAGGGAGCGACGCCGTATGAAGGCCTCAGGTCCCAATAGCACGGGGCAGCGATAAAGAGAAGGAAAAGGTGGCTTCAAGGCCATAGTAATAGTACCAGTGAAGGGCAGCCTGACTCGTGAAGTGCTCCTGCCGCCCCAGAGACGCCTGTGGGGCAGATACGACTCAAGAGCAATGTCACGCCCAGGGCAACCGGGTGCAGAGTACAAAAGGAAGGCATATACGCTCTCAAAGTAAGTGACTAGATACTTGGGGGCATGAGTTGGCACCCAAAAAGTCACCCCTAGCGCAGTAGCACTCCCAGCAGGAGGACTCACACGTAGAAACGTCCCCAGGTGGGCAGAAGCGCCCCCAGATGGGGTCATGGCGTCGTGAGGCCCTCCACGTGTACGACAGCCATGCCAGAATAGAAACACCCTTTAGTCAGGTGCCAGGTAATTAAAAGTTATTCAATACAGTTTCCCTTTCGAGCATTCAGGTACTATAATGGCTCCCGAGCGTTTCAACGTCTTAAATGCGCTACGTTTTCTAATGAAGCGCTTTAATGAGTGCGTTACGTTTGTGATTAAAAGCGCTTTAAGGCGCTTTAAATGCTTAGGTAGTTTAAATAGCGCAGAGAATGTTGGAAAAAGGGTTGGAACTTTTGGAAAATTTACGGGAGAACTCTCTAGTTGCTGGCTCGTGCTTCAAGGTTGCGTACAAGTGACTGGGAAATACTTTTGCCTGAAAGAGACAACACACACACATATACACAGTTATTTTTTACCACCTTCAGAGTGCCATACGCGGTGCTCGGAGACGTAGGTGGACAGTTTTGGTGTTTCTTGCTGGCTGACTTGAGTGTCGGAGTGCACACGGCCGCTAGGGCGCCTCTTTGTCCTCTTTTTTGCAGGAATCCACAGGCAACCAGTGGGAAGGAGTCCCTAGCTGACGGTTGAGGTCGCGCACGAAGACGTCCCGGTCAACCGGACGGAACATTTGGCGCCCACCGTGGGGCCGAAGAGGCTCCTTCGCCCCTCAACTAGGGGGACAAACTCCCCTTAGACCTCGACTGGGGGGCTTGTTCCCATATGCCAATACAGTCCCATATCGTTCAGGAATCGAGGCCAAGGGCAGTTTATATACTCCCTCCTCCCTTCACCCTTCGAGGCGCCTTTTAAGGACAAAACCGTGACGGAGCACCGACCTCCAAAGCGGACAATACCTCGGATGCGGTGATTGACCCTAGCGATGCTGCCCAACGACTTGAGGTCGGAACATTGTGGCGCCCACCGTGGGGCACGAACCCACGACCACAAGGTTAAGTGAAGGCATGCACCGCTGGAAGAACAGGACGAAAGGAAAGCGCGCAGTACATGAAGCATATGCAAAGTGAAGTAGCGTTACAAAAAATCAAGTATGACATTGAAAAGTTGTTGTTACAAGCAATGTTCAATACAATGGGAGCAGTACAAACGGAGCAAACGCTACAAATCATGCAAAAACACGAACAAGCCATTTCTCAGTGCTCATCAGAGTCATCACTGGAGGAAGGCGAAGCCCCTTTTCCAGCCCGCAACGCTCGAGTAAGTCGTGTCCTCTTTTCTTGGTTTAGTTTCGAACCTGCACCAGGGGAAAGGACGTGTTAGAGACACCATGAAGAAAGACAGGCACAATTAGAAAGTAACGAAGGCCGAGTTTCCTAAGGCAGTGGTTCTTACATATGTACTTCTCAAGAGTCCCAGCGTTGAACTCCAGGCTGATCACCGTAGCAGAGTCAAAACCTCCCGCCTCAGCAAGAATCCGGCAAGCTATTTGATCACTTGGAGCCAGATTCTTGAGGGGTTTGGCTTTGAGGACCTTTTCCTCTCTCACCCAGTACAGCGGAAACCCATCCAGAGCGTCAGGAACAAGATCAGTACGACAGATCTTGAAGAACCGGCCTTTCCACCCGGTGAACGAGCTTTGAAAGGGTGTGAAGAGAACTCTTCCGGGTACATTGCTGAGAGTTACCCAGAGGTTGTGTCTCTGCCTCTTCACCTCAAAGAAGTGAAGAAAGAGGTCAACCGAGGGTGCACAACCCAAAAACCCGAAGAGAACATCGAAGGCTTTGACAAAGGCCCAGCTGTTGGGGTATAACTGGGCCGGAGAAACGTTGATCTCCGTCAGCAGTTCCTTCTCGAACCAGGAGAAGGGTAAGCGCACCCCGATGGTCTTGAACACCACCTGGTAAAAGTAAAAGAAAGGGACCCCGTCGTTGGCCCGTTCGTCTCCACACACTGGCTCCCCCAGAGTGCAAGGGAGCACAGCGATGTCGTCATCGTGCCTCCTTGTGAAGGCCCGGTGGTCATAAGAACATGACTCCCCTTTGTGCTCCCGTATGGCCCTGGTAGAGAGTAAGCATGAACACTCGTCAAGAAGTTCATTCGAAGCCCAAGGGTACAAGTCTTTGGGACAGACCCTGGAGGAAGCAGCGTGAGACGAAATTCTTTAACAAGATCAGGACTGCCAGAAATGCAAGAGTTGAGCGAGGGGAGCGAAGGCTGGAACAACCCTCCGTCAGAGAAGAAAGGGTGTAAGAAGGAAGGGTGCAAGAAGAAAGAACGCAAGTAGGTTATGAAGAGTGAGAAAATGATGAAGATAGTTCCAGAGTTTGAAGAGTTAAATAAAGCGATTAGAGCGCCAAACGACGCGAATGGATGCACCGCACGATTGATACACGTGGCAGAAGATGAAAGGATGACGCTGGCACCACTGGTTTAAATTAGAAAACGTCGTATCAGCAGAATATCCAGTGGTACGATGCGCCGTCGAAAGTGAGTCAGGGGTACAGCAGGAGTCAGAACTTAATGGAATGACTGGATGCCCCATCAACCATACAAACAGCGCCACGTGGATCAAGTCGAATGACGGAACGTCCCATCAGCTATACAAGAAGCGCCACGTGGATGGCACAAACAAAGCCTTGAGCTCTTCGCTGTCATCAGGCATCGACCAAGGCAAGAATCAAAGTCAATGTCGAAGTAAAGGTAATGCCCGAGGCGTCGCCCGGAAGGACGTGAAGGGCGACGCCAGCGTGAGACGTCACGGGCGTCGCCAACCCAAATACCAACTGGCGTCGCCTCCCCGATACCCACAGGTAGGAAAGACTGTGGAGGGAGACGAAAGTGAAGGAAGCAGAGTTAGTTGCTGGCGTTATTTCCCCGATACCCATGGGTAGGAAAGACTGTGGAGGGAGATAAGATCGCCAAACGCCAGCGAATTACTGGCAAGGTGTTCCCCGATACCTATGGGAAGGAAAGACCATAGAGGGAACGAACCCCCCCCCCCCAAAGCATTCGACGTGTTAGACACCCGGGGACGATACGGCACTGCTGTAGCAGGCCTCTCCTTAGGCGTGGGCGTCGGGGGCTAAGAATAAGGGAGAGAACCGTTTCGGTGTTAGAAACACCTCGTGGACGATACGGCGTCACTAGGTGAGCCTCTCCACCGGCGTGAGGGTTGGCACGCGACCTTTCTCGGTCATACAAAGCCGCCCAACGAAGTGAAAGAAATGGGCAGAACACAGATAAAATAATCGAAGCGCACAAAGGTAAAAGATGAGAATGAGATCGCACAAGCAGAATCGTATATGGCAAAGACATAAAGGGAATCATGCGAACGCCCCAAATCAGTAACAAGAGTGCGGGTAGTTCAGAGAATTACAAGTTTTAACAGATAAAATAAAAAACGAAGGTAAAGTATAAAGCAGTTAAGCGTGAAGCTGAAGGTGGCGGTTGAGAGGCAGCGGTTCAGTCATCCACGTCCATGGGCACGACCTTCCCGTCGACGACATGGTGCATGGGGTCGCAGTTTGAAATATTGATGCCAGGGTTCTCACAGAACGCCTGGGTCAGAGCCTCTTGGAACCCCTCCTCGAAAGTACCCGCCATCTCCTGGATAAGGGACTTTTTCTCCTTCTCCAGCTCCTCAACGGCGGCATCCCCAGAGGCCACCTGTTTCTCTAGAGCCTCCTTCTCAACGCGAAGTCGACTGACCTCGACCTGTAGTTTGTCGTAGTCAGCCCGGAGAAGGTCCATAGCTTTGGCTTGGGTGGCCATTTCCCCCTCCATCCGCTCCGTCTTGTCAGCTTGCTCACGGCAACGGTCCTTCAGGTCCTTTTGAAGTTCTGCATCAGCTTTGAGCGATTCCTGAAGGCCCGTTACCTGGACTTGGAGGGCGACTTCTCAAGTAAAAAAGCCAGCCTGGAGCTCCAATGCCTCTGCTAGTTTCCTCTCAGTTTCTGCTTTGGACTCTTGCGCTTGCTTCAGAGAGGTTTGGTAATTTCGTTCTGCCGCCCCAGGGTCCTCATTTCCTCCTCCAGAGTAGTCGCCTTTGTTTCCAAGGCTTGGAGAGTTTGAGCTTGCATAACCGCGTTTCTGGCCTGGGCGCGCCATTCAAGGGCCACCGCCAGGAAGGCCCCCAAGTAGAAGGGCATGCCTTCCTTCCTGTCGGTGCCCTCCGGCAGAGTCCCGCCGCTGAAGCCCCTCATTAGATGCATAATCGGAGGAGGGATGGCGATGAAGTCAGGGGCAACAGCGACGGAAGCAGGGGAAGCAATGGTTTCTGCCGGCGGCGGAGGCGGGGCAGATTCGGCGCCTTCGCCCCTTTCCTCGTGGAGTGTCATGGGAGGGAGTGAGGTTGCGCTCGGGGGGTTATCCATGAAGGGGTTCCCTACCTGGGCGACGCCTCTACCGAAAGAGGAACCCGCGCAGATTTTCTTCTTCTGAAGGGAGCCACGCCTTCTGAGTCCTCATCATCTGTTAGAACCTCCAAAACCCGTTTCCTTTTGTCAACGGGGGTTGGAGCCGGTGACGAGGCCGCGGCTAGGGGAACAGTGGCGATGGGTAGAGGAGAGCGAGGAGTCTGAAGTGCTGCAAGGCTGCGAGGAGATGACAGAGGTGAACTCGAGATAGCCTCGACAGTGATCGGAGGAGGCGACGACAGAATCGGTGGGGGAACCGGATCAACAGCAAGGGTGGAGGAGGCGCCCGCCTTGGCGGCACGTGCCTCCTTCATTGCCTTCGCCAGCATTATTCTCTTGGAAGCGCCCATCACC
Organism: Phaseolus vulgaris; assembly: GCF_051622355.1. Lineage (NCBI taxonomy): Eukaryota > Viridiplantae > Streptophyta > Magnoliopsida > Fabales > Fabaceae > Phaseolus > Phaseolus vulgaris. The sequence continues at coordinate 18,996,146 of NC_143500.1, forward strand.
GATCCTACATCAAGATAGACCAAACAGCAAGAATTAAGACCAAAGCAACTATGCAAAATTACAACACACATGGAGGGGTGAAATGCAAGTAACATAGCACACTATAAAATGAGTATAAGAGTCCAGGGGAACCAACGTTCGATAGCAGGCTGTTCACAACAAAAAGATGAGGGGAGAGCCCCTTACCAAAGTAGGTGGTCAGGGCGTGAGCATTGTACTCGCTAGCGACCAGCTTCAAGGTATCAAAAACGATCCCCAACCCAGCCAAGGCTTTGCTTACCTCCCTATCGGCGGGAGATAGCTCTTCCAGGGTCTTGGCCCTGAGCAGTTTAGGGCGCTCCGTCCAGTAAAGGGGGAAGCCATCCAAAGCTGTGGGATCGTGCTTGGCGCTGCACACCCTGAAGAATTTCCCTTTCCAGTTCTTATAAGAATTCTGGAAGAGGGATAGGAGGATCCTGCCTGCGATCCCGGAAAAGCTTACCTAGAAGCTTTTCCCCTGTTTCTTCACCTCAAAGAAATGCAGGAAGATATCTACAGAAGGGGGGATACCCAGGTATCCACAAAGAATTTGAAAGCCCCTCACGAATGCCCAGCTGTTGGGATGAAGCTGGGCGGGGGCAGTGTTGATTTCAGTGAGAAGCTCCCGTTCGAAGGGAGTGAATGGGAGACGCACTCCTACGCGCTTGAACACAGTCTGGTACATGAAGAAGAAGGGTTTCCCCTTTCTCGGTCTGTCGTCCAAACAAACAGGTTCCCCAGGCCTGCCGAGACGGACGGATATGTGGGCGTCGTGTGTGCGGCAGAAGGCGTTAAAGTTGTACAAATGGGAATCCCCCCCGGTGAGCTTCCAGGTCCTGGAAGGAAGTCAGGCTGGTGCATTCACTCAGGAGCTCGTCGGGGGCCCAGGGGTAGAAGGCTTTGTAGTTGGACTTGGGGGTCATGGGAGAAGAATCAGGCTCCGCGTTCGCGCGCGTCATGGTGAAAATAGATAGCTGGAGAAAGAAGAGAGGAAAAAGGGTATAAGAAGTTTAGCCATGGCAAGAAGGGGAAAGAGCCCCAGGAAGCGTCACCCACGCGAGAAAAATCAGAGGAGGAAGAAGAAGCGGAGAAATGCAGTAATACGAGAATAACAACAGTCCCAGGCAG